>NW_024342471.1:19649836-19842523 GCF_902729225.1 Pteropus medius
TTGTCCTCTAAGAGTATTATTTCTCTGATGGGTTTGGCAGGTGGAGGAAGGGGAAGGCGGGTGGTTTTTCGTGTCCTGGCCGGGCCCAGTGACCTGGCTTGAATTTGGGGAGGCCCTGACTCCACACTGCCATCACAGTCTCCTCGTCCCCAGCCTGTTTAGCCCCCCGCCCCATACCCCCCCCCCCCGTCTGGCCGCCTTCTCCCGTTTGCATTAGGAGCCACTCGGCCCTTTCTTCCCGTTCTCTCATTTCCTCGGTTTCCCTCCTCATCGTCCCTCCATTCCTCTTCCCGTCCCCCTCATCCCCATCTCTGTCCTCTCTCTGGCCTCGTCTTGTTTAGTTCCCCACCTCATTTACTCTGTCCCCGTCGTCCGCCTCCGTCCGTCCGTCCGTCTCGTCCCCTCCCTCTGCTTTCTCTCACTTCCCCCATACATGATGCCTCTTCTAAAATATTTATGGGACCAGGACAGCACATGAAGGAAGTTCTTGCGAAAGGGTGTCTGCGACAAGCGCCCGGGGCCTCTGGTGAAGGACAAGGCCGTGGGGATCGAATCATTGTGGCGACAGTGACCGTCGGAGACTCACAGGCCAGCCTGCAGGTCACGCGGTGGAGAAGGCTGGGCCTGGCGGATCCCAGACGGGAGCTCTGAGGATACCTGTGTCCGAGAAGAGGCGTCCAAGGCCACCTGGACACCTGGAATGGGGGAGAAGGGGCACAGGTGCCAGTCTGGGCCTTGCCCCTGAAGCAGATCCCTTTAGCGGTCAGGAGATGGCTGCCCAGCCGAAGGGAAGGCTCTTCCCCTGGGCTGGGCAGCAGCGTGGGGCGGGTCTGTAGGCAGCACCTTATCACCTGTGGTTCTGATAGATGCCTCTGTTTTTGCCTTAATGGCTTGTTTATTTAATGGAGAACAGCTGCCCCCATTAGGGACCCCGACAAAATGGTCCATTGTGCCTGTGTTTGCCTTCTGCTTCCCAGAGCTAATGGGTGCTATTTTCAACTCTTTTGTGGAACCGACCGCCTTTGCGGCCAGCCCACGAAACCTCTGAGGAGTCAGTCTGTTGATAACCAGCATCAGAGTGAGAAACGTACAGCTCCGCTGTGACAGCAGCCAGCTGCTGGACCTTAGGCAGCTGCCGCTGTGGGCTCGAGGACACATCTGGAGGTGGGACCCTGGCAGCAGGGTTCCTGGGCAGAACCGCGCCTCCGTGGCGAGGTGGAGCATCTCCATTTGACAGGGACGCCGCTGCACCGAGCAGGCCACTGGGCGTGGGTGGCTGGCTTGTCCCAGTGCTGGGAAAGACTCCCCGCCTCCCCTGCCCTACACCCAGACAGGGTCAGGGGCGGCTCCAGCCTGGTCCGCCTGCTCATGTCCCCTCTCCCCGCCAATTCCACGCCTGCTCCCACCGCCCAGCTTTGCCCCAGAGTGTTTTCTCAGCCGGGAGCACTGGCCGCATGCTGTCTGTCCGTGAGCCACCACGGGTGACCTTTCTGAGTCATGGTGCCGGATGGGGCATTCCCACCCAGGAAGCACACAGGGCCCCGTTTGAGGTCCGGCTCTGTCGTCACCAGCAGCTACGGACTTTGCAGGGCCCGGTGCAGGATGAAAATACGAGGCCCCTTTGTCAAAGTGTATGAAGAAGTTTTCAAGACAGTGACCGCGGAGCATTGGACCAAGCGTTAGGCCTGTGTGGCTGACTACATAGGCCACACGCCCACGAAGCCGGCTCCGTCACTTGCAAGTGTCATGCTTTGAGCGAGTTCCAAGCCTACCGAACCTTTTGCAGTCACATCCTCTGCATAGGGTGGTCATGAGCAGTCACTGAGGTCATATAAGATTCAGCTGCCCTTATTATTGTCGAGGACGCTGACATTTCTTTAGTGCCTCGTTATCCGTGGTGTTCCTTCAGCGCTCTGTATGTGCCGCCGTAGAGATGCATTATTTACTTATTTTTAAATGACCTTTGTGTTCCGGATAATGTTAGATGGGCAGAGAACTTGTAAAGACAGTACAGTGTCCCTGGGTCCCTTACTCCATTCCCACCATGGTCGTCACCTCTCGTCACCACGGCACGGTTGTCAAAGCCCAGACACCAGCTGGTCCGGTACAGTCACCAGACTCCGCACGTTGGGTTTCGCCAGAGTTGTCGTTCTCACCCATTGTCTGTTGCAGGCTCCCGTCCAGGGCAGCGCACCGCTTTTAGTGCGGGCTTTATTTTTAACGTGACCTCGTGTCTCCAACAGAGGGTCACAGACCTGGCCAGGGCGGGGACGCCGACCTTGAGCCAGCCAGGGACGCCGGAATGCAGGTGCCCTCATCAGGAGTTAACGACTGTCATCGTCGGTCTTGGGCTCCTGGGCCTGACTTGGCGAGAGGCCAGCCCCAGACCCTTCCTGTCCCATGTCTCATTGGCTGAGCGTCTCCTGTGCACCAGACTTGGGCTGCCACCGAGGCTGTGGCTCTGAAGACTGACATGGTCCCCGTCCCCGTGGAGCTCAGCCTGGTGGGGAGTCTGGTGGTAACCATGGAAAAAGGTAAAGAGAATATGCTTTACAGAGCTGCAGCGAGGGAGGGAAGGTGACATCGATGACTGGGGGTCCCTTAGAAGGGTCTGAAGGAAGAACCAGCACTAGGAGACCTGGTGGAAAAGCCTTGAGAGGGGACAGCAGGCAGAAAGGTCCCGAGTCAGAGCAGACCCTGCTGAGGTCCAGGCTCTGGGCTGGAGGGTTGTGAGTGACAGGAAGCGACAGACCAAGTTTGGAGATCAGGCCGGGTCGTGTGGATCTGGGGCCAAAAACTCCCAGCTCTACGGGGCCAGGCAGGTGGCAGAAATGAGTGACATGGCCGGGGGACACGCAGACGAGAGCACACATTCCCTTCCAAGGGCAGCCGGCGCTCAGTGCTGGCTTGTCATCGCCCGGTGTGCCAGGGCTTCAGATTTGTAAAGAGAAGCTTGAAATCCATTTTTCAAAAAGAAATGGCCTTTAATGAAAAAATATGAGAACAAAACAACCAAACAAATAAGAGCGACAATATTAGTAAAGAAACTCAGCCTAGTGGAGGCCACGCGGGACGCATCTGTGGTCTGGGTTTGGCCTGAGGACTGCCCATTGGTGACCGTGGTGACAGGGCCCGATGGCCACATCCAGGAGTCAGATTTTGTTCTCACTGCCGTGAGGTGCTTAGTGGAGGATCCAATTTGTTTTTTAGGACAGTCCCTCAGGCTGCCGTGTGGAGATCGAGGGCAAGAGCAGCGGCTGGAGGAAGGACAGATGGTGGCAGTTGTGTTGGGGAAGAATTAGCAGACGGGACTGAGCACGGGCTGGATGTTGCAGCGGGGAGTCGAAGGGTCCAGTTTGAAGAGCCTGGGTGGGTAAAGGTTCTGGTTAGCAGGTGGGCCTGCAGTGACTCACTTAACCCATGAAAGCCTCAGTCTCCGCCTCTGTAACAGGGCTTGTGTTTGGGTCTCTGGAACGTAGCAGGTGCTGAATTATAAATATTCATATAAAACATATTTGTATCTTGTTTGTAATCAGACCATTACAACCAGTAGCCCTGTGATGAGAAGCAAAGCCCAGGTGCCTTCGTATTCAAACAGGATGACTCAGTACGAACCATCAGCTAGAGGAGGGGCGTAGGACCCCAACTCCAGGGGGTGGGCTGGGAGGGCAGAGGGGCTGGAGGGAGGAGGGGCCAAGGTTGGGAGATCAGACTCTGGTTAGAAGCTGGGCCCCCAGTGAGATCTGGTTCCGGAGGGGGCCGTGCCATGACTCCCCATACCTGGCGGTCCCGTTTCTCCCCGCTGACTGTGTGTGAACTGGGATTTAGTAGCCAGTATCTTGGCAGAACTTTCAGGGCCCCTCCTCTGCTGGTTTCCATGTTAACGCTTTTCCTCCAGCTAAAAGCAGAATCCACAGGGATCTAAGAACCTTCTAGAGCGGCTGCCAGGGTCAGCATCACCTATACCGAGATTGCACCAGCTTGTCCTGGCTGCTAGGGTCCTCCTGGGCAGGGCTGCCTGCTCTAAGAGTCTCCATCTCTGCTCCTGTCACCAGGGCCTTAGCCTCCCACTGCCACCAGCTTCCGTAGTCCCTAGGCTGGTAGAGGCTGGGCCCAGGTGGGGTCAGGGGCTGCGGGAGGAAGGGGACTGTGCAGGCGCAGTGAGGCTGGCCAGCCCGGCCCTGCAGGCAGGACTGGACACGCAGGGGCTGCTTACAGAGGAATGGGAGGGGCTCTGCCTACAGCTGGCAGAGCATTCTGGAAGACAGTGGGCCCTGGAGCAGACACAAGGGGCGGGGGGCCAGGGGTCGGGTGTCGGACAGCCAGGTGTGGCCTGAGGTGCAGAAAGCCCTGAAGCGGGACCGAGAAGGGACCAAGGGCGAAGGTCGTTTGGGCTGCCCCTCATGCGGGGCAGGTGCCAGGAGCTCAGAAGAGCCACTGTGAGTCCCAGCTCTGTCTTTTACCAGCTGTGTGGCCCTGGGCACAGACCTACCCTGTCCTCTCTCAGTCTTTTTCTCTTCCATCAAATGGGCACCATCGCAGGACCTGCCTCCTAGGCTCTTGTGGGCACAGAGGAGACCGTGAGTAAAGGCAGCAGCCTCTGGTTTGGGCGGTGACCCCAGGCTGACAGTTCTCTCCCAGGGCACGGGACTGGAAGCAAAGCCTTCTCCATCTGGCTCCTTGAAAGCCCATGGAGACTTGTCTGAGCGATGAGATGTGAGCCTGGAGCCAGCTCAGATGCCCGCAGGTCATGTGGACGAATGAGTCAGGCTGGGTGGGGTCGGTGGAAAACTGGACAGCACGTGCCCTATCTAGAGGGGCAGCTCTCTGTACCCCGCAGGGATGTGGGTCCAGTGTGGCCAGATGGCTCTGTCGTTCAGGAGAAATAGGAGCTCAATATTTATTTGAAACATCCCAGTACCTCCATGTTGGCAGCTAACTCATTTTTAAATTTATATCAGCCGAACCTGTCATGTCTGTGGGCCAGATGCTAACCAGAGGCCACCAGTTTGCGATCTCTGAGGAGGCTGGAAGAGGGGATCGTGAGGGCCCGAGGTTGGAAAGCCGATACTGAAGGGACATCCTGGGTCCTGGCCACCAGGACATCCTAGGTCCAGCTCACCCCCCAGCCCGGCTCAGCCCTGGGACCACCTGTGTCCTGGCTTGGAGCTGGGGCAGCACGGAGCCTGGAGCAGCTCTGCCAGCTCCCAGCTGGACGATCTTGGGCAAGGGCCTCTCTGAGCCTCAGTTTCCTTTTCTGCAAAACGTAATTATGGACACGGGCATCTCTCGGTGGCTGTGAGGATGAGTGGGCTGTGGGCCTGCAAGTCCATCACGGGCTGAGCGCTCAGGAAGGGCTCACCACTCAGTCACTGCGGTTGAATGAAGGGAGGCCGGGGGCTTGGTCTGTGCAGGTAGCCAGCGCTGTTTCTTTTGTTTGCCTTCCCCGACCCAGTCAATGTTTTTATTTTAGAGTTAGAGACAAGTAGCTACGATGATACAGAGAGTCCCCGTACACCCTTCACCCAGGCTCCCCTACTGTTAATGTCTTATTTTACTATGGTGCGTTGTCACAGCTAAGGGCCCGACAGCAATACATCGCTATTAATTACCTCCAGTTTATTCAGATTTCTCTAGTTTTTCTCTAGCGTTCCTTTCCGTTCCAGGATTGCCTCCAGGATACCAACCGTATTATATTTAGTCATCGTGTCTCCCAGCCACCTCTGGTCTATGACAGCTCCTCAGACTTACCTTGTTTTTGATGACCTTGACAGTTTTGAAAATGTAGGTGTTTTGTACAATAGCCCTGACTAGGGCTGATCCGATGTTTTCCTTGTGGTCAGACTGGGGTTATGGGTTTTGGGGAGGAATACCACAGAGGTGAAATGCCTTTCTCATGACATCATATCCAGGGGACATGCTGTCAACAAGAGGTCTCACCAACGAAACCCTGCCCACCTGGCTGCGGAAGCGCTGGCTCCCCCCACCCCCTTCCCACGTTCTCTGCTTTGGAAGCAAGTCACCAAGCACAGCCACCACTCAAGGTGGTGGGGGACACTTAACTTAAGCTCTGGCTCCTTCAAGAGGTAGTACACACACAGATTATTTGGAATTCTTTTGTACCTTTTGGAATTATTTTGAGATTTGTATCTTCTCGCCCTATCTGCTTGCTCTCAGATCTAGCAGTTTTTAGCTCCTTTGGGGATCATGCCATTATCTGAGCAACCTGGGTTTCAGTCCTGGCTCCACCCACTTACTCTCTGTGACTGTGACTCGCTGTGAACTGGAGTGACGACGAAAATTATAGCAGCCTGTGGCAGTCAGGCTGTGTTCATCTGTGTAACAGTGACCAGATTTAAGTGGTTTAACCAAATAGGGTTTGTGATTTTTCTTCACGTGACAAGAAATCCGGAGGTGGCCAGTTGAGCTTCTGGGTCTTCTCAAGGAAGTGGTCAGGGACTGCCCTCCTTAGCACGTGGCTTTTGTCCTCATGGTCTCGAGGTGGCTGCAATACCTCCAGCGTCGCGGCTGTGTTCCAGGCAAGTCTCTGTGAAGTTGATAGTATTATCCCCATTTCACAGAGAGGAAAGGGTGGCTCTAGAGGATGAGAAGCCCCTATGTTAAGGGAGTGCTATGTGGGTTAGAGACGCTATGTGTAACCTGGGACTCAATGGGCTTAGTTGTTGTTTTTCTCAGTGGGAGGGGCCTCCCCAAACCCCTTGGGGCTGGAGGCACCTGATGACCTTGGAGATGACCTTGGAGATGAGGTGCCTCTGGGCACCTGAGCTTCTGTGCATGGCTAGCCTGGGGCCTCAGCCCCCCTTTGGCTGACCTTGTGGAACCTCAGAAGTGGCCCGTGAGCCGGCCAGTGGTGTGGCCTGCTTCTCTGAGGGTGGAGGATAGGCGGGAGCTGCAGTGATAGCCCAAGGACAGCCAAGAAAGAGCACTCGGGCCTGGGGACGGTCAGCAAGGGGGACCTGGCCCTGAGTCCCGCAGCCTGTGTCCGCCGACCTATTACTCAGTGCCCACTTGTATGGGAGATAGAAGGAAAGGCGTGTTGTTCTTATTCTGTTTAGGAAAACAGATTTAATTCAGGGGCCGACTATGGCCTAGAGCCAAATCTGGCCTGCCGCAATCTTTGTAAATAAAGTTTTATTGGCACACAGCCATGCCATTCATTTACATATTGTCTGTGGCTGCTTTTTGCTACATGGGCAGAGTTAAGTAGTTGTGACAGAGACCGTGGGGCTTGCAAAGCCTAAAATATTTACTGTTTAGCCCTTCACAGGACGAGGTTGCTGACTCTGGTCTGAAGAGGAAGCAGTCAGGATCCGGGCTGTGCAGCTGGGGTTCACATAGGGCGGGCCAGGACTTATGGGGGACTGTGGGGGGTTTTCCGGAAACCCATGCTGCAGCAGCCTTTGGGGTCTTTGTCAGAAAAGGAGCTGCTTAGGGGTGCACATCATCAGGGGGGCCTACTCTCAGGCACCTGCCAGAAGCAGCAGGTTATGGAAATGGTAAAGGGGCCTGGGCAGCACCTCAGCTCGGCCCCCGGGGGCCGCTGGGGGCTGTGAGCCCAGCGCGGCCAGATCATCTGATTTTCTAAGAGAAGCTGGCAGTCTGGTTTTCATGGGAAACGTCCTGATTTTTTACATGTTTGCAGTTAACTCCATTTAAAAAAAATCTTGAAGTACATGTGCATCTGGTGTGTGGGCTGCGGGCTCGGGCACTCGAGTGTCCGGGGGGAAGTGAGGTAGGTGTGGGAGTGTGGGTAGACCTGGGGGAGCACGCCAGCCCCAGCACCCCAGAGGTCCCTCTTGCAGAGCAAGGCTGACTCTGAGCTGGGGAGGGGACTAAGGACGTGGGAGGTAGGGGGCGTGGCAGAGCCCTGGATCTGTGGTGTCAGGTTTCCACGTCTCCCACCTATGCCAAGCAGGTGGAATATTCCTACTTGCAGGCTTGGGCACGAGCCCTTCCTTGTTTACCTGGCTGCCCCCAGAGGGGATCTCAGTGGCAGCTGTAGGGTGAGTGGACCCCAGCTGCATGGTTTCTTGGCTCCTGCTACCTCTGAGATGCGGATGACCCCTCTCACTGCAGGTTGCCGTGAGAATCCGAGAGAAAATGGGCGTAACAGGCCTGGGTTTCCAAGGCATCCTGGTGTGCCCGTGATGGGGCCTAGACTCTAGGGGGTGGTTCTGTTCTCCTGACAGAATCTGGGGTGCCAGGCTATTTGCAGGCTCACCTGCTGATTCAAGTGCAGCTTCCCGAGCACTTGCTAGCACCACTGTGGGTTTATTATTTGTTTTAGGCGGGACTCCTGGTTGCACGTGATAGCGACGCAAGTCAGCTTGGCTTAAGCCAGGAGAAGTCCATGGCTCTGAAATAGGAAAAGTCCCAGGGTAACGCTAGCCTCCTGCAAAATTGGATTCAGGTGCCCAAAGTAAGTTGTTAGGTGTCTGTCTTGCTCCATCTTCCAACTCCACTTCCCTGTGTTGGCGTCCTTCTCAGGCAGGCCCCCAGGCGTGGTGGCAGAAGGGGCCCGTCAGGCTCATGGCCCACACTCATAGAAACCTGGGCAGGGGGAACCTCCCTGTCCCAGTAGCAGAGTCCCAAGGCTGTTTCTCATTGGCCCAGCTTGGGTCACATGCTCACGGCTGGCCCAATCACTGCTCAGGGGGCTCAGGCCTCCTCTCAGCCCTCCTTCAGCTGTGGGGTGGGGTGGGGTGGGGTGGGGAGAGCATCCTGGATGGGAAGTGATCCTACAGGAAAATCGAGATGCTGGTACCAGAATGGGAGGTGGAGGCTAGACAGGCAGAAGCAGCACGGGCCCACCCCCACACCCACTCACGCTCCAGGAGCAGAGTTTGGGGCTGAAGAGGCCGCATTCCGAGCCCCCTGGCTTATCACAGGCCACCCCTTCCTGGCCAACTTCAGGCCTAGTGCTCCAACCAGCTGTGAGTCACTTTCCCACATTTCTCCACGTGCTCCACGGTGTTGTCAGAGGCTTGGTCCAGGGCCAGGATGGAGCTACACCAGCCTCCACAGCCTTTTCCCCCATCATCCGGCCTGGGGACCCTTTTGAAAAGGGCGGGCATGCTCGTTTGGAATGGCTTGCTCTCTGAGCCCCTGGATCTCTCTTGAAAACTCCCTTCTCTGCATGTATACGCAGCAGCTTTTCACTGACCCACGGTGCCATCTGGCTGGGCTCCCCAATCCCCGCACCCCCTCTCCTTGCTTTCCCAACGCAGGGCTGATGTTTCCCTCCAGCACCAGGAATCACGCTACTGTTTCCTGCCTTAGATTTTGCGTGAACTCAAGACGCTACTACATCGAAAGCTGCTAAAATCCTCTTCTGGCTACTTCTGCTTGTTTCCCTCATCATTATATTGATTTTCCTCCTTTTGGGGGAAGTCTTGTCTTTTTGAAGGAGAAGGTAAAAACCTCATGCCTGTTGGTAGAACCATTTCAAAAAGAACAGGGGTTTGGGATGAGGCCCAGCAGCCCCAGGAGAGGCCACACGGCTGGGCTGGGACACTGGCTCTGGCCTGGCCTGGTCACAGAGCTTTGGGGACCCTCATGGGCCCTCCTCCTTGCCTGGATTCTAAGCCTATCTTTTCAGGATCACAAAATACTCTTTGGCCCTTAAGCCAAGTCAGGATGAGGGACCTGGTCTTTGAACTGTCATAATTTACTCGAATGTTGTATTTTCTAGATGGCACTGCCATGGCCAGTTCTCAGGAGAAACAGGATGACGATAACATAAAACCACGGTCATGCATAGATCGCATCGCCCTGGCTCTGAGGTGTATCTTGTAGCTCATTTCCCAGTTGTGTTCCGGTCTCAGTGCCATTGAAGTCTGGTGTCCAATCTGTGGGAATGGGATGCAGCCCAGGAAAGGGGGACAGGTGGAAAATGCCTGTGTCCCAAGTGTGCCCTAAGTGGTCTGAGCCACGGTGGGCTGACTGAGGGGCGAGTGGACAGAATGTTCTGTTTGCCCTTTTGTGAGGCAGCCCCTTGGCCGAGGCGAATTGCTCTTCCTGATTGTCCAGATGTGGGGTGGTGACAGGGAGATGCACGCTCCCTACGCACCAGACCACATTCTTCCTTATTTGAAATCCTTTGATGGTTTCCTTCTGTAACAGAGGGGCTCAGTGTGGGGACAGTTCAGGACTTTGGGGCTCAGATAGAATATGTCCTCTCCCACCCTACACCTGGCCACTCTCACCTGTAGGAGACACCTGCACCGGAGTCCTCTGTGGTCCCTCCTCCTCCTCACAATCTGTTCTCTATTCTGCTCTTTATAAAACAGATATCTAATTATACACACACACTCGCTCTTTCAATTACTAGCCTCAATGGCTCCCTGGTCTCTTAGAATAAAATTCTTGGCACGGCCTCCAAGAGCCCAGGTGATCTGTCCCTGGTTTACAGCTTCATCCCTGTCCACACACGGAGCTGACTCTAGACCGAGCGGCTTTAGTGCCCGCCATGTCACAGGGCGCCGTGCGCACACCCGTCTGCAGCCTGGAGCCCTGCCCCCTCCAGGAGGAGCCGGGCCTCATCTGGGCTCCCCAGGTGTCCGTGCCTCCTGCCAATAGCCCTCGTCCCATGGTGGTGTGGTTCCTGTTGGTTCCTTTATGTCCTCACCTAATGGCAAGTCCCATGATGGCTGAGACAGCAGTCTTGTTCACACAATCCTCCCTCTGTGCCCCTGTGAGCCCACATACCTGCCCGCCCGTGCTGTGTCCACCAGGAGCAGTGGCCTCGCAGCCCGCAGACCCTCCCTCCTCCGAGCGGCTGCCACTGGGGTCAGCCCCGGCTCTGCAGGAGACCCGCCTGAGAAGTACGCTGACCAGTGCCATCAGACTCAGGGTGGGGGCCGGGCATAAGCATTCGGCATGCTCCCAGGAGACCCCAGTGTGCAGCCAGGTTGGAGGTGGTCTTCTGGAAAACTGGCTTTTTCTCAACACGTGATTATAACCTGGAGGGTCCCAGGGGAGGGCTGCTTGATGGAAACTCTCCCCGTCCCAGCCCCCCTACAACAAAGTCCACGCCAGAAATAAGTAAGCACTTCTTAAAATGGTTTGATTAAAAAAAAAAAAAAGTAACACATGGCATAAACTTCAGGCAGCACAGATGGGTCTTTGGGGAAAGAACAGTCAGTCAGCCGTCATCTCCCCCTACCCCCGCCCGGCCACACCGGTTTTCCCAGCAGCAGGCCCTGCACCCAGGCTCCTGGGGGACCCTGCAGGGCTGTCTGTGCCTGCACCTGGGCAGGTGTATGGGCCCTTGGTCACGTGATGCACCTTGCTTTCTCATTCTCTGTGAGAACTGGGCTCTGCCTGCTTTTGCTACCCACGCAGTGCTTCATCCAGGACGCAGACGACATGACGGCCCAGCTCCCCTCAGCTGGGCTGGCTCCGGCTGTCACAGGCAGAGCTGCCAGAGCCTCACGGCATCTTTGGTCACAGGTGTGACTACCCTGCAGGATGAATTCCTCCAACTGGAGTTCTTGGGTCTCAGAACCTAAGTGGCATCACATGGCTGATAGGGCACCTCGTTTTCTGTCTTTCCAGAAACTGTCTACGCCGGCACCCCTGACATATGAGCTGCCCACGTTGTACAGGACCGAGGACTACTTTCCCGTGGATGCCGGGGAGACAGCACCCCAGACCCCCAGCCACCATCGGCGTCTGTGAGCATGGCGGCTCTGCCATTGCGGACGTGGAGAAGTGAACCTCTGTGCACTAGGCAGCTTGGGTTTCCTTTTGTTTTGTTTTGTTTTGTTTTGATTGTTGTTGATTTGTTTGCTGAACTTCCTCCCTTGCTTCTTGGGAGACCCTGGGGCTGTGGAGAAGCAGTTGGAACCCACCATGGCAATGCCTTGGGGAGGAGCCAGAGAAGGCATTTTCCGCCAGCGTTTGGCCTCCCTGGTGGTCTAGGATGAGGCGGTCAGGTCTGACGAGTCACTGTGCCTGAGGGACAGCGGGGACTTCCTCTCTGAAGGTCTTTGCATGGGAATCATGGGGACTCCGGCTGCCACCGGGCAGTGTGGCTCCAGGTCCATCATTGTTGGTTGGTTTGTCTGCAAACCCCAGGGCCCACTGGCCTGTGAGTCGTGTCAATAAAGGTGTCAAAGGTCATGTGTGGTCTGGGTGTGAGAACAGGGGGGATGACCAGTTCCTTTTCCCACTATGTAAATGTTTCCTTGAAGGGTCCTCCGAGGGCAAGCCTGGCCTCGGAATCTGCTCCCGATAAAGCCTCTGGCCTGCGCCTGCCAGGGGGTGCCGCTGGACCCCCTGGATCCCCAGCAGGCATGCAGAGGACACTAGGGCTTCCTGGTCTTCAGAGGCCTGTTTGCCTTAGTCTCTTCTCATGCAGAGGAGTTTCCTGGGTTATCTGGAAGTCAGCAGTCCTCACCAAGCCAAGAACGAACGAACACACACAGACACAATTACATGCACACGCACACGCACACAACAGACACCCGCCAACTGCAGACCAGCATTCGAATTTCAAGGAAATCTAACTAACGAATCAGGTGTGATAACACCCAAAAGTTGAGTCTTGTCAATTTTAGGACAATTTTTGGAATTAAAAGAAGCAAGTGGACTCCTGTTTCAAGAAGAGCCAACATTTTTCTGGGTAAATAATTTTTGTAAACTTTTATAGATTTTTTATAAATTTTTTTTTATAAATTCAATTACAGAAGCCTCATTTACATACAAAAAGGTGCACCTAAGTGTATAGTTCACTGAGTCTTCACCAACTGAACACCAACTGCTTACCTGTCCCTCCCCCAGATAGAGAGACCAACAGACAAACACGGTCAGTACCCAGAAGGCCCTCGGGCTCCCTTCCAGGCAGTGCCCGACCCCCAGCCCAGGCCAACACCACGCCTGACGGTACAGATGTTACCGACGGTGTTGCTGGCTTCTGTCCTCTGGGGTCAGGGGGTAGGGGGTGGAGGACATACACACAGGGTGCCGGCTTTGTCCCCGGCTTTCCTGGCTGACACTGTGCCGGTGGGGGCGTCTCTGTTGTTCCATGTAGCTGCGGATCGTTAATTCTTATGTCTGGGTTGTATTGATTGGGAACGTTTTTAATGAAGGAAGCTAGATACTCACTGGGCCTCAGTCTGCTCAGAGAGAGGATAGATTCAATAGAAAGTTAATTTTTCAGACAAGTGATGAGGACACCAGTTTCTGGAAGGCCGAGTATATGTTGATTGCTGGAGAGGCCCAGGCTTCCGGCTCCTTCCGGAGCCCGAACCAGGTGCCAGGAAGGGGTGCAAGGGAATGTCATATGATCAAGCCACAGCGACTTAAGTGTCCTAAAATAGAGACCCACTGAACGGAGGCTAAGAGCTTACAGGCTCTGAGGTCAGCCTGCCTGGGTGGCCCCATCATCTCCTCTATGCCTCAGCCGTGTGACCCTGGGCCAGTTGCTTACCTTCTCTGAGCCCAGCCTCCCCCTCAGTAGAATGCAGAGACTAATGGCACCTGCCTGCTGGGGTGCTGTGAGGATGAAATGCAATGACCTGTGTCAGTGTCTAGCTCGCTGGGCACTCGACGGTGACGGATCTGGGTGGGAAACGGGTGACTGTGCTGCATTTCTCAGCTGACGAGTGGCATTCAAGAACCGTGATGTAGGAACTGCCCTTAAATTTCAGAGTAAGAACACGTCACAAAGAGTGCGAGCTGCCAAAAGGCCAACTAGCTCTCTGGGTTCCCCGTCTGCGGATGCTTTTAACCACCCACCCCCACCCCCTCCCCCAGTCCGTGAGGTTCCAAGAGAACATCTGTAGGAAGAAGGTGAGCCGTGAACTAGAACTGGCCATTCCAAGTTCCCCGGGAGCTGCAGAGCCAAACAATGAACTTTTAGGGACACTTGGAGGCACCTCGGGGAGGGAAGGCTGGCACACAGAGCCTGCCAGGAACTCCTGACCTTGGTGAGCTACTGGAACTCTGGAGGCGCTGTCCTTGTGCCAGGTAACCTGACAGGCATCTCCTTTAAAGCAAGTGCCCGACTTGCCTCCTGTGACGTACGTGAAAGCCGTGACTGCTGGCTCGAGCAGGCCCCAGCGCCTGTCACAGGGGTCACTTTGCAGCCTATGAAAGCGCGATCTTCCTTTTGTGGTGGTTGTTGGACAGGGACATGAGTGGAAAGGCCATTGCAAATGTTCGTGAGAGCAAGGCTTGTTGGTCCGTCACCTCCCCTCTTCTCCAGTGGATGGGAGCTTCATGTCTGTCACAGCAAGGGATTTCAAGATGACGGCCCACAGATTGACAGAGATGTCTGGTTTACCCTGAACTGTTTTTCAGTTGTTTTCATGTTGAGACAACTGCGTAACCATCTGGAAAAAATAAAGTGAGTTCTATACCTCACTGTATCAGAAACCATTCCAAAATTCCAAATGGATTAAGGAGTTAAATGTATAAAATGAATTTATAAAGAGGCAGAAACAGAGAATCATACAAAATCCAGAAGCCATAAAAGATGGATAAAATTGATTATATTACAAAGAATGTAAATCTCTGCATAGCAAAAACAGAAAACTCAAAAGAAAAAAAATCCCAAACCAAAGCAACAAAATCCTAAGCAAATTCAAAAGGCAAATGATCAAAAAGACAAATAACGAACAGAGAAACTGTATTTGCAGCTCATATTACAAAGGGATAGTCTCCCTAATATATAAACAGCTCTTATAGATAAATAAGTGAAAAAAAGGAAAAATGGGCAAAGGATCTGAGTAGACATTTCACTAAAAAGAAAATGCGAAAAGCCATTTAAAAATTGAAAAGATAGTCAACCACGATCTATACCAGTAAGAATGAAAGAAGGTTGAAATTACTGTTTTCCCTTATTGGGCTGGCAAAATGAAATCTTTTCGATAACTTCGTTGGTGACATTTTGAAGAAACGTGCATTCTCACACATTGGCTGGGGAATGCCATTCTCATGAGAAGTGTGTGTACCCTTGAACCTAGTGATTCCACCCCGAGAGATCTAGCCTCCCAATGTGCACACATGAGAGAAACGGTAAATGCAAACTGTTATTCATCACACATCGAATTAGGGAGACTGGAAAGACCCTAAGTGATCATTGCTACG
The DNA here is from genome assembly GCF_902729225.1 of Pteropus medius. Lineage (NCBI taxonomy): Eukaryota > Metazoa > Chordata > Mammalia > Chiroptera > Pteropodidae > Pteropus > Pteropus medius. The sequence continues at coordinate 19,664,951 of NW_024342471.1, forward strand.
GGGTTGCTCGGTATGGGAGTCCGTACACCTATGGACGAAGGGGCCCCCGTGCCATTGTAAAAATGGATGAGGAGTTCTTTATGAATTGGTATGGAAATATCTCCAAGATACGAAAGCCGAAGTGCATTAAAATGTACACGATATACCTACCATCTGTATGAGAAAGAAAGACATTAAAATTCTCTCAAAGGATAAAGAGAAATTTGAGAACTGTGAATATCTGTTTTGGGTGAGAAGTGGATTTTTCAGTTTTAACTTTTGTATCCTTTTTGATATTTTGATGTTTACCTATTCTAAAGTTCAGTTGAAATCAGTTGCCAGCCATTCAAAATTAGGACAGTTAAGAGAAAGAACTAGATTTCCAGTTTCTCTTCAAAAACTGGGCTATCGGGCAATGATGAGCTAAAGCTGAGCCCCTTTAGAGGGGCCGTGCTCTCCAGGTGTCTCTTGTATCCAAAATATTTCACTAATTTATCTTACCTGCCCGGCCCCTGTGGGCATTTGCATTTGAAACTCTTGGACCCATGGGGAAGTTATCCCCAGGACATGGGGCGGGTGGAGTATGGCAGCTGCATGGTCATTACAGGTCAAGCAACTGGCAGACTAGCAAGCATTTCCATGCCCCAATTCCAAGTTCCACTGGGACAGAGGTGGGGTCTCGCTATAGAAGTGTGTGCTTGGGAGTGACTGATACCAAGTCAAAGACATCATAAGAAAACTACAGACCAATATCTCTTATGAATATAGATGCAAGAGTCCCTGACATATTAGCAGACCGAGTCCAGCAACATACAGAAAGGATTATACACCACGGGCAGGTGGGAGCTGTCCTACGAATGCAAGGTTGGTTTAACATCTGAAAGTCAACCAATGTGACACTGAATAAAAATCCAAACCCATGCGATCACTTCAATATGACGCAGAAAAAGCATCTGACAAAATGCAACATCCATTCATGATAAAAGCTCTTCCTCCTGGGGTGGAAAGGGGAGTTTGCAGAGAGGAGGGTTGGAGGCTAGGCAGACACCCCCAAAGGTGTCTACTTACAGGATTACTCACTCTCTGGAGAAGATTCATTGACCTAGGCAGCTGGGGGCACCAAGGCATTTTTCCTCCCCATCTTTAAGCAAAACCCCGCTTTGTCTTGTCAAGAGCATCTTGGGGTTGGGGAAGATTCAGAGTGATTCTGACTCCAGCAGCTGTCACAGAATTTCCTCCGTGAGTCTCGTGGGCTTGCTGTGGATTCAGAAGCATCAATAATCAATAATCATCAATAATCGTCAGCTGGATGCATTTCAGGCTTGTGAGCTGCTGGGGAGGGGCAGCGGGTCGGAGGCTTGTCTCTGGCTTCTCCACCGGGACTTTGGTGAGTACGCTCTGCTGGCTCTACATGACTCCAGTCTGAGGAAGGAGTTAAGGAGGAGATGGAAGCAGACGAATTTATTTGGTCGGGAGAAACGTATGTTCTCCCTGAAGCGTCAAGCCAGCCCAGCCTGGTGCTGGAGGCAGTCCCTTAACCCGGAAGGACTCTCATTGGGTCTTCCAGGGAGCTGCTCCGTTATAAATGTAACATTCAGCATCTTATCGGTGCCTCTGTTCAGGGAGAGGCTGGCTTGAGGCATAGGAGACGGACGAAGTCTGGAGGGGCGCCCCCAGAGCAAGGTACGTGCTTTTCTTCTGTTGGCATACCCAAGAGCTGAGTGGGGCTGCAGTGGTGACCCCAGCCAGGGAAGAAGGGTTGTCTGTTCAGGCCTGCGGTCTTGTTGCCTCTGCTGAGCCTTGAGACACTAAGGCATTCGCTTGCATACGTATGATTGTTTTCTACACATAGGTTGCATCATTGAGTATAGAGATGGGATGCCCTAGGCTGTCCCACACGAACAGGTGTTTGTTGAATGAGAGAAATAGAAAAAAATGGTTTTATACAGGATACCAAAGGTAGCAAATACCTTGATCAGGGGAAGGCTCACGCAGTAGCCCATATGTCTTTAAAACAGTGGTCTGTCTTGGCTGAACATTGCAATCAGCTGGGTCACTCCCAGACCAGTTACAACAGAGTCCCTGGGACAGGTTTTGATGTTCCCCCAGGTGACTTCAGTATGCGTTGGGGCTGGAGATCAATACTTTCAAAGAATGCAGTCAAGGGATTTTCAAGGATTTTCTTCCATTTTCTATACTGCATGAGGTTTCATTTGAAAAGTAGAGTGGCCTCCACGTCCATCTCACACCTTCCTGAGTGTGGTGTGGGGCTGGGTTTGAGCTGGTTTCCGGTTTGGGTTTCGATTCCACCCCAGCTCCAGAGATGGATGCAGACCAACCTAAGCCAATCAAGATAAGTGATTCTAGCTCAGTGACTAAGGTAGCTCTGGCCTAAGCCCACCAGCTGCAGAAAATAGTTCTGGAATGGCCTAATTGGCTCTGAGTTCAGGACTCGTGTTCATTACTGAAGGAAGGGAAACCTCTCGGGGAAGGTAAATGGAAGCACCCCACGAATACCAGGATAAAGATGGCCATGTACGTGTCAGGACATGGGACCTGAGCCCTTGCTGATGTCACTGAGGAGCCCGCCCCTACTCAGGCACAGCCAGTTACCTGTGTGTTCCTTTTATTAAGCCCAGTCCACGCTGGAGTTCCTGTTACCTGCCAGGAAGATTCTTATTTCATAAAAAAGGGAGTCTAAAGCTGGGCAAGGGAATCACAGACTTCATCCCCTGAGAAGCGCTCTGAGCCACTACCCAGCCTGGGGCCATCTCAAGTCCTTAGTCGTTGCCACCAGCATGCATTACGTAACACAAGTCACACTGAGACATAAGGCCTGAGCCAAGGAGAAAGTCTCATTTTGGTGCCAGTATGCCCTGAACCCAAGTGTTCTTTTTAACAAACAGCAAGTCTCAGGCTCACAGCTTTCAGCAATTACAGGTGGCAAAAATTTAGGATGTTTCGTCTATTTGTTTTATGGATACCTTCATTAGTGGCAAATTGTGCTGGTGTCCTTTTTTTTGGAACACAGTTTTCCATTTTTAAAAAGGGGAGTTGGAATACACTAGAACATAGAAACATAGTTTCCCATTTTTAAAAAGGGGAGTTGGAATACACTAGAACATAGAAACATAGTTTTCCATTTTTAAAAAGGGGAGTTGGAATACACTAAGTATGTAAGAATTGTTAGGCAGATGTGGCAAAAATGAAGAAGATGGCAGTGAATATAGTTTGGAATTGCTGTGTCAGGGAAAGCATGTGTTGGTTTAGAGACTGGGGCTCATGTGACTTTGCATTCATAGCAGAGAAAGCCTCCTTATGAAGCCAGTCTTTTGCCAAGATCAAGGCTGCATGGTGTGGTTGGGAATTCCAGTGGCTGTGCTCAGCCTGGGTCCAAGTTGGCAGCTTCCCTTCTGCCAGCGAGGACGTTCACGGCTCTGAACCTTTGTGTCCTGAAGCATGGAGCTAATACTCCCTTTTATTTGGCAGAGTTGGAAGGCTGGGGCAGGACTGTTTTGAGGACCCAAATTATCTTGGAATCTAGTGCCCTACAGCTAGGCCCAGGAACACTCAGTGGTGTTCTAAAAGTACTTGAGTAAATACGTACTCAGATGTGCCCTGAGCTCCAGGCAGTTTTTAAAACAATATCCTCCCACTCCTAGGAAAGGTGTAGTCACTCCTCTGGCCTGGATGTCCCCTCCTAGGAGGATAGGGCTGTTTGAGCCATTCTTGGCTCTTTCTTCCTGGGGAAGCCCATATGGCTCTGCTGGCAGATGCAACCACCAGCAGACCATGCAGCAAACAGTCTCCAAGGCAGGGTCTTTTACTTTTAATCCCTAGACCCTCAGATGGCTGCTTCACCAACACAGCTGTCACATTCTGCTCCAATCTAGATAGATGGCAGCCAATATAGCGTTCACAAGCACACTGGGAAAGCCCTTTTATTTCTAGCCTCTTGCTTTATCAATTTCCAAAAAGTCAACAATTTGCTTATTAGGACATCCATTTTGCTTCACGTAGTAGGAAGGCATTAATAAAGGTACAGCAAGATTTTTATTGCAAAAACCAGTTTAGGTTTGAATGGCCATACCTCTAACGGGTGTGGGGTTGGTTTCTATCACAGATGCACATTGTATTCTGAAACACACGTATTTGCAAAAACTCATTTAAATCGAGCAGAAAATCCTGCCCTTTATTCCATTCATAGAGCATCTGTCCTGGAAATGACTATGGACCAACCTTCCCATGTCCTTAATTGGAGCACACAGAAATTGTGACTTAAAAGGATTTTTCAGGACATAACCACTTTCACCTTATACGCTGATTTTTGAACACAGCCCCCAAGTTGTAGTTCCACTAGATTCCTTAGTAATACTTTCCATCATCCTAACTACGTGGTTCTCAAGCTTCAGTGGTATATATATAACCACCTGGCAATAACTTGGGGCCCCTTCTGGGGGGTTTGGTGCAGGCAGCCTGCAGTCAGTGTAGGGGAACCACCCCTCTATGTGGCAGACTCACTAGGCAAAAACAAGTTTAATGTCTCATACCGAAGTCTTTTAGACAGTGTGCTCCCTAAATCCTTGCTGTATCGTTCGTTTTCAGATCTGGCACTCATTCTCTTCAGAAAGTGTGCATTTTTACAAATGGGCAGACATTCGGGCCAAACTTTAGGGCAATAAAAAGGGCAGATCCTCTTCGTTTGGATCTTAAGAGGGGACAAAGGGCTGTTTGACAGACTCTGTAACTGCTTAATGATGGAACCAAAGATGGGACAAAGACAATGCTTTGATGTGCCGAGAAGGGAAACCACAGTGCTAGTCAGTCTGCCTCTGGAACTCCCGACCACTAGAGAATTTCAAGGGCAAAAAAGTTCTCTGGAATTGTTTTTAAGAAAAACCTACAGAATTTTTCAATCTAAAGTTATATTCTCTAATTAGGTGGCAGTTTGCCACAGCTTTTATTTCCAGGTTATTCCAAAAGCAAACAGTAGCAACGATATTCTTTGAAAATGGCTTTTATTGAGACACTTTTAGGGCTCTTCAACATTTCCAGTTGGGAATCTTCATTTCCAATTCTCAGGTGGCCATTTCTGAATGCCAACAAGGTCCACTCCCACCTAAGCGAGGCAGCATACTCGTCTGTCTGCTCAAACGTCTAAGTAGGGGAGCCCACTATTCTACCCAGTCTCTCATCAGTACTCCAGGAGGGCTGTAAGCCCAGGTCCCAGGCCACGTTCTTCCCACCTGTTCACGAGGCAGAGTAATTTCAAAATAAATGTGAGATGGCTTAAATTCAGCTGGTGTTACTATCCTCAAGTAAGAGAAACCTTCTCAATACGTTTTCCTGATTTCGTATTTGGGGACATCCTGTCCTAAATATTAGCTGGTGTCCATAGAATTTGTAACTTAACTGTGTAAAAATCAAAAAGCTCCGCACCAGCCCCTAACACCTTAAAGATTCTATTCCTACGCTTTCTCCTGTATTTTGAGTAGCATGACATTTAAAGTGGGGGGGCTGGTCAAATTTCTACTCTCAGGTAACAAAAGCATTATCAAGACGAATCTTTTGGAGTGTCTTAGAAATTATGGAAACCAGCTACTTCAGAACTCTAGCCCAATGTCGAGAGGTGACTGACCAGCCTCTGCTGTCTGCAAGGATCAGCTAATCCCACCATTGTTACAACAGCTGAAAACACTGGCCTAACTTGGCCTCCTCTTAACTTCCCGTTCTTCCTATGAGTTGCTCTTGGGGATCTACGCGTAGTAAAAACATACCAGCTCCTTCCATCTTGAAAGCCCTCCAAATGTGTCATCTCCAAAGCCTTTTTCTTAATAGCAAGATGGTCAAGAGTTATAACGAGAGAGAGTAGTTGCCTGTTTAGTACAATTGTTCCCATTATAAGGTGAAAACTAACATTTACTTCATTCAGAAGAAAGAACACCAAGGCATTAAGATTCTGCTTGCAAATTAATGCCAATTTATGTTTACATCCTTTTATCAAGACATTTACATATATATGCAGGCTCTGCTCCTTAACAAAAGGGGAACTGAAAAACTCAAGGATGTTTATTTTAGCAGTTAAAAGGGAAGACAAAACCGAAGGAATCTGTAACAGGTGCCTCGAGAGAGAAAGCATCCTTTATGCCAATGGCAGATCTTGGTCTCCACAAGGTTCCTCAGTGGCTGTGGTTTCCATCTCTGATGAAAGAGCCATGGCATCAACTGGCACAAGACATAATGGACACATAGGACTGTAATGTGTAATAAAGCAAATATTTACATTAAGCACAATACAGCAATTTATTTAGATGCTTAAAATGAATACAAAGGGAAATAAAGATCACGAAATTATACATACTACAACAGTGTGTCATATATTAGATGGTATAAATGAATACACCAGGTGGTGTTTAACTAAAGATAAAACTAAATATCCAAAACGCAGCACTCATTGGTTGGCTGCCTCAACACAACACACTTCCATACAGATCTAAAAGGTGTCAAAATTAGTAGCTGCAAAGTCAATTCTTGCATGTGATTTTAGCTTAAAAGATTTCAGAAAACAGATCTGAAATACCAGTTTTTGTTTTGTCAGCTGTACTGTCAAGGATATTCAGAACAAGAAAAAATCTATAATACAAGAGAGTCCAGATATATATCTTATGTGGCTGGCCTCTGTTGCAAGATTGTACAAGGTTATGTGCAAAAACTAAATCTGTCCAAAAGTTCATACTAGCGTAATTTCAAGCTTTTGCTAGGTAAACTAGATGTAGCGTTTATTACACAGCAAGGGCAACACTAAAAAAAAATCTATGATGGGTACACAATAACAATATCATAAGCATCACTTGAATAGGTCTAAAAGACTGTACAAATATACATTTCAACTATTCAGAATGAATACATGAAAAAAAAATCAATTTTCCCCAAAGTCTACTATACACATTGGATTGGTAGCTCATATGTTGGCCCTACACTACCATGTGAATCGGGTAACACTTCTCAAAGACATCCAACCAAACATTTTACAGAGGGAAAGAAATGTTGAGAAGGCAGATAAAATAAATCACTGCTTTTCCCCGTGTGCATTCGTGAGCCACCAGCTTATTGGTTTTTCACATTTAGTTACTGCATCTGTCACAGCAAGTTCTGAAGCAAGATCAGCCAATCATGTGTCATGGAAATAACCACTGGGGACGCAGTGGCCACATGTCCCTAGAGCCTGATGATCCAGCACTCAGAAGGCAGTACCAGTCAGAATATAGCTTTGCAGTCATACTAAGAGCAGAGCAGAGTTCCAGGCTGCATTTTGTCACCGATGCCAGAGAATCTGGCACTCATGCCTGTTGGCTGCTCAGTTTAACTCCGGTTAAGCTGCCATGCATTGGCTCAGCTACTCCATCAGTCATATTGTCAAACTGCTCCCCATCCTCACTGTCAATTGTGCTATTCTGCCACTCAATCTGTGGGTTAGATAAGCGCTCATCATTTTCAGATGCATTCTTCCACTGAGACTGGTCCTTGGACCAAAACCCTTCAACTTTTCCATAGGAACTATTCTTCCATTTCAACTGCTCTCTGTCACCTTGCATGGTAGCCTTTTTTTTGGCAGCTGGCTTACTGCTCCTTGCATCTTCACTCTGGGAAGACTCATCAGACCAGGTTCCTGGTTTCATTTCACATGTGTTGTCCTCAAAGTCTGACATTTGTTGGGAACCAGGGCCACTCTCAGATGGAGAAGCACCATCTTTCCACTCAACAACATCATCTTGGTCAACCTCACTATCGGAAGCATCAGGCATCAGTTTGGTTGGTTCCTCAGTCAAATGAAGAGTTTCGTATTTTGAACCATCCTCTTCTTTTTGGTCTAGCTTCTCAGGTTCTAAAGCATCCTCAGAAATTACCTTCGGTATGTGCTCCTCTGGATTATCATTAGGGATTTTAGGCTCAACTTCAAAAACAGGCTCAAAAGGGCTACCACTTCCATTGGATTCTTCTTCCAAATTTTCAAAACTGTCTGAGGAACTGTCATCCTCCTTCCCAAGGTTGAGCTTTTTGTCAGCAGTTTTACTAGCATTGACTCTGGAATCTTTCTCGTCATGATTTTCAAATAGCCATTCAGCATCAAAATCCATCTCATGCTTCACTTTGTTTAATTCTTTCATGTTGAAGCCCAGTAGCACACCAGGCTTGTACTTCTCACAGTCTCTGACACACTTCTTCCTCTTGTTACTAAAATGGGAAGCAATATCACTCTTCCACAACCATAAACTGGCTGCCAGCTTCTCAATTTCTCTCCTGGTGGGATAGGGCTGTTTGTTGAAATACTTTGTTAGGAAGCTTTTCCTGGCTTCATAGGAATCGTCTTCATGACCCTTGGGGTCTAAAGCTAAAACAACAGGCTCCTCAGGCTTCTCTTCAAAGAAGCTGGGTGAATCGCTATCATCATCTAACTTCCGCTTTTTCAGCAAAGGGAACTCCACTTGCTCGTAAGTGCGCTTCACAGGTGCCAGTCCCGGTGACTGATTAAGCCGAGAGGGAGCATTTGTCTTATCCTGGCCGTTCTGAGTCTTTCCAACGCCCCTGCAGTGAACGAGGTGCAGAGTAATAGTCGAGGCGGTCATGTTGCTGGTATACACACCAAGGCAATGGATACATTTGTAAGTGAGCTTTTTCTCCACTGGATGAACCGTCTGAATAACCTGGTGCCTCTCTCTTAAGTGATGTGCAAGTGCATCAGATATGGGTCCTTTCAGGATTGAAAAACAAAGAGGGCAAAGGGTTTTCCCGACATCTTTTTTATAGGGCACTGCAGCTTGAGGTGAACTTTTAACAGGGATATCTGCTTTTTCCTGAACTTTTGGCTGTGGCTTTGGAGGGACCGGAGGGTTATTTTGGGCATGGTAAGCGACAGATTCAGCTGGGGCATCCCTCAGGTTGTACGTGGTTACAAGGAGATGGATGTTAGTGTGACTACCCTGCTGCAATGTCAAATCAAAACTCAAAGTAGAATCTGTTTTAGGTCCCATCTCTTCATCAATGTGAACCATCCTCATGTGTGCTGCCATCTTTTCCACATCGTTGAAAGTTGAACGGCAATACGGACAAGACAGACCATGAATTAACATATGGTTGAGCAGAGTATCTGTGGGCAAATAGCGATTACAGTAGAGGCATTTGCTAGTAAAATTATGTATTTTCATAATGTAGTTGGCTACTGCTGGAACTTTTTCAGCTTTATGTTCTTTTTCGAAGTGCACACTATAGACATTTTCAGGAAAAAGCTCATTACAGATCGTGCATATTTTCCACTTCTGAGTTGAGGAAGTATTAGCTGGGGGAGGGCCCGTGGCAGCTGCAGGAGGTTTGGAACTGGACTGACCTAATACTCTGGATGCCTGTGACTGCGAGAGGGAAGGAGACTTTAACTGGCCTGACGGGAGAGAGGAGGCATTGGCGGACTGCAGGGAGTATCTTGCTGGTGCCTGGGACCTCTGCTCTGACCCCAGCCCGTAAGATCTTCCATTTCCACTGGGAAGTAACTGCTTCACAGACTGAGACTGCTGAGGGATGGAAACTGGTGGGCTGCCACCTAGACCCAGTCTCATTGACTGGCCAACGCCATAGCCCTGGCCTACAGATTTGACGCCATAGTTGTTCTGCTGCAGGTGAACACTGGACATCATGTTGACGCCTGTCGAATTTAAGTTAGGCTTTGGTATTGAGAGTCGATTCACCATCTGCTGTGACGGCAAAGACCGGACGTTTCCAGAAGCAAGGGAACCAATTCTCGACTGGAGTCCCATGCCCTTCTTCTCTTGAGGTTTAGGAGCAATTAGCATCAAAGGTTTGGTTCGGGGAACTACCACATTTGTGTGCCCGATCATGGCAGTGACCTGATAGCCTATGCGTTCGTGGTCTTCGATGACATGTTGTACCAAAGCTTCGTAGGACTTTGGCATAAAAAGGCATCGCTTGCAGTGAATACTACCTTCTTCCCGGGCATTTGAGCCTAAGGGGACAGCACCATTGAGTGATTTTTCACCTGCCTTTGCTATGTAGGGTGCTGCCACATGCTGAAAATGTTCCCTGTAAATGTGCTTCCTAACTATTTCGTAGACAGGATCTCGGTAAGTGCACTTCTTACAGTAATAAACAGCTTGCTCTATGTTGTCAGCCTGCTTAGGTTTAAGGCCATCATTCTTGCTTTTATCTTTGAAAGTGCTGAGGCTGCTACTTGGTGCGCTGGCGTTTGGAGCATGAAATATTTTAATGTGTGTTTCCAAAGTCTTTTTGTCTGCATTGAAGGTACAGTAGGGACAATTAAGGAGAATCCTATTTTCAAAGTCTTCACTATGGACATTCCGGAAATGACTTTTGTAGGCAGAGAAGAATTTTGAAGAAAATGGACAAGCGCTGCAGCAAAAAGGTTTTGTCCGATAGTCCTAAAGAAAAGACAAAAACTGGAATCAGAATGCCACTTCAGATAGGCAATAACAGGTTCTAGGTTTTTGTCCAGTCTCTATTTTTAATAGACACATTATTTTTAGAACTGAAACTTTAACACCTTGATTTTTTCTTTTGCGAAATACATTTATGAAATATAAACTCAATTGAAAAAGCTGTTCTAAACTAAATACTTCTGAGTTCCACAGTATAAATAAAAAACTCAGTAAGTTCTTCTCAATGTTTATAAAAGACCAGAGTGACATTTGCTGACTGGCTTTAGACAAACCAAAGATAAATGGTTTCAAGACAAACATTCTACAGTTAGAAATGACAAGAATAAACTACATGTAAATACTTTCACCCAGTGAATCAGTAAGGCTTCTTCAGATTTACTATATAGCAAAATTTAGGGCCCAGTATGCTGCAGTTCAATTAGGCAACCAAATATAAAGATACAACTTTTATCCTTCCCATCATGGAAAAATTTTCATAGAAAAAAGATCTTCAAAAATCTCAAACATATTTTTCCTCTGATTGAAGTCCAGTGTAGTATTCAGAGTTCATTGCTGATCAAAAAACTACTGATTTGAAAAGCAGGCTTTCTTCTACAAGCCATGCTGTTCCTTCTCAAACAAGAGCAGCTACAAAAGCAGTAATGAAGTAATGCTTTGATTCAAATTAAGAAGTTAAATAAAAAATGTCGTACAGACTGTGAAGAGTGCATGGTGTTAAAAAACCTTTAAAACACTGCAAAATATCCTGGTATCAAGAGCGACATCCAGAATCATGCTCATCCCTATTTGTGTAGTTGGTCCTTTGATAAACACAGGTGAAACACAAGGTTGGCCAGAGATGACCATTTCTCTCTAGAAACCTACTGTGTTTTAGATACTGGTTTGAATAAAAATGAAATACTCTGCTTAAAGCTCAACCCTTCTTTAGCGTTAGAATAGAGACTGTGGGATTCATGAAATTGAATAATGTGTCCCACTAGTAAGCTTTTGTATTCTAAGACTGTTGGTGATACCTTTTCCTGGGGTATAGATAACCATTTCTGAGGTAGAGTTTAAAAAGTACTAATTCCCTGCCAAGTATGTTCTGATAGATGAACAGATCAATAATCCAGAATTATAATCACTACTGCAAAGGTAACAGTAAAGTTTGAACTGACAATCACTTCTCCCTGTGGAAAAGGAAATGCCACCTACTAACTATCTGTCACATCTTCACCGAACGATACCTGTTCGCACTGCTGATACTTCAGACTATCTAATATTATTTTTAATTATAATTTGTAAAAATTTAAGTTACACTTCTGTCACTGCTATCCTGAAGAGCTACCAACTCCCTCCCCTGTGTGCTGGCTTAGGTCCACCACGGGGGCTGGGTGACATCAACATAGTGGAACAAGAAAACGTTAACGAGAGAAAAAACATGGTCTTCCTCTCTCTAGAAAAAACAAAGATTGCAATGTACACACAGAAAAATGTATAACCTAGATGAACAGAATGCTGGAGGGAACATTTTAGAAACAGATGAGCCAAAGTACTTTTTTGGGGGGCAGAGGGCACGCTGTTATACAATGGGCTTTAGAACTTCTAAGTAACAAAATTTCTAATTTTTACACTTGAAGTTTTAGTCCTATGACAAAAGACACAAAATTCTTCCTAGTTTTCCCTACCACTTAAGAAAATATGAAATACAATCATGTGTTGCTTAATAACAGGGATACATTCGGAGAAATGCGTTCTTACGTGATTTCACTGTTGTGCTAACATAAGAATGCATTTACACAAACCTAGATGGTCTAGCCTACTACACACCTAGGCTACATGGCATATAATCCTGTTGCTCCTAGGCTACAAGCCTGTACATCATGTTATTATACTGAAATACTATAGGCAACTGTCACACAACGGTTAGGTATTATGTATCTAAACACAGACTAGGTATAATAAAAATAAAGTATAAAAGATAAATGGTACACCTGTATAGAACACTTACCGTGAATGGAGCTTGCAGGACTGGAAGCTGCTCTGGGTGAATCAGTGAATGAATGTGAAGGCCTAGGACATTATACTACTGTATAACCTATAAAACACTGTACACTTAGGCTTCACTAAATTTATTAAAATTTTTTCTATAATAAAGTAACCTTAGCTTACTGTAAGTTTTAAAAAACTTTGACTCTAGTAACACTTAGCTTAAAACAAATACATTGTATAGCTGTATAAAAGTTTTTTCTTTATATCCTTATTCTATAAGTTTTCCATTTAATTTTTTAAAAAACTTTTTAAACTTCTGTTAATGAAGACATCTATCAGCTAAGGCCTACACAGGGTCAGATCATCAGTATCACTGTCTTTCATCTCTATCTACATTTTGTCCCACTGGTAGGTCTTCAGGGGCAATACGAAGCATGGAGCCATCATTCCCTACAATAACAATGTGTTCTCCTGAATACCTCCTGAAGGACTTGCCTGAGGCTCTTCTTGAGGAAGTATCTGTCCTTCCAGAAATATATCCATGATGATTTGCTTCTTCCTTTCATCATAGATTTGCTTCTAAGCAGATAATGTGCCACCCCTCCCTTTCTACTAATGAAAACTTTTCCTTGTTCAGGTCTGTGTTTTCAAACTTTTTAAGGAGCTTATTGAGGTTTGTAAAAGCTTCTGCCAGCCCTTTGCTGTGAATTTGCTTGGGGGTTTCTTTTTCTTCTGCAGTTTCCTTGTCTCTTGCATTTTCTTTGGCTAAGTGTTCCTGTTCCAATTTTAACAACTCATTAGTCAATTCCTCAGGAACCACCTCTAGGAGCTCCTCAATGTCATCCTCATCCACACTCAGGTTAAAGTTATTTGCCATCTCAGCCACAGGTGTGTTGATTTTTGCCCTTCCCCATCCTTGGCAAATCCTCTTAAGTCTCGGACAAACCTCCTGAGTGTCTTCTTGATGTCTTTCATACATTCCTTGGTGTTATCACCTCAAGCCCAAGCAAGGTGCTTATGCAGTGACAGATACTGCATATCTTCCAGAATTGCATTCAGTGTCTTCCTCAGCTGCAGCAATAGCCTGGGAAAAGGTCCTCAGGCAATAGGCTTTTAAAAACTGTTTGATTCATTGGCTGGATCCAAGAGGTGGTATTTGGAGGAAGCAGCATTACTTAATATTAGGATGAAAATCACCAATAAAAGGAGGATGTCTGGGAGCATTATCAACAACAAGCAAAATCTTGAAAGGTATGTTATTCCCCAAACAGTATTCCATTTCACTGGTGGAGCAACTCAGGGAGGGCATCCTGGAAGAGGAGCAGGGTCATCCACGACTTCTTATTGCTCCTGTAGTATACTGCCAATGTGTTTGATATGCTCGAAGACCCCGAGGTTCCCACTGTGCAAGATTACAAAAGGGTTTCAATTTATAGCCTGCAACACTGCCCCCAAGTGAGACTGTTATCCTGTCCTTGAAAGCCTTGAAACCTGGCACTGACTCGGTCTCTTTATGGATGAAAGTCCTTTCAGACATCCCTTTCCAGAATCGGGAAGTTTCATCCATAGAGAGTATTTGCTCTGGCAAGTAATTTTCCTCTATAATCAGCTTATCTAGAGTTTCCAAAAATTCTTTAGCTGCCTTGACATCATTCTTGAATCCTTTAAACCACCCAGAGCTAGCAGTAAATTCAACACTGTCGTTGGGTCTAGCCTTTTCTTTCAACATCACAAACATTTTGCTTTGGCAGTGATCATCATGGTGCTGAGCTATATGCGTCTATGTCTGGTCTTCAGTCCAGGTCATTAGAAGTGTCTCCAGTTTGATATAGACCCTTTAAAACTGTTGGTCTCATTGCCTTCAATGAAGTTGATCCTTTAACAGCTTCCATCACTTTGTTCTTATTCTTTAAGATCGTAGCTATGGTGGAATGGGACATGTCTGACTGACTGCTAAGCAATAATAACCGTCACTGATTTTCCACCTTTGTAGTCCTAATCACTCTCAATTTCGTTTCCAGGTCAATCACTCGATATGACCTCTTATGGTCAACATTAGCTGTGGATTTTGTACACTTAGGGGCCATGATAAACAAAACGAGATTAAACCAAGCACAAGAGAAAATGATGCAATCAAGAGACATGGCAGAGGTATGAAACTGCTGCTGACATGGCATACTCTTTTACAGCAAACTTTTTAATGTAAGTAGAAAGAGTACATTCTCAAATAATGATAAAAGTAAAACAGTAAACATATAAAACAGTAAAGTACTCATTATTATCAAAATTACACTGCAATTATATATGCTATACTTTTATATGACTGGCAGCATGTTTGTTTACACTAGCATCACCACAAATGATAGCACATGTTATATTACTCTTATGACAGCTTCAACATCACTAGGTAATAAAAAATTTTCAGCTCCATTATAATCTCATGAGACCACTATTGTACATTTGGTCCATTGTTGACAAAACAGTCATGTGGCACATGACTGTAATCAATTTTGACAATTTCCACGTTAGGTTGTTGACTACAAACAATCTACCACTATGAAAGGCCTAGAGCTGAAAAGGGAGTATACCAAGGATGCTACCATTTGGGGAAGTCTCCTGTGCCACTTACCTGGTTTTTTGTAAGTGAAGGGTCCCACAGTCCTACATCCTCCCATGTAGTGTTTTTCAAATAAAAGTCATTAGGTTCAAACTGTTTAAAATCCTAGAAAACAGTGAAAAAAGTTTACAAAAACATAGTGGTATCAACTCTAGCCCAACCTTACACCTATAACCTATATTTTAATTAGGGCTGGAGTGATGCGCTGGAAAGCCAATCCCACCAAAAACAACTAGGAGCCGTAATGCTCTTAGGAAATAGAAAAAAGGTATATAGAAGTTGTACTGGATGTTTTATATCAACCAAACATTCTCCTAATGTTCAGCCAGGTTTCCAAAGAAAACGCTGAAAGTTCTAATTAAATAAAAAATGTAGACACATATGAATACCAAAGTACCCAACACCAAAGTCATTAGAGTGTTGTAATTCATCAGTTGTAGTATTAGAATGGAGTGTAATGCTCACTTCCAGCATAGCAGATGTGATATTTCAGTTCTGTGTAATAATTAAATTGGGAGTGGGGTAGGGGAATTCGACTGGGAAGAAAACTCAGGATTTCTGAACCCAAAAAAGAATAAAGGTATTCAAAAAAAATTAAACAGTATTATGTTAAATTTATACTCTTATGCAAAAATTCAATGGAGTGCTTCCCCCCAGGCTAAGAAAATAAAGTCTTAGGGGCGTATTCCTTGTTCCCAAAAGGTACACTGTTTAGTGTGAAAAAAATCAAATACGTGTACATTCCAGAATATGTAACAAATGAGAGGAACAAATCAAATGCAGGAAAGAGAAGTTATCTTTTCATTTACATTACTTATTGTGAAGAATACTCCGAGTGCAATGTAAATGGACTGTTTCACTAGGCAGATCTACGTGAACCTGAGCGGCTGGAGAGGGAGTGGAGTGAGTGGGGACAACTGAGAAGCCCACTTTTGAGAAGCCTCAGTCTATATGACAAACCCCTACTATTATCAATGGTAATAAGGAAAAGAAAACCTGCTGCAGGAAATTGTTTACTTTCAATTCCATCCAAACATTTACTGAGTGCCTGTTATGTACCCAGCACTATGCTAGGTGCTAGGAATACACGGATGGACAAGGTAGTTACAGTCCCTTACCAGCTGGAACGTAAAGGCTAGTGGGGAAAACAGCTTTAAACATTTCTTTTCAATCAGAGGCTTTGACCAACTAACCATAAGACCTAGAGCAGTGAGATCTGGAAAATGAGACCAATGCACTGGCTACCCCACAGGGTTATTAGAAAGCTCATAGAATAAAGTCTAGGAAAACAGTTTGTGAAGTCCAAACTGTTATACAATGGGAAGATAATCATCTATGATGGGTCAAAGGGGCCAACAAATGCTCAAATCCTAAGGAAGAGACAACAAGCACCCAAACCACCATGCTTCAACAATGAGAAGGTCAGCCAGAACATTCAGGTATATCAGAACGAGAAAAGGCTCTGGAGTCCCACAGACAGACCCTGCCACATGCTTAGCTGTGAGGTGGACCTATTTCCTTACTGTTTCTTCATCTGTAAATTGGAGATAAGAATTCCTATACCCCCTACCCCCAGTTGCTTTAAGGATTTGAATTTAGACACAATTTTAAAGCACCTAGTAAAATGTCTGACGTGTGTATGTCCTCAACGGTAACTGCTTTGCTTCAGAATGCCAAGATGAAAAAGCCCATTTTAGGGATAAGGGAACAAGTTAGGCTAATTGAGAAAGCTCTGGAGAAGCTAACGCTATGGTCAAAATTCAGAATCACACCTAAGAATTAACCATCCTGGCCGCTGACACAAAGTAATCGATCAGAAGCTGAGTCATGTTAAAATTAAAAAATGACATGCTACTTACTTCTATGTGTTCTTTACAGTATTCCAACCCAATGTCACTAAGTATTTTTTTCACAGTTTTCCGGGCTTTTCTTAAACTGCCAAGATTGTTGACAGGAAGTTGGAACATAGTTTCTATTGGAAAAAAAAATTTAAGTCAAGTCAAAACATGTACAACTTGTAATATTTACTAATTCCACTGATGGTAGGATCAAAAACCCTGGCCCAGTCTGACAAAAAAGGTGAATAGATATCTTTATTAGGTATGTTCTGAATACTTAAAGCAAGCAGGCAAAAATAAGTGCTCTCTGATCTTCTCTATTTTTAACAGGACATTTTATGTTATAGATTGGCAATGAGTCTAATCTGGTACAATTCTGATTAAACATTTGGTGATGAACTTTTAAAGTTGAGAATTAGGTTTAATAATACCAACGGATTATTTTAAAATCAAGTGTGAGTGTTTTTCTCCTTGTGATGTTGAACCTCTGAAAATAGAAAATGCTCACCACTTCAGCATCATTACCACATAATTCTGAGTGCCAGGGAAAAGCAGCTTTTGATGTGTGGGAACTATCCTGCACACTGCTATGGTATTCTTAAAGAAACAATCTTTAAAAGTTTCTGTATACTACTCAAGCTAAAGACACTAAATGGTTGTGTAACTTGCCCTTCAGTCAAGCACCATACCTGGACAAAGGCACTCACTTATGGTCACAGAATAAATGCTGAGATGGGGAAAACTGGGCTCTCAGCACCACAGCAAATAATGCTATTAAAAACACTGTTATAATTTTAGGGGATATTCTTGAAAAGAGTGTATGTGTGTGAGAGAATTGAAAAATTATTTAAATGACTTAATATATCGAAGAAATTTAGATCCACTTTCCTAAATCCCTTAAAAACAAAGGTTGAGAAAATAAAACTGGCAAAACTTGGGTGGTTGAGACTTTGTATGGCTTCCAATAAGACTATACCTGTTTCTTATAAAGTAGAGCAACAATTTATCAATCTAAATATTGCAAGATACAAAGCAGTTCTAAAAACTAAAAATGAAGGCAAAAACAAAAGCTAAAGCATCAGGAGTTGAAATTTAATACATGTAAATCTGCTTTTCTAATAAATAAGGGTTGTTACTCTATAATACCACTACCATTTATAAATCACAAAGTCAACTAATTCAAATGTAATATCACATTACCTCATTATTCTAATCCAAAAATTAATATTAACTGTGAAAAAAATGGAAAGAAAAAAGGGTGAAGCCGACCAAACAATAACTCCTAGAAATTATGAATCTGGATGTTACCAGAACGTAGAAGTCTCAAAATATTCTATATGAAAAACTAAAGTGTAATTGAGGCCAAAAGAGAAATGAATGTTACTGAGAAACACTTCGGCCTTCTCGTCTTCGTGATGGAACTCCTACTAGCTATGAAACATGATTGTGGTGTCCTCTGTACTCTCTGCCATCCAATAATCTGTTTAATATTTAGCTAACAGCAGATTTAGAAGTGACTTCTGATATAAATTCATGTGCGTTGAAAGTCAAATCTATTATTCCTTATGGAAATTTGATTGCTAAATTGTTTTAAATCATCAAAAAGATTTAAAATTTAAAACCAGAAAATTTTCTATCAGTTACTTAATAAAACATTTCCACAAACCAGGTCATCAAATGAAGAGCCCGAACATCAAAATGGATGAGAAGAGACTGTTTCTCTATTCACTTCATAAACTCCCTGTAGGCCAAAATCCGGCAGTCCCTTTGGAACTTCCCAAGTTAATCCTGCTTCACTTCAGAGCAGAGAGGTGCCCAGAAGGCAGCCATTACTGGTTTCCTCTGCCTCCTCAATAAGTAACTCAAAATTTCAGGAAAACAAATATATAAAGATCAGGAAATGTTGCTATCACTGAAGCTACTAGCCTATACAGAAAACATTCAAGGGAATCAAACTGCAGCTCAGGATAAAGGAAAACCCATTCTCGTATGGAAAATACCAGGCATTCTACGTGCATACCCACAGCTAATAAAGGCATCTGAAGACCTCCAAATGAAAGACCTCACTGCATGACAGGTATCTAATTTATCCACCTGCAGTTCTTAAGAAGTGAGTATGCTCAAAAGGGAGCTTCGTTACAAAAAAAAGATTATAATTTATAAAAAGTGACATTTCTGCCATAGAGTAAATCTCTAGTTTACTTATTACTGAATAGACAGTCTCATAAATAAAAGTGACACTGCCTATTTGGAAAATGCTGTACAAAAAATGGTTCTTTGTTCCATGACTAGCAACTAGGAGGAATCCAAGATAAAGTTTACACTGAAAGATGCAGAATATTCTGAGTTAAGATTATAATAGTCTTCATGACATTTCTAATATGCCCCCTTCCCCAGACAGAGGTGCCCTCCATGTGATTGCTTATGGAGGCCATTTCTAAAATTTTGTTCATCTGGAGCTGGAATAACACATTCATACGTGTTAGAATCCTCAAATGCATTTAAAATTTTTTTTTTTTTTTTGCTTTAAATACTTTTCTTAGTATACGAGACAGGCACACAGTACAGGAATTTAAGCAAAGAAGGCTCCCTCATCCTCCTAGCCTCCAGCCATGTAGCTCCCCTTCTCAGAAGGTGCCAGTTACCATTTCTTGTGTATTATTTCCTGAGCTTTTCTCTGTCCGTTAACAAGCCAAAGGTTCCTTAAAGCCTCCAACAAACTCTATCACAGTTAATGTTAGAATTATTATGGATGATAAGAAAAAGAACTCAAAGGCCCTAAGTATTTTTTTCAGCCTACTGCTTGTGGTTAAGAAACAACTTCAAATCAACAGCTGGCTCCAAGTTTCATTAATGTTTTCTATTTAATTCTTATTTAAATACTTTTAAGAATTACCCCTGCTTCTCCTCATCCCTCAACAGCCCTTTAAATTAGAAATCTGGACAAGGTGCCCGTACCTTAAGTGACTGAGGGGTAGGAAAAAGAGCAAACAGGAAATTGACTGCCTGAGATTAAGGACAGTTTCCTCACTTTTGAATAGAAAGAGAGGACAACATATTTACAATCATTAATCTTAGGAAGGATAGGTTACAATAATGTCAAAAACTGTATAGAGATGGGCTTTGAAAGGAACAGAGGAATGGGCTTACTTTCCCTCCAGATTTGTTCCCAAGTGGTTAATCCTTTCTCTTGACCTTGGCTATCAGGATGGCCATTTTCACAAGGTCAGTACCATTACCCCAATACCAAGGAAGCACTCTTCCTTCAGCCAAACCATAAACCTCTTAACTCGTGGCATAAAAATGGGAAAATATCCAATTTAATAGAACAGTACCATTTTCCTCTGTTCATTAATCACTTTCAGAGCATCAACACTTTGCCAGTCAATATACTAGGAATAGAGAGATGAACAGGACACAGTTCTTCCCCTTCAACAGTCCATCAATTCTAGGGGACAAGATCTAGAGCACACAGTAGGCACTAGATCGCTGAAGTAAAGAAGATACCTGTGTTGTTTTTTTGTTTTCTTTTTTTGGTCTGCTCAACTTCCTCCTGGAACCATTCCTGCCACTACTGATGTGCAGTCAGCTAGGAGGCCCTTGATCCATTATAGCAGACTGTACATGACTCAGGTCAACCAATTAAGAGTATTTTATCTTTGTAGACACTGATTAGTACAGAGTTGGACATGCGCCTCAACCAGGGCTGACAGTGATGCTGACAAGTAGTCAGGATCTGCCAGCACATGGAGAGAGCAGAGGAAGGGAAAAAGTCCTGCTGATGCTGCTTAAGGTCCTCAATCGATCTGTGCCTGAAAGACAGCTCTCCTACCTCCGACTCTTCAGAAACAAGAGCAAACACACGATCATTTTTGTTTAAACTTTGGTTCATGTCACCTGTAACCCAAAGTCTTGGTAGACCTAAGAGGAAGTGCATAAGAGGGGAGATGGGTAATTTTATGCAAAATAATTGTGAACTGGGTCTAGTAGGAAGAAGAGGAATTTGCCAGGAAGATGTAGTTATTTTGAAAGATGCTTTGGCCCCTGGTTTCATTAATCAAAAACAAAACACCATGGAAAGAGTCAAACACTTTCTAAATTCTAAAAGAATTTGGGAAAGCTCAGTGACCCATTAATAACAGAATTTCCAAATGCTTAACAACTGAAGTTAAGTAGCTTTCAGTAAGCATAACATCTGGTGAACTAGACTTAAATCATTAATTTTTCAGAATGATTTAAATTCACTGTTGAATGATTCAGCCACACTTCTTTTTTCCTAGCAATCTTTGCAAATTATACCCACACCTACTGATTGGGGCCAAAACATTAAAGTTTTACTAATCCTGGGCCAAACTACTACTCACATGCTTTCTTAAGAAAGCAAGAGTCAGATGACTGAAATAAAAATCTAAGATCTGTAGCCCTAGGCTACAGATGAACTTAATCTATGTATTACATATAAAAGATTGATCAGATCCGTGCACCTCTTTCCCCTATACTCTTTTACTCCAAATACCAAGGAGTAACATAAAGGAGAGAACCTGTCTCATGAGGAGACATATGTATGCCGAATCTGCACAGGGGAAGGATGACAACATCAATGACTGTGGACTTCACTGAAGCAGAAAGGTCATTAACTGGAAAATAGTTAAATCGCTTATGAAAAAACAGCTCTGCTAAAAAGCTTGGATCTAGTCAGGTGTACTCAGGATCCTCTGGGTTAGGAAGATGGAGAGAAACTCAACAGATGACAGTACTGGTTTTAGCAGGCTCAACGCAAGGTCTGCAGGGCCCGACACACCAAGAGTCAACGGGGCTTGTCTGTATGTGGTAGTCTCTCTGCAAAACCACGGGATCAAAGATGGCAACATTTAGTCCCTGTTTTTAGAGGTAGAAAAAAAGCAGAAAAGCATTTACAACTGTGCCATCAGAGAATAAAACAAAACAACCATAAAACCCAAACTTAAACCTTTGACCAGGCACAGGTAATTAAGCCAGGAGGAAAAGAAAAAAGCAAGCCTCCAAATCAAACTTCTCCAGATTCTATTACTGTAAGTGTGGCTCTAGCATGGCATTTTCCAGTACACATTTCTTCATACTTTTACGTGCATCGTTATGCGGTGTTTCCCCAACTTCCTAATAAAAACATGTTAATTTAACATGCCACACGATAAAGAAGTAAATATGATCATGTGTCCTAGTTTCTACCATCCACTGGTATAACTCTGCTGCTTTCCAGTATTTGGGAACTGAAATCTGAACATATCCCAGAGTGACAACAAACATATCAGTTATATTCGCAAACGCAAATCTACAGTTTTCATAAGAAAAACATTTCTAACACTGCATTGAGAGCTATACAAGGGTGGTTACACTTCTTCCTGGTAACAGCTAAACATAAGCTGCTTAGTCTAAACCAGTGGGTTTCAACCCCGTCCCCTAAAGAGGTAGAAACCCTTGTTTCTGAAGAAATCTTAGCTGATATAAAAAAGATAAAAAGTGGAGGGGCTCAGGTTGAAACGGACAGTGTAAGTAGAAAAAGTTCTCTGTCCCCAAATATCTCCTTGAAATAGTTACTTGTCTAAACTAAGCTTATAATGCAAACTAATGGTGACGTGGCAGTCTACTGAAACATAAAATCGACCTAGTGGGCAATCAACCAGAGCAGAAGTTTGATGAATATGGCAGAATTCCAACAGTTTAGTGAAAATCTCTCCTAAATAAAATTAGTCTGATCAGAATATGGTTATAGGAAGCCTACAGTAAGCCTAAAGATTAGAACACTGTTTATACTTTGATGTTGTTTTTTAAACATTTCTACATTAAAACTGTCAAGATAAATACAGTCTCTCTAGGGATATCTTTAACTTGGAGGGGGAAAAACAACAAAGGCTAGAAATGATGCCATTACTAGTGAAGAAAATGGCTGCTGTATTTTCTAAGTTAAATAAAATTAGGAAGACATTAAAGCTACTATAACAAACGATTTCAGTTTTGGTAACATCACTGACCCAAATTAATATTTAAGAAGTTCAGATCCTTGATGCTTAAAACAAAGTACAGTTAGTTGATCCTTGAATAATGCAAGGGTTGGGGCACTGACCCGTTGTGCAGTTGAAAACTCAAGTATAACTTCTGACTCCCCCAAAACTTTACTAATGCCTTACTGTTTGTTGACTGAAAGCCTTACTGATAGATTAATAGTTGATTAACACATATTTTGTATGTTATATGTATTATATACTGTATCCTTACAATAAAGCTAGAAAAAATATTAAGAAAATTGTAAGGAAAACATTTACAGTATTATACATATTTATTAAAAAAAAAAAAATCTGCGTATAAGTGGACTGTGCAGTTCAAACCTGAGTTGTTCATGGATCAACTATACTTCAATTAATGCCTATGAAAGTATTTACATAAAAAGTTTTTTTATAACCCACACTAGGGTTTAAGAGTCAGATATTTGAAGTTTCTTTAAACCACTGATCTAACTAAAAATGTTAAGTTATGCTATTTTTTAAAAAGCTAGGCATTTTAAGAAGATTCTGATGGAAGAGATTCACTGTTACCCATGATGGTACTGTAAAAAAAACAAACAAACAAAAAACAGATTTTGTGATATCTCTTTGGAAACATTTAGGACCCATTAAGATAAAAACTAGTAAGGAAAACATCATTCTCATATTTATACACTCTTTCCCTCCTACCTCCTCCTCAGCAACATATTTAATACCTGTCAACATCACTCATTCAGTAAAATTGTGGTCATTGTAAAACTGTTTCTTTTTATAACCAATAAGGGCTTATCTTTCCTGACTATTCTGGGATCTGAAGTGGTGAACACAGACATCTTACTTGCTTTTAAGAGTGTCACTAAGTCCTACATTTAAATTAAACCAGTTGTAAAAAGGTTTATATATTTGTAGAGTCATGTCGGAACAATGCTAAAATAAGTGAGCACGACGAGAGCCTAGAGTCTATATTCAGTCTGGAAGCAATCATCCTACTCAGTCTTCCTAAAACACGGTCCTGAACAGAAGCAATTTCCTATAAACTTGGGCAAAAGACCTTTCAGATGCCAGAAGCTCTTCATAGAAAGACAGCTCTTTTTCCCTTCTCTTCTTCAATCCCAAATACCACAGAACAAGTAATTATCTGATCATCTACCGGCAGAATGCTCTGCTGGATTAGCAGATAAAACTATGCAGCATGACAGAGCTAAGAAAAGAAAGTTTAGTCTCCTCTCCCAATCTTACCAAAAAATGTGTACTTGTGTTGAGGCTAAAAAGAGGGGGTAGGGTATTCGGAAAGCCCAGGAGGATTAAAAAGAGAAACTACTTTGCAGATGAAAACATACTTGTACTAAAAGCTAAATCTGAACAATGAACTTGTACTGCTTACGATAATCATACTGGAACACTGTTAATACAGACAAGCAAGCAGGAAATGTAACCAGTTTGTTTTCTTCTACTCTTAACTACTAGCTGCATTGACTTTTACTATTCTGCTTGATAATAAATCAATTGAGTAAAGTGTCAAAGGCAAAACTGCCTCTACTTCAGGAAAAAAGCCTTTGATTTTCTTCAAGTTTTCAACCAAAATATTATTACATTCCATAAAATTAAGTTTTCATAACAATTTCTCTAATAGGTGAACTGTAATTATGGAGGCAAAGACACTATATTTTCCTAAATAGCATTCTGTACAAAAACGTTTGGCCATAGGAATATTTTGACCACTTTCTACAAACAACATGTAAATCCCTTCTACAACGACCCTGCTCTAAAAAGACTGTCTCTTTGCCTGATCACCTTGAGTGAGGGAAACAAACCCCACCAGAAAGCTTGTTTCATACTGGACAGCTCTGTTCACAAGTTTGCTCTTTACATTTTGTAACCTGCCCACAACTCTCAGCTCAGCTATAGAAATCTAATCACTTAAAGCCACATAACAGCTTTTCAAGTTTTAAAACACTTCCTCCTTCCCTCTCCACTCTTTCCCCTTCCCCAAGTTTTCATCATTTCTTGTTATCTCATAAGCCAACCACCAATGGACAGGATCCACTTCGTTAATCTCTTTGATGTCCTGAATAAACTGTTATTCCAGATGTGACATAATCAGAAGGTCAAGTGGGACAACACTTCCTTAATTCTAAATATTATTTTTTAAATTAATGCTTCTGAAAGGTGCATTTGTGTTGGTGGCAGCCACTTCACAGATGTGATCAACCAATATATATATATTTTGCACGATGTGCTGCCTTTTTCAGCATTAGCTGGTTCAGCTGGTGAGAAAAATAGATATTCTGTACTCAATGTCTGATTAGAAAAGAACTATCAACAGTCTTTAAGTATCTTCTCAAATAAAAGGGAATCATTCCGATTCCAAAATTAAAAAGAACAAATGTCTACTACAGGCCTCAGGAAAGATAAGAGATTCATATTCCAAATCACAACATCAACTGCAATTTTATGAAAAAGCAGCACTCTGAATCACTGAAAAAAACGTATGGGTTAACTATTCTGAACTCTTCTCATTTTATAGAACAGCAACTGAGGTGAAGCAACTAGCCTAAGGATTAAGGATGATCAGCTCATCAGTGACAAACCTGGGTCTCAAGGTCATCTCCAGATCTAGGATGCAGTGCTCCCCCTATTACTCACACAGATGAAGCTCTTATCTGACATTAATTAAAAGTAAACAACGTTATATACATGTATCCAAAAGTGCCAGAACTCTCCAATACTCCAGCAGACGAGAATGACTTTAAAAAAGTTCAACCAAACTGACTCGAGTGGTGATACAGAGATTAAGAATACACACTTATCTCAGGTCAGATAGTCCTATTACATCCAAAGAAGAACCGAAATAAGAACTCAGCTCTGAGACCAAGCCCTAAGTGCTTTTACCATCACCATGGATGCCAACATTCACTACTGACATCTGAAAAATATGTTTCTATCTAAATTGTAATGGTAACATCTTGCAAAATGAAAACCACAACCTTGGTATCCTTAAATAAAACAACCGCTTTTCAAAAAACAATGGTATGCTGTGTCTCTCCTTCATCACCTTCCCATTACCAGTACTCAAAGCATGTTCTTCTGAAAAATGCTTGGGAAAGCAGATGTTTTGGTGATCTTTTTTCTTTTTCTGGAGGGCAGGAGCAGACAGGAGACTAGTCAGCTCTCAACTACCTCTTCAGCTCCTTTTCTCAAAGTTCTATTTATTTTTGTTACAAAAACAATTTGGATATGAAAACATGTCCACACAAAAGTTTGTACATGCGTATTCTCAGTAGTATTCATAATACCAAGGAGAAACTCAAGTCTTCATCAACTGATACATGCTCCAACATGCTAAGTGAAAGAAGTCAGTCACAAAAGGCTACTTTTACATGACTCCATTTATATGAAATGCCCAGAAAAGGCAAATCTAGAGAGAGTCAGAAAAAAAGATTAAGGTTGTCCAGGGCTGGGGAATTTAGAGGGGGAAAAGAGCGGGTGACTGCTATTGGGTTTTTCTGTGGGATGATGGAAGTATTCTATAACAGTTACACAACTCTGATTATACAAAAAAACATTTCATTGTATACTTTAAATGGGTGAATTGTATGGTATATGAAATATATCTCAATAAAGCTGTTAAAAAAAAAAAGAAAAAAGCAATTAGGCCTAGTGTAAGATTACGAAATACAGATAAGGCAAAGAACAAATAATTTTACGCAAAGACAATAGTTAACACTGGGGTAATATTTATCCTTCCAGATTTTTATGCACGCATAATTTTTCTTTTAAAAGAACACAATCTGTGTATTTCACATTTACACATGTGGCAGGAAAGCCAATGTTACTTGAAATTTTAATATAAAATTTACCACCTTAACCCTTTTTAACTGTACAGTTCAGTGGTATTAAGTCAGAATATTAGCCTACCAACACCACTGATTGTCAGAGCTCTTTTCATCCTGTACACTGAAACTCTATACTCATTAAACAATGACTTTCCATTTCCTCCTCCCCCTCTGCATCTGGCAACCACCATTCTACTTCGTCTCTATGATTTTGACTCTTTAAGTGGAATCATAAAGTATTTGTCTTTTTGCGACTGGCTTATTTTACTTAGCATGATGTCCCATATTATAGCACGTTGGAATTTCCTTCCTTTTTAATGCTGATTAATATTCTGCAGTATGTATACACTGCATTTTGTTTATCCAGTTGTCTCTTGATGGCCACCTGAGTTATTTCCACCTTCTGCTATGGTGAGTAATAGGGCTACAACATGGCTGTACAAGAATCTCATCCAGACCATTTTGTCGTATCACATGATAATTGTTTCAGCAGTTCTACCCTTTACATTCTACCAACAGTGCAGAGATTGCAATTTCTCCACAGCCTCACCAACACTCACTTTGACAGCAGCCATCTTAACGGGTGTGAGGTAGTTTTTCATTGTAGTTTTGATTTGCATTTCCCAAATTATTAGTGATATTGAACATATTTTCATATGCTTATTGGCCATTTGGGTATATTTTCTTTGGAGAAATGTCTGTTCAAGCCTTATGCCCACTTGATATGCTTTTAAGTACAAAATATACTAAAGATTTTGAAGGTTTAGTATTAAAATGTCAAATATCTCATAAATGCCCTTTCAAAAATACTGACATATTAAAATGACAATATTTTGAACATTGAGTTAAAATAGTAAAATTAATTTCACTTTTTATTTTTAAAAATGTGGCTACTAAAAATATAGACGAACTTCAAAGGCATGCTAAATGAAAGAATCTAGTCACAAAAGGACAAATACTGTAGGATTCCACTCATATGAGACACTAAGAATAGTGAAATTCAGAGACAGAAAGTAGCCAAGGGCTGGGGTAAGGAGAGAATGGGGGTTATTGTTTAATAGGTATAGTTTCAGTTTTGCAAGATGAAAAAATTCTGGAGATGCATGGTGATAATGGTTGCACAACAATGTGAGTATACTTAATGTCACAGAACTGTACATGTTAAAATATTATGTATATATTACGATTAAAAACAAATAAAAAAAATGTGGCTAATAGAAAATTTAAGGGACCGGTAGTGAATATGGAACTAGATAAGGTTTGCTTGCCATTTTTATCAGCGGGGTAGTCTGGGTTCAATACTAGAGGCATTTGTTATTTGATAGTCTCTTTGCCAAAACTATGAATATTAAGCATGTTTTGATTTTTCTGAACAGGATAGATTCATTAGAGCAAGTCTTGGATGCAATATAAAAACTCTGAAGGTCTTTACAAATTTCCAGACCACCGGACAATATTGTATGAGTGATTCAATAGTGATATAATAGTGGCCCTCCAACTGTTAAGTATTTAAAAAATCTTAGCAGAGAGTTCACTTTCCTGGCAGATCTGCTTCACTCCCAGAGGCCAGGAACAAGTGGAATACAGTAAGTCCTCACAAAGTCATTGTTGATAGGTTCTTGGAACTGCGGTGAAACAGTGTTATTAGAAAATCAATTTTGCCATAGGCTAACTGATTGATATAAACGAGTTCAGTTTTCACAGCAGCTCATCAGAAAAAATGACGTTGAATGAAGTGACATTATTTGAGGACCTGCTGTACATTACTTTGCCGAAGTCAAATGCTCTCATTAACTCTGCCTTTACTTAACAGATTTAATCCAGCAGGGGTTACTTTAATGAGAAACTCAACTATTTTTTTAGTTTTACAGAACAAATGATTCTAGATTATGTAGCAATATAGGAAAAGATTACACCCATTCCAGGCCTACTCAATCTGAAAGGTATG
Source organism: Pteropus medius (assembly GCF_902729225.1). Taxonomy (NCBI): domain Eukaryota; kingdom Metazoa; phylum Chordata; class Mammalia; order Chiroptera; family Pteropodidae; genus Pteropus; species Pteropus medius. Next base: position 19,693,626 of record NW_024342471.1, read on the forward strand.
CAAAATAACCAAAGCCTTAGGTGTAAGGCAGTAAGGTACTGAAGTGATAGCAAAAGGCAAGAGAAAAAGGTCAAGGGTAATGCTTACAGCCTACATCAAAATTTGTCTTTTCCAATAGACTATATTGTTTTCATGGACAAAAATTTAGCTGACCTATCAGCCACATGTACAAATTTTTACCTAACTTTAAACTTTTATAACAAAAAGGTGACATAGCACAGTTAAACTTTCCTTTGCTAGAAAAGAAAGATGGTATGTATGATGGTATTTAAGAATACAGCTCTAAGCTGGACAGATCTGTGTTTAAATACTTGTTCTGCCATGAACTATTTTTGTGACCCTAAAAATAATACTTAACCTCTGGAAGTCTGTTTCCTTATGGTATAACCAAAAGGACACTATTGTTCAAATGTTAGAAGTATTAAATGAAATGATGCCAGTTAACGCTTAAAAGTAGTTATCATTATTACCTTAAATCAGATCAGATACTGGAATAATCACTTTGAAAATTATGAGTTCACACCAGGGTATAATCTTTAAAAAGCATGAACTATTATTGTTCCTGAGAACCAGATATGTCTGCTACACATCTGTTCCTGTACACACTGTAATGTGTATTCAAATGTACACACATATAGTATTTTTATACATTTGTGTGTATAAACGTACATTTATACGTTTTATTCATATTAGAATAAGCATATTCTTAACTTTTAAGCCCCATGGCACTTAAAATCCTTATGCAATAGAACACCTGCAAATACTCAAAATAAACCTAGGTGACTTACATTACATTGAAACATAAAAGTGTGATCTAGATTTTGTATATTTAAAAAAATGTGGGGCACTCCTTTTAATACTTTCAGACTAAAAGACTAGTGCCTACAAGTGGAAAATGCTATTATGTTGCTGCTTATCCTGTTACTTTGAGATTTCAGACAATCATAACTATAATCACCAGAACTTCCACACCACCAATGGAACCAATGGTTTTCAGGATGTACTTCTGAGTGTGCTGAGACTTTAAGATATGTATACGGACAGACGGAGGGGGAGACAATGTCTGAGGGACAAGATGTAAGCTGAGCAACTGTAACCAGAGGTGTGGCTCCCTATCCTTTGATCGATTTTATATACTAGAATTCACATAAAATTTTATTTGAACGAGAGAAAGATGTTTCACTGCTTCAAAAAGAAACAAAAAAATTGAAAATATCTCTAACATCTCAGTCTAGCTTTATGGATTGTGACATGGGAAGCATTTCCCAGTTTACTTCTTTTAACATAGGCATTCCAGCAAGTACAAGACACATCATGCGGCGTGATTCCAACACTGTGCTACCTACATAAGAACTCCACAGGCTTAGAGCTGCTTGCTGTCAATACAGGTAGAACACCTGGCTTTAGAGAAATGTGAAAAAGGGAAATCAATTCATAAGTGGGCCCAAGAGGACATTAAGATATGTCCTCTGGAATCCAAAAGTATACCGCCGATCTTGGCATCTAAAAGCATGACACAAAAGTTGATTATTTTCAATCACTTAAAAAATTTTCCACACGCTAACAAAACTACTCAAATAATTTCCCCATAATAATGGGAAATGCATTTTTCTTGCCACTCTTGAAAAAGAAAGTTTTTCTAAGCCATATCCTAGAGTCAAGGCTTAGCCAAAGCATTCTTTGTAGTAAAAACACTAATCTTATAGGTTTCCACACCTGATGGCTCAATCCCTAATTTCCTGCAGAGAAGTTATACTCCCTGCATTAGGACACCCCACTTCACCTCTTTCACAAGAGCAAGAATTCTAATTGTTATCTTAAATCGACTACTCCAATTTAAAATTAATAAATTCTGCCATATTTCCACTAGACAGACGTTTCTTCAGCTACACCAGGTTTCAAAAGTGGCCACTCACACGTGGTTCCCAGGTGTTGCCAACTTTCACCAGAAAAGGAAAGCTTTAGATTTTCAAGGGAAGCAAAGGTTTCCGCAAGCTCTTAAAAGTAGCATAAAGGGTTCAGAAAGACAGAAATGGCAGAAGGGTAAAAGCCAGCAATTATCTGTCTAGGCAAAAATAACTGCTCACCGGGGAGAAGGAACAAGTCTGTCCTAAACCAAAATATTGGGAAAAGTAATGGGATCACAAACTTCCTTTGTAGATCCTTCTACAGGTACCTTCAAACCAGACATAGGCTACTTTAACTAACCGTCATCAGCACAATTTTCATCTATACTGTCCTGCAGAGGGTGAGGCTAGCTTCTTTTAACTGTGGAGCCCATTTGGGATCCTTGGGTGTTAGCTAACATACAAACACTAAACATCACTACGAAGTTATGAAGCATTCATTTGAGCCCTTTAACCAAACAGCTCACAAGAGTATTATCAAAGCCTGTGTTCCAAGCAAAGGCCTGCGAACCAGCCCAGACATATTCCTGGGCTCACTTTATCATTACACATGGTAGTGCCTTAATTTCCCTACTTGTGAAACAAGGACAGTCCTGAGAAAATTGAGAACGGTTTATAAAATACTTGGAAAAAGAAAACGAGCAAGCCATCAATATTATTTTATGACACCACAAAGGCCAGCAAGGGGGCCTTTATACCTAAAACTCATCCTTATTAAAGGTACCAACCAAGTCATCTGAGAAATGTCAACACAAACGACCCAAAGCTGAGCGATTCAATTACAAATCAACATACCCTTACTTACTAGAGAGATAATTAGGATGGGTAGGGATTCATTTTCAATTCCAAGTTGCCCAGCCAGTGAAACAACGCATGAGTCTCATAGCTTATGTGCATGTTTTTGAGTTAAATCTTAAGTTGCAATATATGTTCAGGGCAGTCTTACCTTAGTCAACTCATCAAAAATCTTTTAGTCTCTCCTCTTAATTTCCAAACCTTTATTTCTGGAACACTGCTGAAATTCTTAAGATTTTAGGATTTCTCTAGCTGCTGTCTTGTCTTGGAACTGTGTTAGGGATCTAAAACCAAGGAAGCTTGTGAGTGCATCTCAAAGAACTAAAGGCAGAGGACAACGTATACATACATGGAGGTGAGGAATCCCAGAACAGAAACAGTGCAAAGAATTTTGCATTTTACACTGATTACAATAAAAATGTGCACTCCCAATCAAAACTGGCACTTTAGTTTGCTTGCATTTTATCTGTGACTTCCTACATACACATCTGTACAAAGTCCCATATAATCAAATATACGTGTACGTGTGTGTGTGTGTGCGCGTGTGTGTCCCGATTTGAGAAGCCCGATAACATGTTAGGGGAGACTTCTCCTCCCAGTAAAGCAAAATGTGGATTCTCATTTAAGCTGACCCCTAACCTGGCAGATATCACAGGTAGGTCATGACCAAAACACAGGTATGAAGAGTACTAGGATACTGAGAGATTGAGGGATCACATCATCCTCCCTATCACATTCTAATTAACAGTTTCAGACAAACAATTAAAAAACCATTAAGTCACAATGGAACCATGGTCACTCATGCTAGACAAAACATGGATGGCTTCTCTCATAAAGTCTCGACAATCAAGGTGAGAAGTGCCAATGTGTAAACAAGAAACAGCTTTTATATTCAAAATACCAATTTACTTAATTAGTGTGGGGCTTTGGTTCCTAACACTTTCAAACGCCAAGTTTCTAAACTAACAACACAAAATGTATAGCTGACAGTGATGCACATCAGCAAAATACAGCACATGCTCCAGATTTACTACCACAATCTCTCACAAAACTAAAGGAGAAAAACCAAGTTTAACTAATATTAATAACAGGCTAAGCTCTGTGAATCTAACTATAATTAAATTATTTACATAGGGGAGCAATAATTTTCTTACTCCTTGTCTCTTTAGGCAAGTAAATGAAAGTTAAATTCTCATGGAAAGTACTTTTACCTTCTGGAAGACAGAATTTATGACATTCTTTTAAAGTGAAAGTCTTTTGGAAGTCCAGGTTGAACAAGTGGCTTATTACGCAACAGTGTCGGGCGTCTTGGTATAAACTACAAATTTGCTTCTAATATCTTATAAAATAAAAACTTCAATTTTTTTTGTACTTTCACACCATTTTAAAAAGTTTATTTCGCTAAGATTTAAACAGGTTATTTTTAAAAATCTACAATGTTTAATTCTGATGTTTCTCTCTGCACTTACATTTCCAATTCTAAAAAAGCAGACTGTATTTTGTGTATACACAGACACTGTGTAATGGATTTAATCTGCCAAGGTCTATTACAACTTATGCAATTCTCTTATTTATATATTTCTCAAAAGATAAATACACTTAGATTCTATTTTTTAATAACAACAGCTATCTTCCTTTTACACTCTAATATTCAATTAAATGTGCAGCTAGCATGTGTACATCTTAAATATATCAACCAACAGATTGGTGAGCATATAAATTTTGAAAAATATTAAAATAATTTTTAGTAGTTTGGAAATTTCAAGTTACAAGGAAAGCAACAATTTAACTCATACTGTACCTCATATAATTATGCTTTTAGTGATCAAAAGTAGTATGCATGTATGTTATAATGAAATACCAAAAAGCCATTTTACTTGATCAAACCCTATTATTGGTTATTTCGTAGCAAGTACATGTTCATAGAAAGGCCTGATCTGATCAGAGAATCTTTAAAGTTTTCAGAGGCCTAGTAACTCTTGAGAGTGGGTCATCAAAATAAGAGTAATTAAGAACTTACTTGACACTTAATCTGTTCAACATGGTGACGTTTTAATATAAATAATATTACAACTTTTCATGTACTCTGGTTTAAGGAAAAAATAAAATTTAAGCAAAACAAATTCACAGGGTATGTTTCAATCCAATGACTTCCAGATAGGTAGGGCAGGGAAGGGTCTTTAGATTGTCACAGCCCAATCACCTGAGTCTACCACAGAGAGACTATAAAAATCCAAATGAAAGATTTAGTTTGTTCAATGTATAGCAGCCGCCTCTAGTAAGGTAGTCTTATGAAATTTTCACCAAGAGCCAAGATGAAAGAATTTCCACTTAAAGTTCAATTAAACAGGATACCCATACCCCACCCTCTAGTTAATTGAGGCTTTTTACTATACTTTTATGAAGACCCTCACAATTTACCTAAATCTCGGCCTTCAAGCCCAATTGTTTCACCTTCGTTTTTTGAGTGTCAAAACCAGGAAACCTTTGAAACTGCAGATTACATGTTTTTCTAAGAGCTCACAGCAACTTTTCCTGTAAGGGGAAAATGGCTATTACCACTAAGGACATCGGTTAACATTGTATTGTATGTATAATCTGCTAAATCAAACAAAAGAATCTTCAAAAACTTCATCACAAAATACCCTCAAATAAGAAATTGTCTTCAAATTACTGATTTAAAAAAATCTGTATAACTGTACATCAAAGATCAAATACAGGTCAAAATTATATTTGTTTAACAAATATTGAAAGGCATTTAGAGATTATATGGAATATCATTTACGTTAAATATCTGAGTCTTATAATTACTAAATAATTGTAAATGTAATACAGTTACGTCTCTAATGAAATACCTAAACCAAATTGCCTCCTTTTCACTCACCAAAATGTTACTTGGTAGCAAATGTCCAATGAAGAGTCTCTCATAAGCACCAACTGGTTAACTATGTATCAAAGAATACACCCATTCATTTTCCCATAAGTTTACCTTGGTGTAGCTACATAAAATACTTGCCACAAAGTCTTAAAAGTACCCTTCAGTATCAACAACCACTGTCAATCTTTGGTAGCAAGTACCGGTTTATGGAAAAGCCTGTTCTGATCAGAGAATCTTTGTTTTTAGAAGCTTCACAACTCTTGAGATTGGGTCATCGGAATAACAATTGAGAACATAGTTTATATACAAGAGTAGATTACAAATGATTAAAACAATATTAGCAACTTAAAATTTTCTCTTAAACAAGCAGTAAGTCATTTCTCTGTTCAGAACCCATTACTGCACCAGCTCTAACCGGTTCCTTAAGGAATGTGGCTAGGCTGAAATTTTGGAAGTGTTGGCTTTGGTGGTGACCAAGGAGAAAGAAATCTCTGGCTTCCCTGTTGCTGCAGTTCCCACCCTCCAAAATGAATATACCCACCGGTGTGAATTGACAATGTGGTCCAAAGAGCAAAGCAGGAACGGAGTCCAGATCCTCAAAATGGTAGTACAGGGCATAACCACTAGGCCACCTATCAGTTCAGTACAAAAAGTACAACCCTGTGCATCATGGTGCAAAAGCTGGGGCCTAGGTTTCGCATTGTGCATCTCACACCTATGGAAATAACAAGAGGAGTAAAATCTATAGAAATCAACACACCCTAAGAAGGTGGGTGCTCACAGAAGACTGGTGTCAACACTTTTGCAAAGGTGGTTGGCTACTGAGATAACAAATAACAATTACAAGTCCAAAGTTAGAAAAAACCAAAATTTTACAATCAACTGTTGAGTTTGACAATGAAGAACTCAACATGGGCTTGATGTTTACCAACAAGACTTTGCAAATCATGACACCCATCTACATGCTTACGAAAATTACTACCCCACTGACCTCTAACATTCCTCAAGAATGATTAACTCTCAAAGAGTTGGAAAGATTTGGGTCATGAAGGGATGTAATCAGCAATACCCCAAACCAGTTACTCTTGGGTTTCGCACTTTTCTCTTTACCGTATGACCTTGGAAAGATATGATGACACAAAGTTTAAGGTGGAAGAATTCCAGAATTCCAGAGAAGGGGAAATTTGTGTACCAAGGATGTGCCAAGGTGATCTGTCAAGAACAAATGTGGATTGTTTGAGGGTCAACAGTTTTGAAAAAGTAAAGAGAACTTCTAATATGTAGGGCGAATTCTTTTTAAGATACAAAATCACTGCTCTTGACTCATTTAATCCTTCGCCATGTTGCTATCAGCTCACCAACTAAGAAGAGTGCAGAGTGTGTGTCTTGCTGGGCCCATTTTCCCATGGTCTGTAGAAGGCGCTGTGAAGCACATCCTGTTCTAGCTCTGGGGCCCTTCCCCCCTCTGCAGCCTTACCCAGTGCAGGGAATGCGCCCCCTACTGACTCCAACACTCATCGCCTTTAGCCGACTTGGCTGCGGTGCATTTTGGGTGGGGGCTGGTATTTTCTTCATGGCCATAAACCAGAAGCAACAATGCAGATTTATAAAGAAACTCTATCAAGCTGCCCAGATTTTTATTTTTTTTACATGTCGAAGGTTCAAGACACTGGCACAAAAAGCATCAGGAATAGAAATAGGGTGTGTGAGAATGGACAGCATTAAAATGGCAAACACAGGAAACAGTTTGGTTCTTTTTCCTTCCTAAGCCTTTGTCTGAGAAATGGTGTTATGGCAAGAACTGTCCAGAAGAAATGGTGAATGCAAGAATATCAAGAAGACTTAGTGTGGGTATGTGTGTAGCTAAATAGGATATTAGATATTAGCGCCTGGTCTTGGGCAGAAGAGGAAGAGAAGCAATCGCGCCTTTTCCAGCAGACAGGCATCCAGGTTAGGTGGGGGGGGGAGGGGAAGGCAGGCAGGCAGCCCAGAGGAAAGAAGAGGTGAATAAAAGGGTGCTCAAAGAACTACTCCCCATTCATTGCATTAAAAAAAAATCTTTCCGCAGCTTTCTAGATTTCCATTTTCTACCATCTTATTGCAAAGTTGGGGCTCACAATGCTTCCAAGAGACCGTGCTGACCAGGCAGCTGCGATAGACTACAGGGGTGGTGGTGGACTCCGTGCTCAGGATAGGAGGGGAGCTGGCATGTTGGAGAGGAAGGACTGCACAGGAGAGGCAAAGACTTTCACTCCGTGCCATGCATGCTCCCCGCCCCCCAATCCATCCCCCCTCCCCCAGCTAAGGGTGGGTAGACCTGGCAGGAGGCTCGTCCCAGGCACTGGGGGTGTGCGTGGGGGGCTCGATGAGGGGGGGGGCGGGAGAAAGGGATGAGTTCCAGGGATGGGAGCAGCTCGGTTCTTGCTGGGGGCGGGGTGGAAGGAGATGCCATTAGCGGTAAAAGCTCCGGTGGCCAGGCTGGCTGCTGGCCTCCGCGGGCTCACGGGGCGGGGAGCGGGGGGTCGGGCTGCAGGAGGAGGCGCCCGGCCCCCGGAGCAGAGCCGGGTAGCGGTCCGCGCGGGGCGGGCGGTCCGTCAGCCCCGGAGTATGCAAAGGAGCATGTGCGGTCGGAAGGCTGGCAAGCCAACAACAATGAGCCCGCGGGGCCGGCCCGGCGGGAGCCGCGCGGACCGAGGGTCGGGCGCAGGGTCGGGCCGCGGGGCCGCGCGCGGCTTACCTTGACTCGGCCTCGAGGCGCGCGCGGGGCCGGCGTGCTCGGGGGCCGGGCGGCAGCGGGCGGATGGCGGCGGCACGACGGCGAGGGCGCGCCCGGGGCCTCGTCGCGCTCCGGCTCGGTGGCCTCGGCGGGCTCCGGCTCGCGCCGCGGCCGCGGCTGCTGCCGGGGGGCGCGGCGGGCGCAGCAGAGCGGCGGGCGGCGGCGGCGGCGCGAGCGGCTCCCTCCAGTCCCCGCGCGGGCGGCGGCGGCAGCGTCGTCGAGCGGTGCAGACAAAGGAGGGGCGGAGGGAGGAGACGGAGGGTGTGGGAGAGGCCGCTTCACCGGCGCGGGCAGGCGGGCGGCGGCGGCCGCACTCCTCTCGCTCCTCAGCTGCGGGGACCGAGAGAGGGAGCTGTGTCTGAGGAGACGCCAAAATCCCCCTTAGCGCTGCCCGCGGGAGGGGGAGGGGGCACAAGATGGCGGCGGCCGGGGGGGGCGGGAGTTCAGCTCATGGATCCCGGCGGGCGGCGGAGGGGAGACCGGGCCGGCGGAGGCGGCGGCAGCAACGGGCGGGGAAGGGCTATCCCGCCTCAGCAGACAATACAAGCGCCTCGGAGAGAGTCCCGAACCTGCCCTAGCCAAAATGGCGGCCGAGAAAGAGCGGAAGTGACGTAAGTACCTCATTAGCATAAGAGGACTCATTGTCCAGCTAAGTGGGGGGGCATTGGGGGACAGCACCCCTTCCCCACATAGCCCCCAGGGACATCTGTTATTCCCACCATTGCTTGCATCTAACTTTTCTCTGAGGGGGTTGGCACCAGTACCCTCACCCCCGCCTAAAGGATATTATATAATCCCCACTGAGGGGGAGCTCTCGCGAGAACCAGAAAGATTTGCCATTGACCCACTAGGAGGCGCCGCGGATAATGGCCGCAGTGCGTTTCCAGGGCCCGTGTGCACCGCAGGCGCCTTCCTCTGGCCGCAGCGCCGGCGGCGGAGGCACAAGCAGCGGGCCGCAGCACGCCCTGCACTCAGTCAGGTGGCCGTGCTGGGGATCCCTGCGCGGGCCCAGCTGGGCCTGGACTACATCTGGCAGGAGGGGTTGTGCGGCCGCCCTGCGGCTCCACGTGCCGGGAGGCCTGCGCGCTCACGGGCTGGGCAGCAGCGGGAAGGGCAGGGACACCTGGCAGGTCATGCCTGACGCCTCCAGCCTTAAATGAGGTGTGAGGGCCTCGTGCTTCACACAGCAGCTTGATGCCTGTCCCCCTTCCTGTCGGGGTAGGCTACTGAGTGGGCAGGGTGTGTTTTACAGAAAGCAGGCCGGGACTTCACATCCTTCCAAGGCAGTGATGGGCTCTTCTCTTTGGCTTGAAGAAAACAAATGAGACCCCTAGCGCTTTGAGGCCACTAGACTGGTGAAGCCTAAGGATGAGAAATGATGTTGCCAATGGACCTCAAGATCCTTGAAAAGCACACTTGGACTGGAGTCCCAGGGACAGTCACTTTTAGTGCTCCCACAATTCGATAGCATAAGACAGCACATGGACAGTTTGCCTTTGTAAATTTAGGTCAACGTCAACCAACACATTTATCTCAACATTTTTAACCCACCTTTAATAGAATGCATCGAAGTGTATCATTGGCTAGACATACTGAAAACTAGTAAATGCCAACTGTGAAGGATTAACCAAGATCATTTTAAGATGTGCTCTGTAAATACACTTATCTTTTGCTGTTTCTCTAAACTTCACGTTAACAGTTTCAAGCTATGCGTAACATCCCCAAAGAATCTTAAATGAAAATGATATACATTGTTGGTTACATGTATCTCGCTGCCTAACCCTTCAGTTAGCAGGTTTAACAAGTTGTTTCATGCAACACAGTATTACATGAATTTCTGAACTTGTGATAAAATATATCCTTAAAAACCAAATCAATGTTTTCAAGGAAAACAATAGCTGAAATAAGTCTTTTAAAAAAAAAGGAAGGGTGGGGGACAAAGAATTTGATTTAGACAAAGATGAAGCCTCTAAATTACATGTTGTTGAAGACAGGCAAAAGCTAATATGAAATAAGCAAAAAGTTTATCTTAAGTTTGGATGAAATCTTAGATATACATAGATTTCATACAGTGATAATACAAAGAGAGAACATCTGGATTTCATCCTCGGCCTCATTTATAAAGTAAGAAGGGATGCTGGATTCACATGTAAATGATTTTACAGTGTTTAAGTCACCAGGTTTACTACAAAAATGCATCTAAATAGTCCAGATTCTTTCCTAAATAACTTCCAAATGGTGAAAGTCTTCACTGCTCAAATTCTTTCTTTACTGTAAATTTCAGGGACAGTGTTGTAATGACTGTGGGAATAAGAACTGAAATACTCTAGTGAGGTCTGAGAAAGCAATACTAATGGGATCTCTGAAGTAGTTACCTCATCTTTGCTCCAAATACTCAACAGTGAAAACTGAACTTTGGGTTTAGATGAAAAAGAATAGATTCTAAATACTTTAAAAAAAAAAAGTATTACTGTCTCAGCTTAAAACTAATTTTACATCAAACAGTGATGAATTTTCTGGTTATTAATGATGAGAGAAGTCACTTCCCCAAGGAAAGTGGGTACCTGGTGGGCTGCTGTACAGCTCTGTATAAAAGAGAAGTACCCTAGTAGAGGCCTTTATTGGAATATGTCATAAGGATTCAACTATGGGAATAGGTAATGTTCAAAATGGCATGAAAACTTTTATACTCTGGTATTCATTTCTGATAAGATCCGTTGGAAATTCAAGTGTAAAATCAGACTAAATTTATTGACTTTAGCAGCCAAATTAAAGCCAGGAAAATGTAACTAGAAATGCTCTTCACTAAATATCCTTATTAAATAACTTAGAGATGCTGCTTCTTTTAATTTGCAAAGGAAAGTCAACTTGTTCTTAAGCTTATTTGCTCACAGTATGTCTTACCCCAAATTTTAAAATATACTGCATGATCCAAAAGCCATGCTAAAGTCAGAAATCGATCTTTTTTGAAGTACCTACTTTAGAGAAGGTAAACAGAACATCTGTGCTGGCTTTATTGAACAACTTAACCTGTATTTTAACTGTCAGAACAAAGTTATAGGGAAGGAATTTTCTCCTATTAGTAAAGATATATGCTTTGTTAAGGGTCCTGAAATAACATGAAAAGAATTATTTTGAGAAAAAAATCTTTATATAGTTTGTAACATGTTTAAAAATTACTATAGCAGCTAAGTTGATGCTTTAGTATCAATATTTTTGCTTACTGAGAGAAGGTACTGCTCAGAAGAGAAAAAAGCAGCTATGCTATCAAGTGCCGTCAAGTAATTTACAGTTCACAAGGTTTATTTTAAAAGACGTGCTCTGACAAATGAATTACTTCATCAACTCAACAGCTGCAAAGAACCAAACTCTAAAACTGCCCTAAATGTAGTTTTATCTGACTTAAAGACATCTCAGCTATATTTTAAAAGGGCAGAGGTGTGTATTTCTTTTTCAATTCATAAGCAGTCATATATATATATATATATATATATATATATATATATATATATATATATATATATATATATATCATCAATATAATCAGCATTCCTCTTCTGACATCTGTTAGGTACAAAAAGCTATGAACCCAGTTTATAAATATTTCAAAATCTTCCCCATGTCAGAAATTCTGCATTCACATACTCTATGAAGACAGTATTTTATGCAAAACCCCATATACATTTATTTATAGGTCTTAATACAGCAAAATGTAAACGAAAATTGATAACACTGCTCATTTTTCTAATTTAATTTGACATATAAAATGGAGTTTCTTCAGAAAAAAGATTTGCATGAAATTTACCTTACCTTATGATTTATGCTCTAAGAGTACATTTTATAAAAATCAGCAACCAGGCTTCCTCTACGTTTAAATTGAAATGAACATGATAAATATAAATGAATAACTTTCTTTTATGTAGTAGCAAAAAGTGTCAATAATCCTTTCAAGAAAGAGACTATTTCATTTCCTCCCAACTTGGATTCACCATAAACACGATCCACAAATGATATTGGGACCTAGTTAAAAAAATATACATTAAGTCAGTCTTCAAAAATATTAGAAAGGAAGAGTAGCAGGCATAAAAAATTATTAATACAACAGAAACAAGATTAGTCCTATGACAGCAAGTCTTTCAAGTAAGTTTAGACTTAGGGGACTCTTACAGCAACTGCGTGCACCTCCAAGTCTTTAAAATTAAGCATGAAGTTTATTATCTAAAAATAGGCCATATGAACCTAACTGAAAACTGTTTGAAAGCATTGATCCTGCATGTTAAGTTGGTTTACTTAAGTTTCAGACTGCATCTCAAGGAAAAAATTATACTCCAAAAGTAAAATGGCCTTTTCACTTAATTTTTTCATCAGTCCATCAGATGTTGCTGTCCTATGTTTTAGTATTAAGTTAAAAATCTTGTAACTTCCACAAGGGAAATAGCATTCTAGTTAGGTTTCTTGGTCTGAATAAGAATATTAGTGATAACTAATTAGTGTATAATGAGGAGAATCTTCTCTAAGAGTTTACAGACTCCCTGTCCCAAATAATTCCTGTCCTTTTCATTTACTCCTATGAAATGGGCAATGAGAGCATTCATTTTAAAGTAGGATGGCTGTTGGCCATGGCAAGAGGAAAAGCAGCACACAGACTCATCCTAGAAAGTTCAGTGGTCAGAAGAAAGGTCAAGGATGGAGAAGGTACCAGTAATTTTTAATTATTTAAAGGTAATGCTGCCTTCTGTTAATGTTTTAAATCTTGGTAGGTCAAATGTATTAATTTGAAAGGAATGTACACTTTCACCCTTTAGTGCATGGAAATTCTAAACAACTGGAAGCCTTCCACATTTAGTAGTTGTGAAAGAAACTTTTTATCATAAGACGTTTAAACCTTGTTATTGTTTATGAGGAATACACATACTGTCTACCGTCAGCTGCATACCTCGCCAACAGTGTAATTCAGCTGTCTTGCCCGCACAATCATTTCCATCTGGAAGATGTAGCCTTTAGAAACACACTTTTCTATTAATTTCTGTAGAACTTCTTTTCTGTATAACCTGTACAAAATTAAAAAATATATCAACAGCTGGATAAATACACTTGCCTACATGTATCCTACATGGAAGAAGAGAAACTCTTTCAAATATTGAAACAGAGTTGATAGATGATGATGAAGCAACAATACGAACTAGATAACAACCTAGTAGCTTATAGGTGTTTCCTTATAAATGTTTACGACAAGTTTTTATTTGCTGAGATCTACTAAATAATATATTATTCCCTAGGATAAACTAAGTCCCCCCGCCCCCACCAGGATGATCTTGGTTAGGTTAAGAAAGGTACTAGGCATGACAGGATTGAGGCAATCCTAGTGGGACAGAGCTATCACCACTTGAGGTCAGTTAGAAACTTATAATGGGTGAACATGCAGCCTAACTTTAGATAGACTGCAGGCCAAACACAAAGCTCATCAGATTTACAAAGTAAGACAAGGGAGCTGGGAAATCCTGTGAGTGAACCCAGGCACCTTCTTCAGGAGCTTCCTGTTTTCAGTCACCGAGGTAAAACAAAACAACAACAAACCCCAAACAGTCTCAGTGAGTAGGACAGCGTTTTTGGAGCAAGCTGGCAGGCAGTTTGGTGTAACTGTTCTCTTGGAAGCTAAGGCCACTTGGATCTACAATGGCCAAGGGGTTTACCTGGAACCCGCATTTTTTCCTCAGGTTTCCACTAAGGCTACCCTGCCTTTTGGCTTTTCAAGCTTTTAAGTGTATATAAAATGACAGAAACCACGGTTCTTAGAGGAACCTGAGGAGGACTAGTGTGTATACTCTTTTGCCTACACAGATTCCATAAGAATTCAAAACAAGTTTAGAATAAATATGAAGTGAGGGGAATCTGATAGTAGTAATATTTATTCAGTAACAAATATTTACTGAGCAGCCAACTGTGTTTAAGGCACCTTTTTATATTTTGGGGTTTTGGGGTTTTAGCAGCAGAAACTAAAGATACATGTCAAATAAAGTTGAATAGGGGAGGACTGAGTATGTGGGAAAGATTATGATCGTGATGTGATGTTCAGCATTACCTTTCAAATTGGGATTAGGCTATGAATTTTGTTCCTTTAAGAGTCAGTTTGTAAAACATTTATTTTTCTTCATTGTCCCTTTCTTCCCTGACCACAATCTCTTTCAAACTATGGCTGATTATGTAAAATTGCATACGTGAAGCCATATGAGCCAACAAATAGGATAAGTGGGATCCAAATGGTCTTTGATATTAAATGGCTTACATCAGACAGCAGCCTTTTTGGGATTATATTTTGTAGAAGCCATATGCCTCCTAAATACTAGAGATCTAATGCCAATTAATGAACTTTATCTAATGAGAAACTGAACTTGAGTGAATGTATTTAATAAATCACTACTACTCTTATGAAGGGACACTGAGCTGTAACTAAAAATAGTCAATCACAGGCTCACTTTCGTCCATGTGTGGCTGCTCTGCGATTTGCACAGAATACACCCAATCACTGCTCTCGCTACATGAGATCTAGAGCGCCCAGGCCGTCCATCCTTCATCCTCACCCCCTCCCCTAATCCTCGCATGGTTCTGGTGGCAGTGAGGCACCCATTCCCATTACTCTTCCTGCTGTGTTTTTCTCCACAGCATAATCTACGTGATGCTACATGTATTTTATGTAGCCGTAAGTCTCATCATTAGAATGTCTAAACTCCATGAGGACAGGGACTTTGACTCTTGTTCAGTGCTTGGCATGCAATAAATATTTGTTGGGTCTAAAATGAATCACTTTTTAGCTTTTTTGAAAGCACCTGCATAGCTTTCGACTGTGAAGGGGCCCTTTGATGTAGTAACTAAGAGAACAAGGCCAAAAAGCAAAGCCCCTGTCTCCACAACCAGGAAGCCACCTAGACCTTCATTCAGTCATTGTACCTGTAGGATTGTGAAGTCCACACTGGCCACGCCCTCTGTAGAGATTTTGTGAGTGCCATTATTCTCTGCATTGTCGCTACATGGCAATCAGTGATCTTAATCAGATAATACACTATTCCTTTGCCTTGAAGTGTGGAACTAAAGGGATGTACTTATGGGCCCTGATCTTTTATACACTGAATTCTGCTATCCAATCAATTTACATTTTAATTCTAGAGAGGGCTTCATTTTCATTATTTGACCTCTAATTTGTGATAGCTCCTCTCTCCATTTTTTTTGTTGCCCTGGGCTCATACGCACTTTTATTTTTACCAAGTAGGACATTTAAAAAAATTTCTTCACTTTTTACTTTGTCTTACTATCTCTGAACTGCTATTCAACAGACGTGCAGCTATACTAGTTACCTTCAACAGGCAGCTCCTAATTTGTGAGTGAATTCTAATGAAGGACTGAAGAATCAAGATTTAATGGAAAAAGTATCAAGTAATACATAAATTATTAACTAATGCATAGGATTTGGGCCTTAAAGTAGACAAATAGGCATTTTATAGTTTCAGAGATTAAAAAAATAAATCTGTCAGTCTTTAGTCATTGGACATGGTTATATAAAATAGTACATCTACTGCAGGAAGTCTAAAATTAAACGAAAATAAACAAAAATTAAAAATAACCCAAGGACCTAACATGAGGCTTTTCACCAATTAAAAAATTTTTTGAAATAAAAAACGTGAAGAAAAGGGTAACTAAATAAGCTCTATATAACTATTAAAGATTTTAAACTTTCTGGTGGACAATGCTATAAATATTCATATGAACTACAGGAAAATTCCTGGAAGTGGCGTTGTTCTTTGGTGAATGCTACCAGTGACAGCAACATTCAGGATGAGCAGTGAGCGGTCTGAGGAGGCTGAGCATTATTAATACCAACATTAACAAGCACATTAACCTAAGACCTGCCTTCGATGCTCTTTAAAAAGTCCAATATTTTTCTTCAGAAGATGCTCACGCTTCACTAGCATCTTCTAAAGAATCTCAGTCTGCCCTTTTTAGTGTTCCAGAACAAAAACGGGTAGAAATGAAAAGGATTTCTTTAAAACAAGCCACTGTAAAGCAAGAAATTTAGGCAAGAAGTTATAAATAGTAGAAAACATAAAATTATAAGTTTTCGCTGTACCTGAAACTTCCTGTTAAATCAGATGCTCCTGGTCTCAGCAAAATCTGAGTTATAAAATTGGCCCCACGGCTGTCGAATAAAACAATTAGGTTTTCTTTATAAAATATCATTTCTAAACAAGAGAAATACATTCAAGAGCAGAGTACTAAAAATACTAATTTCATAAAGAAATGCAACACTTTCAAAAACATGTTAATTCTATAGAACAAAGGAAATTTTTGTCAGTGAAGAGATCTGATGTTTCTCATTTTTCGGAACAGGGATTATAATTCTTTCAATGTGACATTTAGAGGGGACCTATAAAGCAATCATTCTTTCAAACTTTAGCTATGAACGATAAGATTTTTAAGCCAATAGCCATTATGTAGCATTCTAAACACCCATCGGCCAGCAAGAGAGATCAGGGATTTGGAGTTTCCTTTTCAGATTCTAATAAGCACAAAGGGATAGGTCAGTCTACTTAAAAATGACACTTAAAAAAAAAAAAAAAAAGTGTGCAAGTAGTAGAGGGTTTTGGCAATCTCTGGAAATTGACCAAAGGTTCATTCTGAGACTGTCTTACTCAGCTTGGGCTGCTATAACGAAATATCAGCTTAAACAACAAATGTTTATTTCTCACAGTTCTGGAGTTGGGAAGTCCAAGATCAATGTGTCACAGACTTGGTTCCTGGTGAAAACCCTCTTCCTGGCCTACCTGTGCTGCCTTCTTGCTGTGTGCTCACACGGTGGGGCAGGGCGTGCTGTGGGAGGCAAGAGGCCAAGCTCTCTGGTCTCTATTTCAAAGGGCACCAATCCCACCATGAGTGCCTCACACTCAGGACCTCATATGAACTTAATTACCTCCCAAAGGCCTCATCTCCAAATACCAATGCTTTCAGGGTTAGGTACTTTAACACATGAATTTTAGCAGACACATTGAGTCCATAACAATAACTTTGGGGTATGTGCTTCAAACACAATTAAGTGTCAACCCATTACAATTTATTACAGTATCTATTACTAAAATTTCAAAAAGATGTGAATTGCCCTTGGAAACAGTGACTTTTGTGTTGTAGCTATTTTATTGTGCTCAGATTCAGAAAAAGTTTTCGGGGGCAGCCAGGAGAGAACAGTTTCTATGCCAAGGTAACCCACCAAAGCCCTCTATTGGAAAGATGATTTTTAAATAAATAACATAGATAGGGATATAGCTGGGATAATGGCTAATAAAAACATTTTATTCTTCAATTTGCTTCTAAAAGCTACAAAAAATTCCAGGACATAGTCTGTGTTCAATCAAAGAAATGTGACTGTATGTTTATCTGTACATCTATTTAAGATATTTTTTAATTGAGGTCTTTTAATTAAAATACAGTTATAGTCAGACAGACTTGGGTTCAAATTCTGGTTCTGGACCATACAAATAAGACCTTGAGCAAGTGATAACATAATCTTTCTCAGGAGTTTATACGCTAAGTTAGTATAGACGTTAACAACTAATGACAGACACAACTCAAGTGATCCAACTAAAAGTTGTAAATTGTTCTCATTGGGACTCCCTCATTTCAAATAATAGCTGTAATGACCAAATTTAGAGAGGCCTGAGAGATCACTGTCGGTCTCAACCTTGGCTGCAGGACAGAATCATCTGGAAAGCCTATGAAAAATACTGATGCTTTTGCCTCATCTCTGGAGATCCACTCAAATGGTCTGCATTGTGTGTGTGCATGAGAAAGGTAGATGACTAGGGAGCAATTCTGTATAGTTTTCTCCCTGTGTGATCCCAATGTTCAGCAGGACTGAAAACCATTTGTTTTATTCAACACCTTCATTTCTCTGAAGTTTGAGAATTACATGCTTTCAATGATTTGTCCAAGGTTCACAGTTAAGAGACAAAACTGAGATTAATTTAACAGACTCTTCAACAAGAATGAAGTGGGTGATAAAAAGAAAATACTAATGGTGAAAAATTCTTTGCAGGTCTTCCCAGCAGGAGGCAGACTCTATTTCCCCAGCCCTTGGTTAGGCTTGCTTTGACCAAGAATTACTACCATGTAAGCCCCAGAGCCTAGGACTCAAGAAGTCTTGTGGTTGCAGCCTTAGTTCTCTTGGACACTGTCCATAGGACGCATGTGAAGCGGCTGGTCTAGCTTTCCAGAGTGAGAGGCCACATGCAGAACTGAGATGCCTCAGCCAACAATTAGCACCAACTATGGGACGAATGAATGAGGCCATCTCTGACCTTCTAGCATAGCTGACCCTCCAGCAGAAGGAAGCTGCGTGAGACCAGGTGAAGCCAGCAGAGGAACCACCACTAATCCGGAGTTGTGAGAAATAATAAGCTGTTGTTTTAAGTCACTTGGCTTTGGGGTGGTTTGTTATACAGCAATAGAAAACTAAAACAGTAGGTTTTATTTCCATTGTATGATGAGGAAAGTAAAGCTTAGAAAAGGTAAAGCAAGCAAGGTGACATAGGCAATTAAATGACACAATCAGGATTTTAACTCAGGTCTGCCTCCAAATCTCACTACTTTATGCTTGGTAAAAGGTGAAATCATGAAGTGTCTTATTTACTTAAAAATAAATAGATAGATAGATGGATAGATGGATGGATGGATGGATGGATGGATGGATGGATGGATGGATAAATGGGAAAAAACTACCTATATAGTCCAAAAATATCAATGAATAGTTCCCTTAAAATCAAAGCTGACGGTCCAGTAGAATAAATCTGAGCTGAATTATACCATTTCTACCAAAGGTTTAAAGGTTTATGCTGATTTTTCCTTAGTGAAATGTCTAAAATAAAATAATCATAGGAAAAATTGTAGGTAGGAAGCTATCTGGAAATATTTATTGGAAGTTACATTTTGACCCACAAATCCCAAGGCAGCATGGTAATTTAACCCAAATACCTGTTACAAACATATTTCTAGTAGTTACACTAAAAAATAGAAAAATAATACCACATTCATATACCTGATTAATTTTCTTTTCAAATCCCAGCCATATACACCTCCATTTCCTTTGTAGCGCGTTCCAGAGACAATGTCAAAATTACCCTCCTTTTGCTTCCTGTAGAAAAAACAAATTAGCTGTCAATTAGAAAAAACTATTGAGCTTTCAATAGTTATTTTCATGACTTACACAAACAGAACGTTTAAGACTTGCATAGAAAAACAATACCGAGAAAATAAACCATACTACTGAAAGATCTTTCAAAGTAAGGCTCTCAAACCTGATTCTTTTTTTCCTATATTAATATTTAAAACTACAAAACAGTACATTTGCTGACCGTACCATGTAAAACCATCCTAAATAATAATAATAAAATTATAAGTTTTCCCAATCCCCTTCCATTCTGTTCTCGACCCCCTGAAGAAAACACTGCTAAAAGAGCCAATAACCCTCCAGACCTTCCTTTGTTTACAGAAAGATAACTCAAAGACCCCTCCCCCTCAGGGTTTTGGGTTGCTTTTACAAAATTGGAATCCAAAAGTATACTTTGCAACTTGTTTTTTGTCAGTTAAGAATATACGCAATGGAATCACAGACATCCCTACAGGTCAACAGAGAATTTCCCCATTCTTTTTAATACCTGCAAAAATACTGAACCTGTATATTCCTGTGGTTAATTCCATGGTGGGTCCACTTACTCCCAACAACACAAACACAATGAATAGTGCTGCAAACATTCTTACAAATGGTGCTTAGACTACCCAAAGTAGGATGTAACAGAATTGCTAAAATAAAGCTTCTGAGTATTTTTAATTCTAACAGATCTCACCAGAAATTACTTCCCGAACAGGTCGTAGCAACTCACTTCCTCCAGCAATATCTGAGTGTGTCCATTTTCTACTGTCTTATTGGTACTGGGTGTATTGCTCTGTAAGTTTTTAATTTTGACAAACTAATGGGTAATAAAATAGTAACACACAATTATTTTAATTTGCATTTTTCTGACCACGTCCCAGGGTGACTACCCTCTCTTCGATCTGTTAGCATCTATAGACTTAATCACAGTGCTTTCTTTGTTAATGTGATAAATTAATTATGTTGACAGATTCCTTAAGATAAACCACTCTGGCATTCCTGGAATAAACCCTATTTGTTCCTGGGTTTTACCCTTATGATGCAGGGCTTAATTCTACTTAACAGGAAGTCACCTTCCATCTTTTTCTGTAGTCTGGAAGAATGTAGATAACAAAGGAATTATCTCTTAATTAGTCCCTCAGAGTTCCTAAAATAATATCATTTAGTCACATATCTATATATTTGTGAGTCTCAAATCTATATGTTGGTTTTATTTTTGATAGTAAACAAAATAGCATGTTCATTTTTAATTAATGAAAAATGAAAAATAAAAAGTCCAAAATCAACATAAGATAAATGATTTGAATAATTTTTCCAAATATTAGAATTACCTACCTAATGAATTCGGGAATAAATTTGGGCTGAAATTCAGAAAGAATAAACAGTAGGTCAGTAACATAGGCTAGGACTATGATAAATAGCTAATAAAGAAATATACCACTTACATGATGTGAGAGGTCAGCATCCATAATTACTATGTAGTTTCCTGTGGCATGTTTCATTCCGTGAATATACGCAGTTCCTAAAAATGAGAATGTTTATCTTCATTAAAGAAAATCACTGGAAATGCTTATATATATATTTGAACAGAGAAATTGTTAAGCACTAAAAAGCATACATTAGTCCCCTAAAGGTGATCCTGAACTGTAATTAAATATCATCTACTCTCAATCAAAAAACATCTCTCAATTCCGACTTCACCTTAGTCCTGGGCACCATCTTCTGATGCTTGGCTCCCTCTCTAACAAGTTTCCCTGCTTCTGCTCTTCTGGCCCATTTCCACAGGTATGCCGTGTCTTCTACACAGTAGAGTAGAAAGCCTGGTATACCTGAGCCCTACTCTGGCATTTGGGGCCAAAGTGCAGTTAGCTATTACTCAGCCACCTTCATGCCTCAAAGTCCCTCAGGGACTTGGCAGGTAACTGGTCAGGAGCGGCACTGGGGATTCTTGCATTTTATAGCCCCAAACCAGCACAGGACCTTATCAGCAAGGCTGATCTCTTTTAACTTCTTTTGTAAAAAAGAATTCATCACAGCTTTTTGGATACACCACTGACTGGTCAGTAAATCTTGGCTGCTTTCTTGGCTGCTTTCATAGAAGTGTCCAGATTATTTCAATCCCGAAGAACCTTCTGGATTCAGATATTCAGAAGATGTGATGTTGTCAGGGAACTGATAGTCTTCAGGATAGCAGATACTGAATTTCTGAGAACTGTGCTTCCTCCATGCTCCCCCAATTTCTCAGTAAAGTTATACCGATTCTCAACATAAGCAACCGTGATGACCAACGGAAATAAAAGCATTCGGATTTTCATCTCAGGATGACTGAGCGCATCTGAGATTTTTTATAGCTTTCTGTTTAGAAGCTGGAAAAGCTTTCTTTTTTAAAAATAATAACTTTTAAAACTTGTAACGAAACGTTCAAGGGTTTACAGCTAATGCAATGTGGTGGTCCATGATGTCTGCCCTCAGATCCCTACTCTGTTCTATATGCAGGAACTTATTTCCCAGGTTCTCCTGGCATCTGGCTTCCAAACAGCTTTGGGAGGCAGAGGGGGAAGATTCGGAGGAGAGAAAAGGGGAAAGTCTAAGTGTCCTCCCCCTCTTACTCTGCTTCCCGGCACTGACTGCATATCCTCAGTGGCTCTGGCTCCTGCCAGGTATCCCAGACTCCACCACCCCAACCCCTTCTGGGCAGCCTCGGTCCCTAGACTCTAAAAGCAACATCTCCATGTTGTTGCTCCATGTTGGGGTAGCAGGAACCTCTACCTATTACTAGTCTCTGAATAGCCTCACTGTTCCATTTGGCTTCTCAGCCACTTCTTCACCTACGTAACGAGATTCTCTGTATTAAATTCCCTATATTGAAAGACTGACAGTGGTTTCTGTTTTCCCAAGTGGGCCTTGACTGATACAGGCAACTCAAGTTCAGCAATTTAAATGTCATTAAGATCATTAAAAACCATCACAGGAGGTTACTGTATTTTGGCCCTGTTCCAAACTAGGAAAATACACACCGGATAATCTTACCAAGGCAAGGAGCAGGTATGAGGGGTGAGAAGTTCTACTTACCTAGTCCCAACTTTTTCTCCCGTGGTCTTAGAAGCTGTAAGGATAAGAAACAACTCTTTTTGACACAAATAATCAAAAATCTATTAAAAAATTATTTTTTTATTCACATAAGTGCTACTCATTTTAACAGAAATATAGCTGCATTTCCTAGATCTTCTGCATGTGCTAGTGTTGCCTCAGATTACAAATCTCTAAACAAAGTATTTTCAGTTCAAGTCACCCAGGATAGACTTTTTTTTACTATATGCATGCTGCTCTAGGTCTTCGGCAGGAACAAAGATAGATGAAACACGTTCCTGCCTGGTGAGCTTTTATACAGAGAGTAAGACATTCAACCAATCATCTATAATAATTATAATTCACTGAACAAATTATTTAATTTTGTCAGGTTTTATTTAATTTTGTGATAGTTACTGACAAAATACTGATCCCATCTGATATCTACCCTGAAAAGACCACTCTTTTAAAGCTCATCTTAGATTTTCTATAACCCTACATTTCAGTTGGAAAAAATCTTTTTTCCAAATAAAAGATAATTTTGTTACTTATAACTTTTGGAATTTTCTAAAGTTTATATAAAATATAAACCATATTGCATATGATAGAGTATTATGGAGCAGTTAAAAGAATGAGGTCATCTGGTGACAAAAAGTAATATAATATAATTATATTACTTTTTGTCTGATATAATTAAAAAGTAAATGATACACGAAGGTTGCATTCATGTTTAAAAACAAAAAACACCAGCACATTACCTAGTTCTACAGATGTAGACCATACACATAATACACAGAAATGTCAGCAGTAACACGCACCAAACTGTTGACTGGGTTTTACCCTCAGGAAGAGACTGGGATGCAAGTCCGGAAATGCTCATCAAAGGCACTTCAGTTTTATCAGTGACCTTTACACTTTACACCAAGAATGTACTTGTTTATTTCTTACATTATGAAAAGTTCAAATTGTTTCATTTATTGTGCTTAACTTTCAGACCCTTAATTCTACCCTCGCTCTCTGGCCTCCTCACTCTGAAGCCACAGGCTAATTTGCTGTGTGATCTGGGCAGTAAAGGGCACAACAGAGCTCACCTCACTGGGCTGTCAGGAGAACAAGCCGTGAATTCACAGAAGTGCGTATAAGGCTGCTGGGCACAGACTCTAGAGTGGGCTCATCACAACACAACTGCTTATGAACTTACATTATACTTTATTTGACAAAAGACTTACTTTGAAAAAATTTTTATCAAAGAAAATCTTGATAACATTTCAAAAAAACGGTATCAGTCTGTACTAGGATCAACAGTATTTGAGGGAACATGTTTTTACCATAATCTCAAAAACAATGGGTCGAAAAGAAAAAATCAAATCTTCAGTTAAGAAAGGCTAATTGTACTCTTCTCCTATATTGCAGTTCTTATTAGTGAGGCGCATATTTTTTCATTCCTCCTCCTCCTTTTGGCCTCTTGTTCTTGTTTCATGAATTATCTGTTTCTGTACATTTGACTGGGGTGTTGATCTTTTTTGTTAGAGATTATATTTTGGTATTTGGGAATGAACAGAATATTTTAAGTTAGTCAAATCGCTCAACCCTATAGTAATATTTGATGTATAAAAGTAACGAACGTGTTACTATATAGACACAGATGTGAACAAAAATCATCTTTTTGTTGTTTCCTGCTATGATCTTTGACCAACCTCACTGTCCTTAGCAAGCATATCAAAATCAACGATAATCTGTGTTCCTTAAAATGTAACCATAAATACTTTTGTCAGTAATGGACAGGATGACAACCAAGATGAGTATCAAACTGGTGACAGTAGCAACCACCAGAAAGTATAGCCCCTGACACTACTGCATTCTTCATCCTTTTGTCTTTCAATCCTTAGTACCTGAGTTACATCAGCAGAGAATAATTTGCACATGGCCCATCTCAAGTTGGGAGATGAAACAAACCTCCAATCAAACGCAATAGAAGCACTCAATATAGAAAGGCTGAAGCCATTTATTAGTTAGCTATGTAACCTTGGGAAGCGAATTAACCCTCCTATCTCATTTTCGTCAACTAGAGTTAAAAATATCTTCTTTGGTTTTTTTCTGAAACATTCATTTCAGTCAGTTTGAAAGCTAGCTGACAAACTAGCCAGCTAGTCATCTGGTCTGAACACTATCTGAGATATTGTAAGATAGTTTCAATAATAATTTCTCTCCACCTTTATCTTCAACTGAACATACATAAATCCTTAAAAGCAAGTAAGTGCCATCTCTGGCAAGGCCTAACACCGAAAAGAAAAAAAAAGTCTAATTTAAATGATATAAAGGTCATAAAAAATATTTTAGTATTTTACCTTTCTTGGTAGTATGGGGAAATCGTGATAGTAAATACTATTTTTTTATCATTTTGAATTTTGTGTTGATGGGAAACATGGAACCATTTGAGGACCGTTTAGTAGGCATTCCCTAAAATCAATCAATCAATCAATTACACTTCAAGGCTGAGCTTCTATGACAAAAATATGCAAAATATTGTCAAGTAATGTTCACAGATTAAATGGCAGCGCATAACTCAGAGTATTCTATATATAATAAATGTAAATCAGTGGCCATGGCCCAGAACTTCTAAAAGAGAAACAGGTGAACAGTTGGCCAAAAATATAAACTTGGTATCACTGGAAATCAATGCTAGAAGGCTGAAAATCTGTCAAATTTTTATCTCCTCTGTACGCCTATATATCAGGATATACTCAGAGAGGACTGGAGGAGGTATAATGGATCTATGAGTTTCTCATCTGTGAGACAGACTGAAAGACTCTCTAGTACAGGACAGATTTACTATGTATATAAAAGCAACACATTTCCTTTAAGCTCTTTCCACCAACCAAGATCCCCTCCAACTAAATATAAATGATTTCGTTATTTAATCTAGAATATTTGGACTCGGTGACTATTTTTTATGATGCTAATTGCCATTTCTTGAAATGTAAATATCAGTAAAGGTTCTCCAAAATACTTCTTTATGTCTATGCCAATGGTTCTCTATTGGGAGGAAGGGACAATTTCGCAATAGCCATAAGGGGACATTTGATGATATCCAGAGACATTTTTGGTTGCCACACTGGGGAGGGGGGTAGTAGCTACTCGCATCTAGTGGCTAGAGTACAAGGATGATGATAAACATCGTATACCATACAGGACAGCCCCCCAGAGCAAATTATTACAGGGTTCCAAATGTCAATAGTGCCAAGACTGAGAAACTCTGGCACTATACAAAACACAATACTCAATGCCTGGAATATGCTTTCTAATTAAATCTGGACTTAACTGTATGCTTTTGGCTCAAGAATTACCCAAAGTCAAGCTCACTAGTATGCTCAAACATTTTAAAATTCAAACCAGTGACCAAAAATAAAAATTATGACGCCATTATAAAATGAACTTTACGTCTGCCTAAGTTACTCCCATAGAAGAACAGGCTTCAAGGTACAATGGGATAATCTAAAGTTTAAGACTCAGAAAAGTCAATCTACTCCCACAAGACTGTTCTACAGACAAAAAGAAAAATGCTAAGTACTCTGAAAAGTCATTCACGTTTCACATGAAAACAATCACCTTTCTCAGCTATAAGCTTTTAGTTGGAGGCAGTATTCTCTACTGAAAGTATGAGAACATTTAGAGATAGGAAGCAAGAAAGATCAAGATACACATTACTAATTGCAACCTACTCCTATAATATTTCTTGTCAATTCAATATCATGCTTTAATTTTGTCCTTCAAGAAAATTTATCTGCAGAATCAGTCATAAAAAACAGAGTTCATCCAAAGACTCACCATTTTGCTGTAAAATTACTACTAGTCCAAGAAATCAAAAAGATGTAAAACCTCAAGCACAATGAAAATGCATCTAAATCCCAAGTGCATAAGATACTCTTTATCTTTTCAGGTTCTAGACAAATGGAGTGAATTTAAGCCTTGTTCACCTCTCGTCTTTCCCCTATAAAAATAAAACTGGTAAGACAGAAAAATATTCACGACTTACAATTTTGTCTGACCCATAGATCTTCTCCAACTGTTCAGCAACGTCCCTTGTTCCATCTGGGCTTCCATCGTCTATGATTATAATTTCATAGTTGATCCCACTAAAATTAAAAAAAAAAAATTGTATTGTTTGGAGACAGTATTCTCAAATTAAAAAATAATTTGTAAATTACTAATTGTGCACCAGTAGTGGAAATTTATTGCCATATTAACCACTAAAGAACACTTTAATTATTAAACAAAATGTCAAACATTCAGTACTTCATCTCCAAACTCAGCATGTTGCTGTTAAATGCTATGAGAGTCCTGAGATGTCAAAAAGTTCTCACAGAGAACGTATTCTTTAGTTAAAACAAACAAAAAACAGTGATTTTTATCTCTTTATATAAACAGTGCATACATTACATATGATAGGATATATGAATTACGGAACTTATAAATCAGTTATATTAACTATTTAAAAAGTATACTTAAGACAACACAAAGTGCTTGAGTAGCTGAGTAATTATTCTTTTAATTTAATCCAAAATAGATTTAAAGAAGACAATCAGAAATAAATCTGATTTAATGTTACCCTTTAAAAAACCCACTTTATAATGGTGACATAATCTCTTACGCCACGATTTCAAATAGTTGTACCCATTATCCTGTATTATCACATAAAAAGAAATAGCACAGAATTACAAAAGATTTCAATATGCTTCAAAATGAACATCTCTTAGCTGCTCTCCGTGTCTTCATAGGATAATTTCTACTACGGTAAACACAACAAGCCAACACAATACTTAAATGTACATGTGATCACCACAATGTCTGCCCCCACCCCCTTTAAGAGACATTCTTTTTGTTAACTTTATTGGGAAACTTAAGAGGAAAGAAAATGAGCCAGGGCCAAACCTCCACAACCAACATTCTTTTTCTTCTTGGTCCAATTTCAAGAAAATTGCAAGGAAATCAACCAGGAAACACATTCATTCCACCCTGAAAGGCTTAAAGTCAGCCCAAGCAAACCTGCCAGAAAGCAAGACTCAGCCTATCTATTCTCTAAGGGTGGATACAATGACTTCCACTTTCCACAATGCCTTAAATTTGGGCAAGTGAGCTTTACAAGCCCAAACATGTAAGATGTTGATTCTAGTTCGTGTGCTGAAAGAGATATATTTCATAAGCAAATGAAGTCATTCATAAGCAAGATTACTCCTCTCTCCCACTTCAAAGCATCCATACCGCCTGAGGGTGAGGTAGCTTAAAGGAATCACGCAGAGGTGACACTAGGTCATTTGATTGCATCGGAGTAGAAAAGTTGTTTCTGTCATTAAACTTCATTAGGGTTAAAAAAAAAAACTACTCAGAAACTATTAAAAAAAAAAACTACACTACATAAAACACTTAAAAATAGAGCAAAAAACACTGTATAATCAGAAGACCAATGAGCACAGGATCGACTACAAGACAACTTCTCTAAATTGAAAAGAGCTTGTAGAAATCAAAATAAAAAGATAAGTAAATTAAAAAGAGGAAAAAGACATGAATAACAAATTTTGGAGAGCAAAGTACCTGAAGACAGTTATCTCACTCAAAGAAATATAATCAAAACAGCAATGTTTTTCACCAATTAACATTTCCAACGATGTAAGTTTAATAATGCGCAGGCTGACTGGCTGGTGGGGGAACAGGAACATTCTAAAGAATGCTGGAGTCCTAAGCCTTTACATCTCCTTTTTTTTGAGAGCAATTTGGCAATAACTATGAATTTTAAGCACACCTCTGTCGATCCAAGAATATGATTGCGAAGACTCCCCCCTCCTTCTCCACCTCCGTGTACCAGCAAAAATACGAATGTTTGTTGCAACACTCATCTAATAAAGGAGCACTCACTATGTGCCAAGCCATTTTTCAAAATGCTGGAAATATGGCGTGAACAAAGCCCCGTTATCATTTGTGAAGCAAAAGTCACAAAAGAAAAACAAAAAACTCTGAAAATAATCTATGTTCGTTAACATGACCCGGTTAAATTATAACACTGCCATATGGAATAGTAACTAATTTTCAAAATAATTTGCTAAGTTTGTATGTGCTGATACGGAAAGATCTTCAAAGATTTCTACAACAGTCCCATCAGTGTAACTATAAAAAAAGAAGTTACTTTGTACTGATAACCAGAATGTTCTAAAGCTTTAAAAAAAATTGAAGAAACACTTTCAAATTCAAACTCTAAGCCCCCAGGTTTAACGACCACAACAAACTGCGACCAGCGATCAACGAAGTTGCCCTTCTGCTCTCTCCAGAAAGGGTGTCCAGCCCAGCATCGGCTCCCTAACCCAGACACCGAACCTCATGCTTACATAAGCACTCGGCACGGGGGCGGGAGTGAGCGTGCTCGCTTAGACGCCCGGCTCCGGCCGCAGATCCTGACCACCTAGAGGGAGGAGTGAGGTCAGGCTTACAGCCTCGCCTCAAGTTAAGACTGGCCAGCCCTTTAGGGAAAAAGGCGGCGGGAAGAGCGAGGGGGCGGGGGGACGTAGAGTGTATAATAAAGATAAATGAGTGTCTCGCAAAACCCAAGGGCAGACAGGAGAACCTAAAACACGAAGACAATCCCAGAAGTATCCGCCTCTGCTTTCCTCGCAGGATGGCTTCCTCCCCAAGGCTTCCCTCACGAGCCGAAGAGGCCGGGCAGGGCCGCCTCGCGCAGCCAACTGCCGACACCCAGGCAGGGGAAGCCAGCTCATCTCATCCCTCGGGGAGGGCGGAAAGGTACGCTACCTCTCGGAGAAGCTTTTCACCAGCAGCCACACGATGACCGGTAGGTTCTCGCGCTCGTTGTACGTGGGCAAAAGCACTGAATACTTGTCCTGTCGCGAGGCGCGCCTCTCTGGATCCCGCCGAGACCTCGCAGGGGTACGACTCCCTTCCATGGAGGCCATGGCGGAACTGTGCGTGACGCCGGAAGCGGAATGACGTAAACGCGGAGCGGGAAGGGAACGAGTCGGACTGTACCAAATTCGGGAAGAGGGGGATGGCTGGTGGTAGTTCTCCTAAGGCCCTCTGTACGGTTCTATTGGAAATATTCAGGACTTATGAATCTTTAAAGTTGAATCTGACGGTTGCTTCAAAAAATACATATATTTACCACATTTTCCAAAGCTTCAGAAAGTTTTTTAGTTTATTCCAGTCGCTAGGAGACGGTAAGCCGGAAGAGGAAATGCCTTTCAAGACAACTTCCTGAAGAGGCCGCCATGGCTACCAGGGAGGAAGTACTCGCCTTGCAAGCTGAAGTTGCCCAGCGTGAGAAAGAGCTGGGTTCTCTCAAGCAGAGGCTGGCGGCGGCCCTTTTGGCGGAGCAGGAGCCAGAGCTGCTGGTTCCGGTGTCGCCCCTGCCGGCGAAGGCCGCCCTGTCCCGAGATGAGATTCTGCGCTACAGCCGGCAGCTCGTGCTGCCTGAGTTGGGCGTGCACGGACAGCTGCGCCTGGCGACCGCGTCGGTGCTAATCGTGGGCTGCGGAGGGCTCGGCTGCCCACTGGCGCAGTACCTGGCCGCGGCCGGCGTAGGCCGCCTGGGCCTTGTGGACTACGACGTAGTAGAAATGAGCAACCTGCCCCGCCAAGTGCTGCATGGCGAGGCACTGGCCGGCCAGGCCAAGGTCTTTTCTGCCGCCGCCTCGCTGCGCCGTCTCAATTCGGCCGTGGAGTGCGTGCCGTACGCCCAGGCGCTTACGCCAGCCACCGCACTAGACCTAGTCCGCCGCTATGACGTGGTGGCTGACTGCTCTGACAACGTGCCCACTCGCTACCTGGTTAACGACGCATGTGTGCTAGCCGGCCGGCCCCTCGTGTCGGCCAGCGCGCTGCGCTTCGAGGGCCAGATCACAGTCTACCACTACGAGGGCGGGCCTTGCTATCGCTGCGTATTCCCCCAGCCACCTCCGGCTGAAACGGTGACCAACTGCGCGGACGGCGGGGTGCTCGGTGTCGTTACTGGGGTCCTGGGATGCCTGCAGGCGCTGGAAGTGTTGAAGATCGCTGCGGGTCTGGGCCCCTCCTACAGTGGCAGCCTGTTGCTCTTTGATGCCCTCAGAGGACGTTTCCGCTGTATTCAGCTGCGGAGCCGCAGGCCCGACTGTGCCGCTTGCGGGGAGCGGCCCACCGTGACTGACCTGCAGGACTATGAAGCTTTCTGTGGCTGCTCAGCCACCGATAAGTGCCGCTCCCTGCAGTTGCTGAGCCCAGAGGAGCGAGTTTCTGTCACCGACTATAAGCGACTTCTGGATTCTGGGTCACCCCACCTGTTGCTGGACGTCAGGCCTCAAGTGGAAGCGGACATCTGTCGTTTGCCTCATGCCCTACACATCCCTTTAAAACATTTGGAACGGAGGGATACGGAGAGTCTGAAACTCTTAGGAGAAGCAATCCAGAAAGGGAAGCAGGGCGCACACGAAGGAGTAGCTCTTCCCATTTATGTGATTTGCAAGCTTGGCAATGACTCCCAGAAGGCCGTGAGGATCCTGCAGTCCTTGACAGCAGCCCGACAACTAGACTCTTCAACATTTCAGGATGTCGTGGGCGGCCTCATGGCCTGGGCCACCAAAATCGATGGGACGTTTCCGCAGTACTGAGGTGGTGTGCATTGTCTACCCTGAGAAAGTTGTGGATTGTCATTTTACCCTCAATATATATTACTTGCATTTTTTTCAGTAATGTACAGAAGAGACGGATTTTACAACATTTGTGAATACATGGACTCCTTTTCATAAGGGGCTTTTTAACCATAATTTATTGGATGGCATAGCCATTAGTGGGTTATGATACTGGGAACTGTCTTGTGTTTTCAGCACTGAAGGGTGTCTTGAATATGTGAGATATAATATGACAGGATTTTGTGTTTTAAACTGCAGGTCATTTGCCTGTCCTGCTTTTTTGTCCCCCACCTTTCCTAGTCAAAAAGCTCTCTAAATAGTCTATTTTATGTCTGGAATTAAGTTGTAGTAAACTTAGTCTTACCAAATTGATCACGGATGGTATACTTAAGGTCAGTTATTGTTTACTGACATTCTTTGGGTCTAGTATATTTCTAATTCAAATGATAGAATATATCTTACAGAAGTAAGTGTTTAAAATGTAAATTGTTCTAATTACCTGGGAAGTGGTCATTCTGTTAGATATTTTGAATTAATAAAGTGAAATATTCACAGGTTAGCAAGATGAAGCCACTTTTGTAGCCTGTCAATTTCTCGAATAAATTGCTGATTTTTTCCTCAAAGTTAGCTTTTCTAGGTTGCACCTTATGCTGTGCACGTAGACCATTTCTAAACTGTACATTATGGTTGATCTACTTTGGACCCCAAAATCAGTATTGAATTAAAGGAGAATAGTGGACATTCTTATCTCCTCAATCACCTGGGAAAGACTATTTGACTAGTATTACTTGTTGCTTTGCTGTGGATTAATAATACCCTTAATCAGATTAAAGAAATTTCCTTCTGTTTATAGTTTGCTAAGTGTTATCATTAAATTCTTCAAATGCTTTCTCTATATTTATTAAATTATGTACTTCTTCTGTTAATGTTGTGAGTTACATTGATTTTTTTTTTTACTGTGGGGAAAAAAACCGACATAAATATTTACCCAGCAGTTTCCAAGTGTACAGTACAGTATTGTCAGCCACCTGCACGTGCTGTGCTGCAGATCCCAGAATGCCGATCCTCCGTGACTGAAACTTTGTACCCACCGACCAATTCTCCACCCTCCCCTTTAATTTGCCTTTATTATTTTGATTTAATCTGTTTTAGTCCAGTGTTTTATAACAGTGAAAAATGTAGATGTTTTCATGTTTTTTAAACATTTTCATGAAATGGCAGATACTCTGCACAATTTCCAATATATACAACAAAATTTAAAGAAATTTGGCATGTGAGTATGTATCAGTGGCAAATTGCAGAGGAAATGGCATGTCAGAAGGCCACTGCTCTCTAACTGTTACATGCAGGCCTGTAATCATTAGAAATCACAAATGTAAATGTGAAATAAATCTTTGTATCTCTGGCTGCAAAAATTAAAAGAAGCTTAAAAACACATGGGCCAGACAAAACCCTCTACAGATCAGATTTACTTACCAGTTTTCAAACTCTGATACGGATTCTTGTTTTATTATGAATGGATTATTTAACAAATTCAAAGTTAAGATAGTCATCACTTCTTAACTGAAACATAACTCATTTTTAAAATACGTATAGGCTTTTCTCTGTTACAAAGATGGAGCGGGTTTCATATAACCGTTTCTCTCAAGTTGTAGAAATAAATTTGAGACCCGGAGTGGAAAACAAAGATGGCTGGACTGTATCTTACTCTCAGCAAACAAGTGAACAGATATAAGAACTATTCATATCATAGAGACTAACGTCTTAAAGTTAGGCAGTCGGGCAGTTTTGGTCGTTCCTGCAAACCTGGTTGTCACTGAGGTTGTACTTTCAGAAACGATGCTCAAATCCATGCACAGAAGTGGTCTCATGAGTACCAAAGGGAACTGCCAGCAGAGCCTCACTAGTCTCACTTCACCTAGCTGTACTGCTCTCCCAGAAAGCCCAACACTCGTCTACAGCCCAGACTGCGGGAAGCAGTGTCGCCTATGTTCTTCTGTGAGTCAGTCTTATGAGGATGTGCCTGGTAGGTACAGCCTAGTCACACACCTACATATTAGCTGCAAGAGCAGCTGGGAATTGGAGTTCTGACATCTACAATAGGGAGACAGAACTCATCATCTGGGATTTTCTCTAATGAAAGATTTTTTTTTTCAAAAAGAGCTGTGAAGAATGTGACAGGTGTCTACTAGAGGACCCAGATCTTATTCTTTGAAATCCTGTTTTCTCTGGGCATCGTGGCTAGGTTTTACATTTAGATGGGATTTAGACTTGAAAATGTTTCCCTTTTCATTTTACAAATAAGTGCCTTAAATGTACCAGTTATCATTCTAAGATCTGGGATAAAGATGAACAAGAGATTTCCTATTGTGGAGTTCACATTTGAATGGGGGAGACAAATCAAGTAAATTAGTGATAAGTGCCATAAAAGAAATTAAGCTGAGGTTTTGGTGTGAGGAAGGAGAAGCTATTTTGGATAGGCTAATTAGAGGAAGCCTCTAGGAGAAAGGTTGCCATTAAACTCAAAATAATGGTGAGGAGCCAGTTAGATCTGGGAGAATATCCCATACTGGGAGAAAAGCAAGTGGAAGAGACCTTGAGGCAAATGAACTTGGAATGATCAAGACACTGAAGAGGCAAATCGTCAGGTTGTGAACAACCTGGGACAGTAGAACAAGGTAAAGTTTGAGAGAGAGACTATATCATGTAGGCTGTAGACCAGGAATTGAGTGTATTCCAAGTAAAATAACAGCTAACATTTATTGAGCACTTACTACACGATTCGAGATTTGAACCTAGATGTCTGGCTGAAGTGCCAGTGCCCTGAACACTATGCTGACCCTCAGTAAAAACGTTGTAATTGCTTTATTTGTTTCCATTGTTGAAAAAATATACCCCGATAATCTCAGAATGGAAAGAGCTTGCATTTCAGATGCAATAGAAATGTACTCTGATATACTTGGTTTACAGACTTCTCTCTTAGGAAGGAACCCTCTGACACCAGTGTGTCACATAGGTAATGTCCAGTTGATAATGAGCCACTTTGGTCAAGGAAAGTGAGAAGTCAACTCTCAGCATAAGGAGTCGCAGTTGGTAACTAGAAGGGTTGCCAAGAGTGGGGTCAAAAAAGGGAAAAGGTCTGAGAGTTCCCATGGGGAGGGTTAGTTTTATTCTGTTTTTAAACTTATTTTTAATTAGCTGCTCCCTCCACAGCAACAGAAGATCCCTTTAGAAACTTAGGCCAGGTACATGGCCCAGTTTGCTCTAATCAGGAGAAGATTTCTTAGCTTTTATAGGTCGTATCTTCTCAGGGTTCCACATATGACATGAGGTGGCCCTGCCCAGGTGGCAGTGAAATCTCATCACTTGAAATCATGTGCCTGATTAAAGTTTCAGGATAATTCTGGAGTTCATTTGGAATATTAGGAAAACTACTGTGGTGCAGGAGTGGGAAAGTATTTTGAAAATAAAACGGTAAAAAGGTTAATACATACTTTTGATGAAGTATAATTTCTAAACTGCTCGGGATGTGAGAGAAAAGTTATTTAAACCAGCCTAGAATTTGGGCGATAAATAGGATAGCTATAAATTTAGATATAACTGTACAGATGTATGGTTTACTATAAAGTCCTATATACTGGCACTAATTCAGGTTTCTAATCTTTAGTCCAATTATTCAAAAATTAAAAAACCAAGTTGTGAATTATCTAGGTGTTTTGTTCCTGTTAATGCCATCTGTTAGATAGGTGGCTGAAGATAAGGAAAGAGAAAAGGCTTATATTTTTAAATTTCCCTTTTTGGTGACGCCTTGTTTAAAAAGGTGCCAGCGTAGGGTGACACTGATGGAATTTGTTTTTGGCATAATTTTTAATTAGCAGTATTCTCTTTACCCGATGCTTCTAGATGAGGGAGGCCTGAAATGAATTGGAATTTAACGGACCAAAGTGCAGGGGAGTTGAAATGCTTGACTCTTAAGTACAATAAAACTCTCAAGCAAGACTTGCTACGTGTAAGAGCAAAGAGAGGCAGTGTTTTTACAATTTTGACTTAGTTGTCACCTGCAGTAGACTCTGGGCTGTCTACCCAACAGCATCCCCACTCCTACCCGCTTCCTTACTGGCAGGGCTGAAACTGTCAGACTCTTTCCCAGCCTCCCCTGCAGATTTGAGGAAGCTACACTTCTAGACAATTTCTTCCACCAAATACAATTCAAATTTTACTGTCTCCAGTGCTGCCATGTTAGTCAAGCAATCTTTCCATCAAATATATAGTTTTTCAGGAACACACACACACACACACACACACACACACACACACACACACACACACCATCAATTGCATCATCGAGTACCAAGAGCACTATCTATCTTAGGTCTGAAGATAAAACAAAAGCAATTCCTATGTATACCAGGAATTACCACCTCAAGAAATTTTTGGTAAGTATAAATATGTCTTTCGGTATTCTTGAGAGCTGTGGAGGAAAATAAGACTTTTAGATGACAAATTTCTCTGGATGACATATGAACACTCATTAAGTATCTATTTTGCACAAAGCTCAGAGGAATTTGCAAACTCAATCACTACAGGGGACTAGGCGAATAAAGAAATAAAGAAAGGTGACCAGCAAGGCACCATGGTGAACTGGGGACATCTGGCATATCTAAAGCTACCACACAGCCAACTTTGCCATGCAGGACTATTGGTACAGTGTTGCCAAATCTTGCCCTATTTTAAGAAAATCTGAACAGTTGGAGTTTTCTGTAAAATTTAATTTTTAAATGTTGAAAATGAATTTAAAAATGCTGAAACTTCACCAATAAAAACATACCCGTGTCTGGATAAAGACTTTAGGCTTAAATAGAAAGAAACACATGATTTGGATCTTACTCAATTTGGTGGACATGGGAGTAGCTGAGTGTTGGGAGGTAGCTGAGTTAACAATTTGTTAACACCTGGATTTTGGGGGTTTCATTTATACTGAGTTTAAAGGCTAATCATCTTGGTAAAGATGGTAAAGTTTTGCAGAGAAGTATAGTTTGTGCTCACTTTAATGTCATATAAATTTAATATCATGGAAAGTGGTTTGAGATTGATATTTTTCTAAAGACTGAAAAGTTGGAATTGGGTGCTATATGAGCTACCAGTCAATCTATCTAGTGTTCTTGTGAATTGGTGATTGAATGTAATTTCTTAGAAAAATGTACCTGCATAATAGATAATCAGAGTGAAGATGGAAGAGTGTAAGTGATGAAAATGAGAGTTTACAAATGATTCTTTTGGAAATTTGCACCTCCGGTGTTTTAGGCTGAATTACACTCATAAATTAATCTCTAATAACAGCAAGAAAAAGTGTGGTAAATAGATTAAGTTTAAAAAAATGTGAAAGATGATCCATAATGATTATCTGAAAAAGATTTGTATCTTTTTAAACATTTACTTCTAATTTTAAAAAGAAAAATATGCCTTTGAAGCATCAGCATCATATGAACATTATGATTATTCATTTAGTTTTAAAATATGCTTGGTTTTAAAAAGTAATTCATACGTATGGTAAAATCCTATAGCTTGAAAGTATATACACGAAATGCAATGTGGTATCTGGATTAAATCCTGGAACAGAAAAAGGATATTAGTGGAAAAATGGGGGCAATCCGAACAAAGTCTGTGGTTTGGAGTATTGTACTAATGTTAATTTCTTAGTTTTAATAAGTTCACCATAGATATAAGAGAAACTGGGTGAAGGGCAAACAGGAACTCTACTATTTTTTGCAACTCTAGAATTATTTCAAAATTAAAAGTTTAAAAACATAACAAAAATAGTGTATACAGAAGCACAGGTCTTCCTTTTCACTTCTAATCCCCATTTCTTCAGTTTCCTCACCAGAGACAACCTCTATAACCAGTTTTATTATGTTCTCATACATGCATATTTGTACATATGCCTTTTTCATACAAATGACACTTACACTGTTGCTATACTCCGTTTTTTAGAAAAGTAGTCTATATTGGCTATGGTTCCATTTGCTCTCAGTTCATGCAGATCAGCCTCATTCTTTTTAACCAGCAATCAGAATGTCATGATGTACAAGCCCTATCATTTTTTTAATTTGTTCTCTTGCTGAAGGACATTTAGGATTTTTATAGTCTTTTCACTATGAGTGATAGTGCTTCAAAAAATATCTTAATATTTATGTCTTTGTACAAATACATTTAACAAATACTAATAAAGGGCTTAGTATGTGCCCAACATGGTTCTAGGGTTGCTTGTGAGAGAGTATCTGTAGGATAAAGTCCTTGAAATGGAATTGTGTCAAAGTATGTGTCCGGTTCAAATTTTGAGTGGGCCATGCTAAATATGTTAATGTACATCGACACACCTAAGAAAGGCTATTTCCCAATACATTAGCCAGCATAGTCTTTTCAAACTTCTAGATTGTGGCCATTCTGATGGTTAAAAAAAAAAAAAAATCTCATTGTATTAATTTACATTTTTATTATAAGTACGTTTGAACAGTTTTTCAGATGCTTAAACATCTTTTCAAATAAAAATACTGTTTATTCTTAGCTCATTTTCCCACTGAGTTGTATGTTTCATTCTTATCGATGAATCTGGTTAAGAAAGGCCACTCAGGGGGGAAAATCTGTATTCTTTAGCAAAAGAGTTTTGAATTAGTTCATTCTTCAGACATTTATTGAAAGTGTACTAGGTACTAGGCATTTGGTCATGTTCTGGGGATACAAGATAATTAGGATATGGGGCCAACCTGCCGAGTGTTCATAGCTCATTTTACAACTTTATACGTGTAATTTACAGAGCCCGTTCCCACCTACATTATTCCATTTAATCCTTTAACAACTCTGAGATAAAAGGAACTATCTCTTGTTCATTGGCTCCGGTTATATGTCCTTACCAATAATTGAGTTCCCTGAAATAGCCTAGTTGTCAGGGAGCCTTGGTCTCAAAGTGGAATCCTCTTGTCACTAATGGGATCAGGCTCTCTCGCCCCTGTCGAGCATGTTATAAAAGATTCTATTGTAGACGAGGTGCAGTTTTCAGCTGTTTCCAAGTATTTCATGTGTCCCGATGGTCATCAGAATACCTTTTTCTTAGGAGCCATGGTGAGACATTGTGGGTACGATGAATTGCCAGTTTAATGAGGCTTAGATCCTCTTGGTCCATTTTTGTTGGTTTCCTGATAGGTTCAGACTCACTTCAGTGTGTTTTTTGGTCTTTTTTTTTTTTTCAGAGTAGATGGGCACTTGGGACACCTAGACCATTAGCTAAGTTTGGATATTTCTGACACATATTCTTTATTCCTGATGGATGGGTTGCCTATACTGTTTTATTTAAGATTCTCTGTGTACATATTTGTGATATAATTTCACACTTGAGATTCCTGAATTGAAGGCAAGCGTATCACGGGAACTGGTTTACCTTGGTTGAATTTCTGAAAGTCAGATGGCTTTAGCACCTAACATTTTTCCAGGTCCAAGCCAATTTTGAAGTTTTGGTATTAGAAACTCTCACATCTAATAAGAGATATAAAAAGGAAAGTTGAACACTGGACTCAGGACACGATGACCTTGCATGAAAGTGGGGAAGGGATGGAAAGGGGGAACCATGTGGTTAGATGCATGTTATTATGATCCCCATATGATGGTGGTTAATCTGTTTGGTGGTGAATTTGTGGCTAATGTTACATTATTAAAAATAACTTACTAAATAGAGCAGATCATACACTACCAATGATGAGAATATGTCACAAACCATTATGATTAATCCAATTAGGTACACCTGAATTCCAAGGAAAAAAAAGAGAAAACAGTAAAAATAACAATTTCTGTTGAATTTCACCACCTTAAAAAATTGATCTCCTGGACCAAGATCACAAATTAGTTTGCTAATAATAGACAAGAACTATTGAATGAGAGGTACTCTATTCTCTTTCACATTTTTTATTTGCCTTCATTTTTTCCAACAAAAGGGAGGGCAAGCAGTCTTGTTGCCACTCCCCCCACCCCCCCACCCCTAATTTATCTTTATTTTTGCTCTCTCTTCCGAAGAGTTAGGCAGAAAAACTCTTTGGAACATTAAAGAGTTTTTTAGAAAGGCTCCGAGCACTATTGAATTAATCAGTGGTAGCTGTATATTTTACTCTCGTGTGCCCGCTCTTCTGCAGAGAAGCGTCTGCCCATGACTGTATGCCTGGTAACCCTGAGCCAGCACAGAAGCTCCGTTTGTTCACATCCACTTTATTAGAACTAGAACCTGTGTGTTTATAGAGGACATGCGACAGGGAGGTCATTTGGGTCATGTCAGAGGAACGCGGCTGATTCATTTTGGAAATACCTCACAGGTATTAAGAATGGGTAGGTGGCGGTGCCTGGAAACAGATATGGGTTCTGTCCACTCAGGCTCACATTCTAGTGGAGAAGAGAGACGACAAGTAATCAAATATGCCATCGCACAATGCGATTCTCTGAAAAGGAATCATGGCTGAGGTGGCGGCCAGAGAAGACCTCTGATATGGGGTCATTTAAAGTAAGAGGCATGAAGGGGGAGATGGCAGGAGGCATGAATCGAGTTGGGGAAAGAGCTTTCTAGGCAGTGGGAACAGCAAGTGCAAAGGGTCTGAAGCTGGAAGAGCCAAGAGGAGCCAGGTAAGGCTGGAGCAGAACGAATAGGAGGAAGAGGAAGACAGGACCAGATAGTGCAGGCACAGTGGGCTGTGGCAAGGAGTCTGGATCTTGTTCTAAGGGTAGTGGAAAACCGTGGTCCTCAAGCCGTGCTCGTGTACAGAGCTGGACTGGAATGCCGCAAGTGAATGCTGCGAGAGCAGCTCCCAGCCAGTGATGGATGGGAGTTGGTGGACAAATCTCCCCATCTTCCAGCCTCTGGAGTGAGACAGCTCTGAGCTGCATTGTTCAGTTTCCCAGAGGTCTCCCCAGTGGGGTTGAGCTCCAGCTGTCCACGGTGACAAACTGCCATCGATACCCCCGTTTCCTTTCCCTTGCCTGTCTCACTCCTCCATTCCCCTACTGGAGCTTCCTGGGACTTCTTCCTAAATCAACAACTTGTACTCAGATTCTTGTCTCAGGCCCCTCTCCCCTCACTCAGCTCTCTCCTAGGACCTGACACTCAACAGGTCCCCAGAAAGCTTTGAAATGAACACTTCGGGCAGCTGAAACATACGGAGAAAGACTGGTGTGGGTGCTTGAGATTTCATTTCTCCTTGTGTTTGTTTTGACTTATTTTTTTAAAAGAGAAATAGAGAATATTATTTGTCTTTATCCATAGAGGTTTTTATCCAAATGGACTGCAATACATTATGTGCACTCCGTAAATACTGCAGTTTCTTCTGCATGCCAGGTACTGAAACCTTTTCTCCTCTAGAGTTTTATTTTTGGGACCCTTAGCACACAGAAGAGTCTTCTTCCGGGGCTCCTCCCCTGAAGTCTGGGTCCCCCAGCCACAAGTTGGCATAGGGAGACAGACGTCGTCCTGATACTAACTTTTTCAGTAACGAAATGGCCAGGCAGAAACGAATCCCCTCTCATGCCCATCCCTACTCCGGGCTGGCATATTTGCTGGGCTGGATGCTGGGGACATCTGACAGCAAGAGACTCATCAACGACAGTCATCCAGAGAATCGAAGCTACTGCGGACCTCACAATGAGCGATTTCGTAACGCCGATAAACGTGTTGCTGGAGAACTACTTGAAACCCACAAATGAACCACGCGAAGACCTGGCAAACAAAAACAAGAGGAAATCCACTTGGGGGCTGTCCCTGGGGGTGCTGCTTTAGGAGAATGATGTGAAAACCATTAAGAGAGAAAGGTCAACGAACCTTTAGAAAGGTCAACGAACCTTCATGTAATTTCCAGAAATGTCCAGAAATTATATTCCAGAAATCGAATGTCCAGAAATGACTCTCCTCTTTCAGCTACAAAAGTGAAATGAATATTTATCAGGCTACGGGATGTTTTTTATTGACAAATTACCCACCCCCCCAATTGTCTTGATTGGTCTTTGTTCTAAGAATGAGATCGTAGTTTGCAATAGCTTAACTTTTATTAAATGAAATTAGTTTTTAAAAAAGTTTTTGGAGTAATTATACATGCACAGTCTCTTGCAAAAAAAAAAAATGTACATGAAGTACATGTACCTGCTCCCAGCTTTCCAAGTTTCCATCTTGCATAACTATGCTACAATATCAAAAGTAAGGGAATGACATTAATATAATCCACAGAATCTATTCAAATTTCACCAGTTCTACATGCATCGATTTGTGTGTGTGTATAGCTCTACACAAGTCTATCAAGTGTCGATTCATAGACCCACAGTCAGGATACAGAA
This sequence comes from Pteropus medius, assembly GCF_902729225.1. NCBI lineage: Eukaryota > Metazoa > Chordata > Mammalia > Chiroptera > Pteropodidae > Pteropus > Pteropus medius. Next base: position 19,735,276 of record NW_024342471.1, read on the forward strand.
CTATTCCATTATCACGGGGCTCCCTCAAGTGACCCTTTTGTAGCCACACCCAGCTCTCCCCCACCCCCAACCCCTGGCAACCACTAATAACTTCTTTATTTCAAGAATATTATATAAATGGAATTATACAGGATGGAACCTTTAGCGATTGGCTCTTTTTCACTCAGAGTAATTCCCTTGAAGTCTACAGTGTGCCAAACAGTGTTTTCCAAAAAGAAATATCTTAAGTCCCAACCCTCAAAACCTGTGTCACCTTCGTTGCAGATGGAACTAAGGTAGGGATCGTGCGGTAAGATTACCCTGGATTTACAGGGGGCCTGAAAGCCTATGACTGGGGTTCTTATAAGACAAAAGAGAGGAGATTGGAAATAGAGACACAGAATGGATGTCTGCATGAAGATGGAAGTGGAGATTAGAGCCACGTGGCCACGAGCCGAGGAATGGCAAGAATTGCTGGTGGCCACCGGAAGCCAGAAGCTTCCAGAAGGAATCAAACTTGCTGACAATTCGGATCTGATTTCTAGCCTCCAGAACCATGAGAATGAATTTTTGCATTTTTAAGTCACTGAATTTGTGATGGCCATTCTGGGAAACTAATGCAAGGTCCATCTGAACAGTTGTGTGTGTCAACGGTCTTTCTTTTTTATTTCTGGGTGGTACCCACGATGTGGATTGTAATGCAGTTTATTTAAATCATTCATCTGGGTTATTTTCAGTTTTGGGCTATTATTAAAAGAAAAAGCTACAATAAACATAAATATGCTTATTTTTATAAATTTTACTTTTATTTGTCAAGATAAAGCCTCAAACTTTTTCCCCCTCTAATATTGACTCTGAAATTCGGGTCCCCATTTTAAGTAGACTTACCATAAACAGCCTTTTCCTAGTGCCCGTCATACTAGCTAAGGCCTGCTGTCCTCAGCTCATCCAGCTATAAGAATTCCAACCTAGATGATTTTCCGACAGGAGCACAAGCTAAATTGGCCAGAATTAATGCAAAGCGAAGGCCTGCCTTGAGTGAGTAGAGCTCAGAAACTGGGTCTAAAGACTCTCTCCCCAGCCTTGTCTTCTCACATCTGGGGATTACCATTCAGTCCAGCTGACATGGCATATGGAGGGCCACGGGAAAGACACACAGACCACACAGGGTACACTTGCCCCTTGACACGCATGAGGAGTTGGAAAGAATGTTCCAGCAGCCTCGGGGAGGAAGGCTATTGAATAGAGCAGCTTACATGGGTCGGCTGGGGTTGTACTGCCCTTCTGTTCTCGGCCACGGCTAGCTGGGCGGCTAATTCAGCTTCTCTCTTGCTCCTTGCCGTCTTTAAATATTTTTTGAGTACCTTCTCTGTGCCATCGTTGGGGGTGCCGTGGTAAGGTAGGTACATGCTTTACTCCCCAAATCCATGTCATAATGGAAAAGAATCATTAAACAAAACAGGTCCACACCAGAACCAGCTACATAATTTGCATAATTCCTTTGTTCAACCCCCATTAAGAATTGCATGACAGAGACAGCAAAGAATGAAACCACGTGCGGGGGCCCTGTGTGACTGCACATGCGCTGTGGCCCTGAACGCAATGATGGCGTGTGGGATATTTGGTGATGTCTGGAGACGTTTTGGTCACGACTGGGGAGGGTCAGACCTGGGGAGGGGCACCTGGTGAGTAGGGATTGGGGAAGCTGCTAAACAACCCACAGTGCACAGGACAGACTCACCACAGGAATTTATCTGACCCAAATTTCGGTTGTGTCAAGGTTGAGGAATCCTGCTTGGGTCAATGACAATTTTGATATTGGCAGAAAGAAAAAAAATGTAGAAGGTTTTGTGAAAATACACAGCCATGGCATCCACCTTGAAGGAAAGGCCCTTTGAGCCAAGACAAGAAGGAGGACTATGAATTAGCCAGGCCTGGGAAGTGGCAGATTGGGAGAATTAGGGTGTCAGCTCTTCACATCCTTTCCTTCTCTGGGGAGACTCAAAACCAAGAGAGAAAGTTGTGAGATTTAGGGAGATGAAGTGGAAATTCCACCTATATAACTAAGAAAGCTACTTGGGGACTGTGCTTAGGTACAGCCAACCTTGCTAATATGTTGTCACCACCCCCACGTGCACTTATGTACTTACCGCCCCAGCCTGCAGGCCCACCTGAGGGACAAAGCTGTCCTGTCAGCTCCCCAGACTACATCCCCCACCAAGCTCAAAAAAAAAAGAGACAGCAAAGGGCCGTAGCGACCATCCCAGTTCCTTCTCCTCGACTGGCCAGCTGGACAAAGGCAGTCTCCCTCCCTAGCGAGGGGAGAGTTGAGAGAAGCCACGACTCTTTCTCCAGTGTGGTGTTCTCTACCACGGCTGCAGAATAAAATCACCTGGGGACCTTGAAAAGCCCGGTTCTTCCAGCCTAGATGAAGCCAGAATTGAAGGAGCCAGAGGCATTGGTATTTTTTTTAAAGCTTCCCTCTTCCAGCGTTATCAGATAAACCACAGGATGCCCAGTTAGCTTCATATTTCAGAAAACAACAGGTACGTTTTTCAGTTCAAGTATGTCCCAAAGATCACATGGGACACACTTACATTACAAACGTTGTCTTTTGGATGCGCAAAGTGAACTGGGCCTCTTGCATTTTTATTCGCTAATTTCTGGCAGCCCCATGACCCCAGATGTCGCCCACTTGCTTTGTTACGCCACGTGGCTCAGCAGTGGTCCGATGATGAGGTTACATACGCTCCCATAATAAAATGGACACCGATTGCTTTGGTGGCTTTGCACTCAGCCTTTAATTCCTTCGGATTTCAATTTACTTGCAATTTCAGTTACAAGGAAACTTTGGGCATTACTTTGTCCCAGAGAATATAATAAACCTCTCTTATTCAGAGGCGGAGTCACTGGACAGTTAACGGTGGCAAGCGTGGATGAGACACTCTGATTGGCCAGGCTTGGGTCACATGTCCACCCCTGCGGTGGCTCTGGTTTTAAAATGCAGGTTTTATTATTATTTAGAAATGGCGAGGCCAACAGATCAGGAACTGACCACCATTGAGAAGACGACTTGATACTCTCAGATCCCAAGAGGGGTGGGGCATGCATGGGGGCCCTACGAGGGGAGGGACGGGTTGATCAGGAGGCTGGGGGATGGTGGTGGTGGGAACGTGGACGGGAGCCGCTTTCCGGTTCCCAGAAGGAGCCGGGAGGCTGGGTCATCAGGTTTCAGATTGGCTAGTGTGAATGATTTCAGTGGCTCCGGGACTTGGGGGTGGACCCCGCCTCCCGGGACCCCTCCGGGGTGATTTAGGCAGGTGACCGGGGCCGGGAGTCTGAGAGCCTGAAAATGGAGGTGGCTGGGGCTATAGGCGCTGGCTCGGTTGGTTTTTGGGTGAAAACGGCATGTCTCTGAAAATTAACTAACTCGGGGGAGGGGCAGCTCCTCCAGCGTCAGCAGGGCCCCCGGATGTCAAAGCATCAAACACACATAATAAAAATATGATTAATACAGTTCTCCAATTAAAAAGTTCAGTTTCTGTCGCCAGAAGTGGAGACAGATGCTGGGTAGGCAGAAGTAACAGATACTCTCGATGGAAATACAATCCCAGCCCCTTTCTGACCTCAAATTAGGACTAGCACTCCCAGATGGACCATCTTTCTTTTTTACTGGGATTCACTGCACCCACAGGCCTCCTGGTGAGTCCCATCCCGGGATCCCTGACAAAATGTCCAGGTCTTCTCCAGGCTTCTCGGTCCCATGTCACTGGGTCCACCGGTCCACATCTGTCACCGTCGTTCATTCCAATCACCGTCAGGAGAAGCTGACAGTTGAGAGTGGCTGCAGTTCTCACTTCCTCTGGCATCAGGCCCTCTCGTTTCATTTAAAACCATCCAGAAACGGTGCCTGCTGTCGCCAGGAGCAGAGGGTGATCCGAGCAATTTAATATGTTTGTCTTCAGGCGTTAACGGGATCGTTAGTCACCTCCGAGGCGCAAGCACTGGGCAAAGTGAGAGACACGCCATCAGGGCAGCTGCCATTTGGACAGAGAGAAGACTGTCAGGTTTTGAGGCACGTGGGGCTGTTTAAGGAGCTTTGTTCTTTCTGTTCCCACCTCTTTATTCATGGAGGTCCCTCCTCAGGGAGCTGGGTGTTCATTAGAAGGTGCCTCCTTTGTGGTCGAATCACAGAAGTGAGAGCTGATGACACAAGGTGGCCTTGAGCGTGGGTCTTGGAGTCTGGGTGGGGAGAGAGGGCTCGGGGTGCCACCTTCCAGGAGGCTTTTGTGCTCAGCTCGCAGCCTTCTCTTTTCTGTTCTAGCCCTCATGTTGCTCCAGGAGGAGTTTTGCGCACCCTCCGAATGGTTTCCTCTGTCGCTTGCAAATTGCCTGAACTGAGCAGTTTCCCCTGGCAGTGGACTGAAGTTTCGGTTTTCAAGAGAAATTGTTTCAAGAGAATTCTTGATCGATATGAACCCAGAGAAGTTTGCTTTGCTACACTGATCTCCCCGCAAACCCTCCTTGGGTCTGAAAGGGGCACTGCCATCCTTGTTGGTGCTGAGGCCACAAACCTTGGAATCCTTCTTGCCTCTTCCTCTTATTTCCACATCTAACTGTCAACAAACCCTGTTGGTCTATCTTCAAAATACTCCCAGCATCTGCCTATTTTTCACCACTGGGCATAGCACCAACGCTTCTAGCCTGAACCATTACATTCCACTCTCCCTGCTCCTACCTAGCCCACATACCTGTCCTCCCAAAGCAGCCAGAGGGAATCTGTTAACACCTAGGTGGTGTCCTGTCACACCTGTGCTCAAAACCTCCCTGAGCTCCCATCTCATTCAGAGTAAAAACCAAATCGCCCAGAGCACGGCCATCTGCTCGTTCCTCTTTCCTTCTCGCTCTGCCCCAGCTACACTGCCTCGCTGCTGAGCCTCCACACACCTGACACGTGCCTCAGGGCCTTTGCATAGGCTACTCCTTCTGCTTTGTCCAGTCCATCACCTTCTCAGGGAGGCCTTCCCTAATTACTTAATTTAAATAATTTAATATTAAAAAGTCTAACTGAAAAGCGCATATCCTCTTGCGCTTCCATGCTTTGCTTTTCTTCCTGGCTTGTCATCCTCCGGCATACCGGTCTCCTTGTTTATTTGTTTACTGTCTGTCTTCATCACTAGAACGTCAGCTCTTTGAGGCTGGAGACTTGTGACTGTTTTCTTCCCTCCTGTATCCTGGTGTCCAGAACACAGTAGGTGCTCAATAAATATTTGTCCAATGATTGATTGAATCGCTCTGGCAACCGTCTTATGATCTGAATAAGGTTTTGGAATTGTTGATGACCCTTTAAAAAAAAAAATCTGTGTGATGTGTCTGAGTTTTGGGTATATACAAGGCTTCTGCTTTTGTCCAGAGCTCTCAGAGGCAGCTCACTTGCCCATTTGGTGGCTGAGGGAATGAGTAACCTATTACTCTTCCTTGTGAGTGAAAAGTTCCATTGATACTGTGTCTACACATTCTTTAAAAATGTCAGTGGGGATGAGTCACGGGCTGAGGGATTGCACTATGGAGCTGGCCCGTGAGCCGACTCGATGACTAAATTTCCCCCATGTGATGTCACCAGAGTCAGAGACACTCCCCCACCCCTGCCCTCACCAGGAGGGAAAAGAAATTTCACCGTGGATGCCTGACTCGTCTTGGGTCTGACTCTGCCGGGCCGAGGCAGTGTGGCGTAGGTCAAAGGCATGACCTTCTGGGACACTTCTGTCTGGCAAGTCTCTGAGTTTCCTTGTGTGTAAAGTGGGGATGTCATTCATTCCTTCAACCAATATCTAGTGAACACCGAGGAGGGGCTGGAGATGTTGAGTGAGCCAGACAGACAGGGACCTGTTTCCTCAGAGTTCACAGTTGGCGAGAGAAACAGTTGATAAGCAGATAAGAAAAGAAAGACCATAATGGCACTACTGAGAATGTCATGAAGGGAACACGACAGGATGGTGGCATAGAGAGTAGGGGCCAGCCGGGTTGGGGCCAGTGTTATCAGGGCCATCAGGAGGAGATGACACCAGGCAGACGAGCCAGGCGAAAATCGGGGTAGAGGGCCCAGCAAGCGCAAAGTCTCCAAAGTGGGAAAAAGCTCAGTGTGTTTGAGGTCAGAGGCCAGCGAGGCTGGAGTGAGGGGAAGAGAGGAGAGGTGACAAGACAAGGTCACGGTCAGAGGGATTGAGGGGACACGGTGAAGAATTTGGGTTTTGATCTATGGACCCACCGAGGACAAAATGTCACAAGTGGCTTAAGGTGACGCCTGCCTTCTGGTGTGTCTTGGCTAGTGAGGACGAGGCCCCTGCTTGAGCAGCCAGACCTCCTGGTGGGCTTTCCCCTGGGCTTCCTCAAGCCTGCAGAGGTTCCCAAGAGAAAACTAGGCTGTCCAGGGCAGTGCCATATTGGGAAACCAGAGAAGGATCCTGGACAGGGTGCAGAGTGGCTGGCTGAGTCTGGGTCACCTTTTATCCCGGTCACATTTGAGCCCTCAGTGACCCTTGAACAGCAGCGGCATGGTGAGTGGGCTCCTGGTAAGTTGCTTCAACGCTGCAGGTCCACCTTTCCCGGGGGCTGGCCATCAGCGCATCCCGTCTCCCGGCTTCAGTCTTGAGGAAAGCGAATTCTGGCGCTTACTTGCCGTCTTTCTGATTTGCTGCTTCAGAAATTCAGGATCGGCCCGACAGAGGCGTCCCACTACCAGGAGGGGGCGCTAGACCACATTAAAAAAATGTCACGTACACTTGCGCTTAAAAAAATGTACCCTTTTTGGAAATTAACTTTTAAAAATTAAAAACACACTTTAGTCTCATTTTTAGTAATGGTATCCGTGAAATCATAGATTTTCTGCACTGGTTTAAACTTTTCCCTAATATCCATGACAATAAATAGATCCCAATCGCCATCACGATAACAATACAGTGCTTCCTGTGAGTCCAGCATTGCTCTAACCGCTTTATACATATGCCCTCGTTTAATACACCCACAACACTACGAAGTGTGCACCATTATTACCCCTCCTTTAAAGATGAAGAACTGAGGCACAGGCTACCAGATTTGCCTTGGCAAGTGTCAGAAGTGCTTGCTTATGTGGAATCTGAAATGGCCAAAACGATAGAAACAGGAGGGTGAATGGAGGTTGCCGGGCTCTGAGGGCGGAAAAGAGGAAACTGGGGAGTTTTGTTTAATGGGTACAGAGTTTCAGTTTTGCAAGATGAAAAAATTCTGGAGATCTGTTCCACAATGATGTGAATACACTTAACTCTTCTGACCTGTACCCATGGAATGGTTCCTATGGTGAATTTTATGTCATTTTTTTTTTCAAACATCATTAAAAAATTTTTTTAAAGTAGGATAAAAGTTTTTCTTGTTTAGGTCCAGCCATTTAGATATTCTCCAACGCAACATAAAAGTTCAAGGACGAGAAAGGCAGACTCCACAGCACGGTGCTCATGGGTGTGCACAGAGTTTGGGGACCTCAGTCTACACTGCAACATCTGTGCTCCCCTGGCATCACCCCAAAGGCCCTTATCGGGGAGAGGATTCTGAGCAGGGTCGACAGGGAGCTTGATCTAATCCGCCCTTCCCCCTTTTTTAAGTATGTAGTCACTTTATCATCTAATTTATCTTTTCCCCAATAAATGTAATGAGACTCTATTAAATGTGGCTTCGAGGATTAAGCTTTAGATTTACTTAAGCTTTTCAATTTGGACTTAAAAGAAAGGTGTGACATATGTTTTTTACAAATCCAAAGAATACGAGAAGATAAAGAATAAAAAATAAGTACCCTCCCCACCCCAGCTCTGAGTCCCCCAGTTCCCTGCCCTAGAGATGCTCCGGTCATCAGCATCTTGTATCTCCTTCCTGAGATGATACGTGTGTGCATAAACAAAGATGTAAAAGCATCTTTCCCTTAAATACACATGTGAGCATAGGCTACACAGTGTTCCACGCCTTGCTTTTTTCACTTAATAAGGTCCTTTTGAGATTGTTCTAGATCAGTGCCTCGTCACAAACCTGATCCTTTTTAATGACTCAATTATGATTCCACTGTATACATGTACCATGATCAAATTAACCAGTCTCTTTTAATGAAGTGGCTCCTTTTTTTTTTTTGGTGCCATAGTTCCCTTTGGTAGAGTGCTGAAGCCTATGGACCTTGTCTCAGAAAAGAAAAAAAAATGTTTTAAAGTGCACAAAGTAAAATACATAGGAACCCAGGGAAACCAATTATATGGAAATACAGTTCTACCCATGGACACTCTAGGAGTCTGTAGCTCCTGGGATAAGGGGCCCTAACTGGTTTCTAGTCTATTTTCTACTACCAATATGAATTTTTATACGCTGCAGTCAACATCCTGGTACATTTGCCTACTTATTTCTGCAAGATAACTTTCCAGACATGAAATTGCTGGGGTAAAGATCTCAGTTTTCTACCACGAGAGAGCACTGGTAGTGAAGATCGAATTAGACCAAAATAGAAGGATGTTTACGTTCTATTTAGAGCAACAGGTGAGTAACAGATAGCAAATACATAAATGATAAATAATTTTACTTACTCTTAAATCGTACACCTGGAACTTACTGGATTTTGTTAACCAATGTCACTATAAAAAAAGAGCCCCACCTCATAATAACATCACTTTGGGGTTAGGATTTTAACACATGGATTTTAGGTCGACATAAACGTTCAGTCTATAGCACTGTAGCACCTTGGGCAAGACAGTTTCTTCACTTATAAAAATTGGAACAATAAAAGCATCTCCCTAATAATATTATTATGAATATTTGTAAAGTGCTTAGAACTGTGACTTAAAGTGAGCAGTACCTAAATGTCTATTAAACAAATAAAACTAAAAAGAGTTTGGGCAAATAGATAAATAGATAGATAGATAGATAGATAGATAGATAGATAGATAAATATATTTAGTTTTGAAGAAAATCAATCCTGGTGATGGGTGAAAGGGACTGACTGGAGAGGTGGGTGGTGGCGTCTTAAAATAGGATGACCAAGGCAAATCCACAGAGGAGGTGATATATGAAGAACGAGAAGCAGCCAGGCACGTAAATATCTGGGACCAGATGGTATTCTTCTCATGATTACATTATTCAACTTCTGAAATTGACTTTTAATTTGAGGTTGAAACCATAAAACTATTGTGAGGGGAGTTCACCAAATACCTACATACGACATGGAATAGATGCTAAAGACAGCCTGAACGGTTTCCCCTTGTTGATTATGGAAGGTTCCAGAAGAACATGAATAGAGGAGAGTCTTGGAGAGAACTTCTTCCAGTTGTACAGATTTATTAGGGTTCTTGCCTCCTTTTTGGAACTTTACAAACCTGAATATTTACATGCAGGGTCCGTGGGGAGAGCTGTCTTGACCCCAGGTTGTAGTTCATAGAGAGACCAGTAGGTGGGGGTGAAGGACAAGGAACAGACAGAACTTTGCAGCATCCACAGCTTTGCAGTTCAGGCTGAGCACCATCGCGGCCTCAGTCTAGCTCAAAAGTGTATGTAAATGTCAGCTTCTGGTACTTTTTAAAAAATTATTATTAAATATCTATTGTTTTTATTTTACTTATTAATTTAATTTAATTTAATTTATTTTTTGATGACATTGGTTAATGAAATCCAGTAAGTTTCAGCTTCTGGTACTTTAATCTGTCTGAATCCATACGAGTCGGAAGGAAAGAAATTGATGAACATCTACGTAGCACTTGTTATGGGCCAAGGAACCTCAAAGCTTATTTTCATGCAAACCTCTTTTTTCCGTGCCTTCTTCCTCCTCCTACTATATAAATTGGGGGTCATGTGGGGAACACCGATAAGGGGAAAAGACTCGGGGTGCAAGAAACATGTACCCTTTCGTAATGTTGTTCATTTTCCCACTTTAGGTAAGCATCCTGAGTACAGAGAAATATTTTTCTACAATAAAAAACATTGCAGCACTAAGAAACAGCCATGGACACTCTGGCTGAAGGTCAGGCAGTGACCGGTCTGCCTGCTGCTGGTGGGGACTCTAAGCCAAGGGACAGCACATGCCCGTCTAAAGGGGACAGCAGTTACTCAGCTGCACACATGGCTGCTTGGAGGGAATACAGGCCCAGTGCTGCCAGAGGTTCAAATTTTGCAGAGAAGCCAGAAATCTAGACTTTTATGCAAAAGCTCCAGGTTTTGAAAGGTTAATGACTCGCAATGCAGTGTTTGGCTCCAGGAGAAACGCTTCTATGGGCTAGGTGCTGTCTCCAAGGTCCCAGTTTCCCATCTATAGAAAGAGCTGCTACTGGTCTTTTGACTGAGGGAAGAAGGAAGCTCTAGTGTGTGTCGTCAGGTGTCCGCAAGATTTTACATCTGTCACCTCATGTCACCGTTATCCACTCCATGATGTGGCCATCGGAGGGAGCTGAGACACTCAAGCCTCTGCCCTGGGGTCATTCAGTTAAAAAGAGACAAAACAGTGTTTGAAGTCAGACTGCACTGCCTCCTTCAGAAACTAGTGACCAGAAAATCTGGGCATCATCCACTCAGAGTCGGTCTTTGTTGTAATAGCATTATCCACCATAACAGACGGGGAACCAACACGAGTGTCCATCAGCTGACAAGCAGATAAAAAAAAAGGAGGTCTAGCCACACGATGGAATATTACTCAGCCAGAAAAAGCAAAGGAGTACTGATACAAGCTCCAACGTGGAAGAGCCTTGACAGTAGTATTATGCCAAATAAAAGAAGCCAGATACAAAAGGTGGCATACTGTATGATTCCATTTCTATGAAATGTCTGGAGTTGGCAAACCCATAGAGGCAGAAAATAGACTAGTGGTCGCTAGGGGCTGGGAGGAGGGGAAACAGGGAGTAACTGCTTAATGGATGTGGGGTTTCTGTTTGGGGTGATAAGAACATTCTGAAACTAGATGGTAGTAATGAGGCTTGCAAGTATTGTACTAAATGTCATTAATGATAAATCCTGTATTATGTGTCTTTTACCGCAATAAAAAAGGGAAGCCAATGGAGATGGAGGAGATGGTCTGAGGAGCCCCCTTTGTCCTCTTGTATTGATTAACACTGCTTCGGGCCAGGTTCGATTCTAAGTCCTCTCCAGGCATGATCTCATTTTGTTCTAATTGTCATGGAGCGTAAAGGGTGCATATCAGAGTTTACTGTGCACACCAATCGTCTGGAGATCTTATTAAATTGTGGTTTCTGATGCAGTTGGCCTGGGGGGCCTGAGAGTCTGCATTTCTGCAGGTCCCAGGTGAGGCGGATGCTGCAGGTCCTTGGAGCACGTTTCCAACACAGTTGGAAGCCAAGGATGAGTAAAATAGGCACAGAGGTCTTAAGGAACTTGGCCAAATGCTTTACCTCATAAGTGGCCAAAGCCAATGCTCTTAACTCATTCAAGTCAACTAATCCTCAGGGGAGGTGCCGAGGCCACTAATTGATGTGAAGGGTTAGCTAATTGGTGTCACTTTGTGTTGGGACAAGTGTTGCTTTTAACTGGGGGTTCAAAGCTAGAATTCAGATGGCACATAAACTTGGATGGAAAAAGAATCCGTGTTTATTTCACCTGCCTCTGAAATTTTTTATTTCTTCTACCATGAATGTGGCAAAAACTCTCCATAATATTATCAGTGCACGTGACTGATGATGGAGTTCAGGACCCGTGAAGGAATTTAAGACGTGCCACCTCCAAACACGCCACTTTGGAGTATTGATTATTTGGAGCTAAAGGCACTTGAAAAACAGCAGGTACCCAAAGGGCTCTCTGCCCTCCCTTTTCTTCCTGAAAGCAGGAGATAAACTGTCATGTGAAAGATGCTCTTCCTGTACCAGGAAGAAAAAAACATTCTTATCACCGGAGACGAGGGATTGAGTCCGAGAAAAATCTGTACGGACTTGTTAAAATAACTCATCTTCCTTTAGTCTCCCCATACATCTTAGTTACTTTTCCATAACTGTTGCCCTTTGGTCAACCTAGACTATAAGCTCTTAGGCCTAGTCATTTCTTCGGGTCTTTATTTCCGTACGAGGCCTCCCGTGCCACATAAAACTTTTATTAAATAAAATTTTATGCTGTTTTCTTGTTAATCTCTCTGTCTTGTTGCAGAGTCCAGCTGAGAACCTGGAAGGGTAGAAGGAAAAAGATGTTTTTCCTCCCCTACACTTATCATCTATCACCAAGAAAATCCCAGACATTTTCATGCTACATTACACTTGCTGAATGCATATGAAGATATCTTGAAATACTGTTTATACTCTGCAATACCTCCAAATTATGGTTATTATTAGAACCACTGCTCTATCTTATTAATTAATGGGTTAATAAAGAAGCTCATTTATTATTGAACCACCTATTTGCTTTAAAAAATATTTTGATAACTGTTTTCCAGTATGATAAGTTACTATGGCAACCCTATACACAGAGCATGCATTTCTAATAGGCTTCCAGGGGACATGGGTACCACTGCTCCACGGCCCACAGTTTGGGTAGTGAGGGTTGAGAGGACACTCAGCCTCACTGTAAAGCAGCTACATTTTTTTCAGAGCTATTTCCCATAGCTTTATTTATTTTTATTTATTTGTTTTTCCAAAGTTTGTAGCATTTTATTTCTAAAACAATTTCAGTACATAAAATGTTACATGGTAAATGCCAGGATTCAAATATATTTTATAATAATTAGTAGGAATTTTGGTGTTTCTAATAAAAGGCAAGGAATTGCCTCACTTGATGATCTGGATCATGTTAAAGCAGCTACTTTTGACCACAAGTAGGAGAGAGAGGCTGTGATCACCCAAAAAGCAGGTCTGTATTTCCCAAGGCAAACGCAGCCCAGGCCCCTCTCCGCTGGATTGTCCAGGGCCCAGATTTGCAGTGCAAACCAGCTGCTGAATATATTCTTGTCTCAAATCCACACACGCCGTTGGCAAAAAGCACCCATCACAGGCACTGTTTATTGGGTTTGCTTTCCTATTTTTCAGCCCCTCCTGCTTGGGTGCGGTGTGATTGCATTTTGCATCATTTTCTCCTCCTTTTCCCTCCCTTTCTCTCCCTGTCTTTTTCACCCCCAGAGTGGCCTGGGTCAATGTGCAAATGAAAGACAGTCTTGGGAAAGACGAGAATTCTTGCTGGCCTGTCTGTTGGAAAGAGGTTGAAATATTTATTTTTTCTCTCTCTCTCCTGAGCAAGTAGAGGCAAATTTGTTGAAACTGCTAGAAGGGACGACATTGCCATTTAAGTTTCTAAGAATCCTTTTGCCCCTGCTCTCTCTCACAGCTGCTTATGGCTCTAGGACTGGATGGGTAAGCGTGGTGGAGCTGGGTCGCATGTGACCTTGGCAAGCTTCTTATTCTCTCTGTAAAACGGAGATAGTGACAGTGACTACCGAACTGGATATTCCCTGTTTGTTCCCCAGACTCATTCTCTGCCTTGGGAGGCTGTTAGGGACCGCATCCTGTCACCTGGCTTCTGGTTGAGTTTACAAAGGGGGCGCAGGCAGAAGACAGGTGTTGGGACACTTATTACCTGTTTCTACCTTGCTCTGGGCTGCAGCTGTGCAGTTCTCTCTGACCACAGCACTGCCAAGAAGATGCCTCTACAGCTCCAGGCCTGGGGATGTATACTTTAGTTACCCTTTTATTGCCTCTTAGCTCCAAATTCCCCCTTCGACCTGCTCTGGACGGTCTCTTTAAGCATCTGTCCTTTGCGGTGAGTGCAATGTTACACTTTCTCAGTAGAGGACACAAGAGAGACATGACCAGCTCTGCCTGTTTTCATCCTTCCTTCCTTTTCAGTCCCCGTGGTAGAGCATGTCCCCAGGGCCCGGCCAATCAGAGCACTGCCTCCTCTTGGCTCCACCGATTGACTCAGGGGTCAGCATCTGGTCTGAGCTACTCTAATCAGAGTGAATCTTGGCACTTCTGCCTGGAGCTACCTTGCCATTTCCTGTTGGACTTGAGAAGATGAGAAGCTGGGCTGCCGCAGCCATATTGTCACCATGAAGGGAGAGTCTTGAGCTGCCAGGTGGAACACGGGAGTGAAGCCGGCAAGGTGGAGATTGTATGATGGAGAGAAACTGACGTCTCTCGACACTGGGCTGCTCCTGAGGCTGGCGGGACCTTGGGATTTTGCAGTTATGTGAGCCTATGAAAGTCCTCTCCTCTAGCTCCTTCCTCTACCACCAAGTCATTCTGAGATGGGTTTTCTGCTATTTGAAAACATATTAATCCTGCCTGAAACAATATCCACTTTAATTTTTATGCAATGTCTTTAGGAAGAAACTATTACTAAATATCTCCTCTTTGCTGGGCACTTTACTGTCTTACCTCACTTAATCCTCTGTCCCCATCCTCACGTAGCCTTTGGAGGAAGGCGTTATCATCATCCCCATTGAAACAGTGCTCAGAGAAGTTAGGTAACTAGCTCAAAGCCACCCAGCTAGTGAGTGGTGGGAGCAGGGGATGGCTTTTTACAGCACCCCAGGCTGCCTCCAGTTGGAAGCCAACTGTCCACCTTCTGAAGTGGCCAGAGCTGTGCCTGCAGCAGAGGGGGTGCAGACGAGCTGCAGAGGAGGGCAGGCAGAAATCCAGATCCCCAAGAAGTTGTACAACGATGCGGTTCTCCCACACTCATTATCTAACTGCTAATGAAGAGATCTCCAAATCGTGGCTCTGCCAAGTCTGTTGGAACGAAGTGCGAACATGCACTTGTAATTAGCAGCCGCCGCCGTGCAGGCAAATGGGAAATGTGTGAAAGTCGCTCGAGATGTTACACAAAATCAGGCGAGAGCATACCTCTGTTATCTTGTGTATGCTGTTAATTTATCAAATCCTCCTCCATGTTGCTAGCTTTGTTTTGGGGGAATATTAACAATAATAGCCATAGCCGCTCTTTATGGAGCACTTACTATGGGCCAGATTTTGTTTTCGGTGCTTTTATTCTTTATTTCATTGAATCTTCATGTCACCCCAGTATGATGGGTGTCAGTGTCATTTTTTTTTTTACAGAGGACGAACAGAGGTCCAGTAACTTGCCCCAGGGACAGATAGCAAGGCAGTGGCTCGCCAGGGAATTGAACTTGAGATTCTGTGGCTCCAAAGCCCAAGGTCATTCTGCTTATTGTGGGACTTGCAATACTTTCTGCCACTCCAGGTTGTCCCACTCACATAACATTATGGGCCTATTCGATGTGGTTCAAATTAAAAAAACTATGTGGATTGAGTCCTCTGAAGGCCAGTGTGCCTGGTTGGCGAGAGTGCTTAATTCAGCTTTAAGACACTGTTCAAGGTGTCTTGATAGATACTAAAGTTCATAGGACCCTTCCTGGGCTTCTAATTCAGACCCGGCCCAGCAGCCCCGGATGAGAAAAGGCCCAATAGCTGAGAGCAGCAGAATGAAGGGCTAGTTTCTTTCCCACAGGCTCCCTTCCTTTCCCACAACCATCCTCGGATGCCTTGGTTGACTGTCACTGCTGAGTCATTTTTGTGCCAATCGCAAAAGACCCCTGAGCTTCTAGTGAGGAGGCATTTCTCATTTAATGGACTTTGTGGAGAGACAGCTTCTGTCCATTTAGCAGTGATTGTGGCCACCTATTAAGTGGATTTGTCACTTAGAGGATGATTCTAAGTACTTCTTTTTGGGTTCCATGTATGTATAATAATAACTATGATGGACTATCAACAGCTACCAAGTATTCCAGACCTAGGACATGGTCCTATCAAGTTCTTTGTTTTCACTATATTTTTAAAGGAAGGCCGGTTGGTGGCTTTAAATTGATTTCAACCAACTTATTTATTTGGACTTTTACGGGTCATTTGGATAAGCAGCCTGTTCTTTCCAGAAAAGAAAATGAAAAAAATATTTCAGAATCTGTTTTATGGTCGCAAACGAAGTGTCACAGTATTTTTTCATGCATTTAATTCACTAAACTCACATGGTAGAGGTTGTCTCTGAGCAGAAATCAGGGGTGGCCCTGGCAGGGGTGGGGCTGCTGGCCCACCCAAATTGTGATGGCAGTACAATAGGAATAGATTGTAATGAGATTCATGCCATGATATAGATGAACAAATATGGATATTATATTTGTATATTTTATAGGTTTCTGTGCAGAGGGGAGGGATTTACTGATTCGTTTAGTCAGCACACACTTATTGAGCACCTACTATGTGCCAGTTGCTATCCTAGACTGGGGATACTGCTGTGAAGATTCCTGCCTTCAGAGAACTGACCATCCAATGGAGGGAGAAAGACCATGAGCCAATCAGTATATAATGTGTTGAGTGATACGCAGGTTTTAGAGGAGGGCAAAGCAGGGTAAGGGGGCTAAGTGTTCTAAAATATAGATTTTATTATGATTCAGGTGTGACAAGGCCACTAGATCAGGAGACGACTGCCTCTGAAGAGATGGTTTGTTATACTCAACACATCCCAAGAGGAGGGTGTGTGCCACACCATGGGGACTGCAGTGGGGAGCACCAGGGCTGGTCAGAGGCAGGGACACAGGGGGATCTGTGGGCAAGAGCCTTTGTTGTAGTTTTCAAGGGAAGGAACGGGCTAGGCAGGGTAAGCAGGCTTAGGATCCGCTAGTTTGAATGATTTCAGTGGCTCTGCAGCCTGGGGGCTGTCCCTGGCTGTCTGGTACCTGACCTTGGGTAATTAGGGCAGGTGGGTAGTGGCCTAGAGCGTGAGAGCCTGATAAAGGAGGTAGTTGGGGCATGAGGTCTGGATCAGTTGGTTTGTATTTGAAAAACATGCTGTTACTATATCTAGGAATTGGCTAACCCTGGGAGGTGCAGTCTCTTCCGGGTCTGCAAGACTCTAGATATCAAAGCATCAGAACACAGGAAGTAAGAGACCCGGTTAATACACTGGGGGCTCGTTGGGAGTGTGGTCTTTGATACAGGGCTGAGGGGAGCAGCCCTGTAGCATCGTCTGAGCAGAGGCCTGAATGAGGAGAGGGAGCAAGTGATGTGGTATATCTCAAGGACGAGTCTTCCAGGCAGAGGGAACAGCAAGTGCAAAGGCCCTGAGGTGGGACCATACTCGGTCTGTGCCGTGTACAGAGAAGAGGTTGGTGTAGCTGAGAGATGAGGAGGAGGCAAGGAGGCCGGATCAGGGAGGTGGGGCTGAGAGACTCTGCTGTGATGGTGAGTGGAATGGGATGTCACCAGGTTGGGGTGGCAGGTGCTGTGAGCAGAGGATGAGCGTGATCTGAGCTGGATTCTGGCAGGGTCTCCTGCTGCTGTGCCGAGAACCGATGGGGAGGTGAGGCGGGTTAGCAGGGAACCGGGGGAGGCTCTGTCAGCAGTCTGGTGGGAGAGGGTGAGGGCTGGCCCGTTGGAGGAGGTTAAGCGGTCAGATTCCTGATACGAGTTAACAGGACGGGTGGGATGCGGTTTGGGACAGAGAGGGACAGCGAGGAGAACCAGTATCAGGACGAATAACACTATTTGTTTTTCACAGAGCAAAACATACGTGAGGCCATTTCAGCAAGTGGAGATCTGAGTGAAAATTATGCTTTCTTATGCCGATGTCTCTTTCCATGCTCCGTGTGTCTGCACCCTGTGCCATTTCAACATGTGTGGAAATATTTCATTCGCATGTGCTCCATCAAATTATCAGCGCCTCTGGGGCAGGGGCTGAGTCTGGTTCTGTTGTTTTGTCTGTTTTGTCCCCAGGTGCTGTGATGGTGCCAGTTTCGGAGGAAGGGAAATGTTTGTTCAGAGAGTGTCTACTTTGCACAACTGCGTTTTCTCCCTGGGAGGAAGGATGCTCCCACCAGGGATGTGTTTCTGTGCCCACGACAGCTGGTGGAATGTCCGGGTCTGCCCCACCTCTGGGCCTTTGCCCTGGCTGTTCTCTGTGCCTGGATCACTGCCTGTCTCCCTCCTCCAGATCCCTTTTTAAACATCACCTGCTCCAAGCATCCTTCCCTGACCCTCTGAAGTAGCTGTTCTCTACCTCCCCCAGCCTCAGTCACTCTCTGCTAGGTCACCTGCACTCATCAACATCAGAAACTATTTTCTTCAATTCACATGGTCACTGTCTCTCTCCCCATCACTGTGTGAGCCCCGTGAGAGCAGGGGCCTGATTCTGAGACGTTCACTGCCATAGGAGGTGGTGTTGGAACCCGTCCTGAACTCCTTCAGCAGGTGGGGTGCCCAGGCCCAGAGGCTATGGGTGGCAGGTGCTACAGTCTCCCACCTGCATTTCTTGTGAGATGCCCTCGGCAGATTAGTGCTGTCTCACTAGATATGCCAGGGAGGTGGGGACAGGACCGGAACTAGGGAGAGGCGAATACAAAAGCTGATCCTATCTTTATGTAAAATTTAGTATTTTGTTCATCATGGATTTTTGGCATTAATCTTGATTTTTAAAAATATTGCATTAAAATATGCGTTATCTTGGTCACCGAGTTTTTGTTCTTTTGTTTGTTTGTTTTTGGCTCCCCATGAAATTCTGAGCCTAAGGCGAGAATTCCCAGCCCTGCTCAGAGGTGGGGCCTGAGAATCTCTATTGTTAAATCAGCCTTCCCAACCCTGCTCTGAGTCTTACAGAAATGCTGAGCTTCTGTAGGACAAGCACATTACCTAAAAAAAGAGCAAATTTGAGAATTTGCTGTTTTCCCCATAGCAGTGATTTTCACACACTGTCCGGGTGGACGGGGTTAGACGCCTGTACCAGGATCAAAGGGAAGCCCCATTAGGGCCGGGGCACGGGACTGTGGTCCACGCATCAATCGGAACAGCCTTTATTTGATCCGATTTACAGCTAGGTTTTCTCCATCAGATTTCACACTGCTGAAAAACATGGAAAAGCCATAACCGTAAAGTTGGTCGCAGTCCTAGAAGCAGCTAGTCAGGGGTCCTGAGGCCTCCTGATTCTTTGGTAGAATTCAGGGCCCTTCAACCCCACTCTGGGTGTGCAGCTCTGTATCCAAACCCCTCGGTCCTTCCAGGAGGTCTTGAGAGGCGCCACCAGCTCTGAGCAGAATCCGGGCAAGAAGATGCTGCACATCTCGATCCTCAGTGACCGTGGCTCCTGCTTGCACAGCCGCAGCCTCTGTCCTCAGCTTGTGGGGGGTGGCGCCCTTCCTAGCGCCGCCCCATTCAAAGCTCCCTCCTCCACCCCAAACAGTATTTGCTTTCCCCTCCCTTGAATTTTAAAGGGCTCCATTTTATACCTCTTTCTGTGTCACGTTTCTGTTGAGAATTTTCTATGGTCTCTTGTCTCTCATAGCTATTTTGGAGGGCAGGAAAAAAAGGTCATTCCATAAATCTAAGGTATTACCGTGACGACAGTGGCCGATCGCCATGACACCCACCGGCCTGGGAGGGTAGAGCTAATTAGTCAGAAAACTTACTTACAGGCATGAGTCATGGAAGCAGGTGTCAGGGGAACCTGTAACGAGGCCCTGGTGACTCAGATGATATTTCCACTGTGCATCAGCACGTGTGTACTGTGCTGAAATGACCGTGCCCCCGCCCCCAGGGGGAGAGGGGGAGAGACAGACAGAGAGAGAGGAGAGATAGAGATAGAGATAGAGAGAGAGACAGAGACAGAGAGAGAGAGAGAGAGAGAGAGAGAGAGAGAGAGAGAGAGGGAGAGGAGAGAGAGGGAGAGGGAGAGGAGAGGAGAGGGAGAGGGAGAGGGAGAGGAGAGGAGAGGAGGAGAGGGAGAGAGAGAGAGGGAGAGAGAGAGATGCTCCAAGGCCCTGCTCCAATGTTGAAAACAGATGCCCTTCTACTTTCCGGTCCTCTTCTCTGTTTTATTTTTCATTCATTCATTCAACAAGTGTTTATGGAGCACCTACTAGGTGCCAGACCCTGTGCTGGGTGCTGGGGGTCAGTGGTAAGCCATGCAGCCGAGTCCCTGCCAGCTTAGCACCTGCTGGAGAGGGACTGAGTGGCAGAGAAATTCATGAGGCGATAAGCGGATGAGAAGGTCAAGCAGGGTAAGGGGAGGGTGGGGGTGGGCAAGCTGCTGGAGTGGGCTCTTTCAGAGGTGGTCGGGAGGACGATGAAGGAGCAGCCTTGCAGTCATCTGCAGCTGGGAATTCCGGTGGAGGGATCCACGGTGGAGGGCCCCGAGACAGGAATGGTGGGGTGCACGGGAAGAGCAGAATGCAGGCCAGTGTGGCCCAGTGGAGTGGGTGAAATGGAAGTGGGAGCCGGAGCTGAAGAGGAGGGCGGAGTCCAGGCACGTGGTTTTGTTCTCAATGTGACCGACAGCTTCTGGCAGATTTAGGCAGGGCGACCCTGTGACATGACCAGATTTGTTTTAGGGCTGTGCTTTCTGCTGCTGACCCAGGGGAGGGGCCGTGACCAAGGATGAAGAAGAAAGTGATGCTGCCATATAGGTGAGGGTGAAAACAGGCTTGGGACGATGACCTGGGGGTGAAGCTCCCTCCCGGTGCCTGGCACCAAGGGGCTCTGATCCCTGAGAGCTGAGGAAATCTTGTGGGCTGGCCCGGGTTTCCCTCTTCTGTGGGTTGTCCACACTGCATAAGGTCGGGAGATGTTCCTGGTCAGGTGAGTCTTTGGGGACACCAAAACACATGTTTCAGACTGTGCTTCTCAGACTACCCAGGAAACCACGGCCCGCCTTCCCAAAGCCATTGACCTCATTCTACGTTTAGATGTAGATATAGGTACATGATTAAAAGCATTTTTTCCCAAATATTAAATATGTAGAATAGAATTAAAAATAGACACCATTTTTTTTTAAAGAGAAAATGAAGTGATTTCACCTTTGTGGTCAGGAATACTTGGTGTGGATCAACTGTTAGGGGTGCCTTGTGGCCAAAGTTTGAGGATACAGGCCTGCAGGTGCACAAAAGGAGGATAAAAGGATGAGGGAGAAGGAAAAAGGGAGAAGGAGAGGCCTGGAGGTGGGAGCAGTCAAAGAGAGAGGAGGGGGGGGCGGAGAGAGAGAGAGAGAGAGAGACAGAGAGAGCAGGAGAGAGAGAGAGACAGAGAAGGAGGGTGGTAGGTAAAGGGAGGAAGGAGGAGAAGGAGAGTGGAGCAGAGTAGAGAAACGGCACAATACCATCATACAATTTCCCCAATTTCTCCCTTTCCTTTCAACCCCACTGGGCTCCAGGAGGCCTGAGGGAACCAAGCAAACAGGCTCTTTTCCTTCTGGCACCTGTGCTGGGTGGCTCTGCTGGAAAACAGTTTCTTAAGCGAGCCCCATGGAAGGCTTTTTCTCTCCTTTTCATGGGTTTTCTTTGATTGCATGTGATCCACATTAAAGATGTTGCTGTGGCTGTTTGTATTTCTTTTTCTCTAGGCGGACCCATAAGGCGGGTCTTTGCTGGCATGTTATTTACATGGTGGGAAAAATAAGCCATCTCCTTATTGAGGGAAATAGGCTTGGGGGCTGGGGTGGATGGGGGCAGGGTGCGGTCAGGGCTGTGTGCTGGGCTCATGACCAGCTCTGCTTCACTTCTGGCCTAGGAGGGACAGGGACCCCTCTGCGGATGTTGCGGATGTCCTGCCTGGGGTGTGGTTCTAGCCAGTCTTATGCTGGGGCCGCACTCAGCAGTGCGTGCCTTTGGAGGCTTTGCAGTGATGGCAATAGCTTCAAGCCGCAGAGGGCAGACAGGGCTGGGGGTGTCCTGGCGGCGGCAGCAGCTGTGGTGGTGGTGGTGGGGTATGTCCTCGGCTCAGTTCTTGTCTCTGGTGTCTGAGGAGGCACTTCCAAACAAGATGTCACTGTCCTGGGACATGCCGCTCAGCTGCGACTTGGTTTTGATGAGGAACTGGGCCCTACGGAACATTACCCTCTCCTGCTCCTGCTTGAGCTCCAGGTAGGAGCGGGAGAAGGTGTGGAAGATGGAGGTCACGGGGAAGGCCATGAGGAGGATGCCGCTAAGGATGCTGCTGAGCGCCACCACCTGGCCGGGCGTGCTCCTGGGTACCATGTCTCCATAGCCCACAGTCGTCATGGTGATGACGGCCCACCAGTAGCAGGCGGGGATGCTGGTGAACTCGGGGCTATCGGCCATCTCGTTCTCGATGACATAGAGGAGGGGGGCGAAGAGGGCAATGGCCACGCAGAGGAAGAGCAGCAGGAGCCCGAACTCGCGAGTGCAGCGGCGGGCCGTCAGCCCCAGCGTCTGCAGCCCCAGGGAGTGGCGGGCCAGACGCATGACATACAGGATGCGCAGTGCCCGCAGGACCCGCAGCACCAGCCCCACCTTGTCCAGGTAGCTGTTGCCCGTGCCTGTCTTGCGGCGGCCCGAGGCAGCGCCGTCCACCAGCAGGGTGATATAGTAGGGCAGGATGGCCACCAGGTCGATCAAGGTGAGTGGGCTCCGCAGGAAGGCAAACTTGCTGGGCGCCTGGATGAGCCGCAGGACGAACTCGAGGGAGAACCAGCCCACACACACCGACTCCACGATGAAGACGTTGTGGCACATCTGGGAGCACTGGCCCTGGGAGAGAGGGGAGAGGTAGCGGAGAGGTCAGCGGTCCCACCAGCGAGGAGCACCGAGCTCTGCCCTCCTTCCTCCAGCTCTTTGTTTCAATATCACCTTCCTAGGGAGACCTCTGTGGCACCTCCGTTTAAAAACCGCCCTTCCCTTTTTCCTGGACCTTGATCCCCTTGTACTTTATTTGTTCATAGCTCTCATCATCTTTCAGTATGCTCTATAAGTTACTTACTTATGTGTCTATTGTCTGTCTCTGCCTCCCACATCCCTGCCTCAGCAGACCATAGGACGGGGCAGTTTGTTCACTGCTGGGACCCCAGGCACCTACAAAGGCCCGGCACGTGGCAGGCGATTAATTCATCTTTGTTACCGGGATGGAAAGAAGAGCACGGGCCTGGCATTTAGGCAGGGTTGACAAAGGAAGGCCAGGCGGGTGGAGGCTGGCTGGAGGGAGCAGCCGCCCTGATCGGCGACCACCCCCCCGCCCCCGATCGCTGCCCCTAATCACTAATTCAGTCTTGAGATTGCTTCATGGAAGTGTTCAAGAGAAGCTGGATATCGAGCTTTACATGAAATCTCCTGGGTTTTAAATGTTGTGCTAATTCAGTACAAAGAAAACACTTTACGGGCCTCTCGAACGCATCTGTGTGCTACATTTGGCACGTGGGCTGCCACTCGTCTCTCTGGAATATGAGAGACATGTGGTAGGCTGGATGGTAGGCTGTTTCTAGTGGCTTTGGACCTCAAGCTCAAAGGGCCTACAGCAGAGAGGGAAGGTACGAATGATTCTAGCCTGGGGCAGCTTGCTGGGTCCTGGGCAAAGCTGGGTTCTGTGAGTCCTGCTCTGATAGCTCTCTGTAGAAATAGGTCAGAGGCTGGAGAGATTAACCAATAGTTGGTCGGGCTGTGAGGTCCCAGACCTCTGGGCTGGAAAGCCCCCTCCTCTGGGAAGCCTTCTTGGAGTGCACCCCCTCCAAGTATGCCTAGCATAGTTGGCGGGTCTCTTACAAAAGCCTCCTCAGCTTGTGTCTCCCACTTATGGTCACAGGGGTATCGCTGTCCCCCCTCCATTAGACTTGAAGCTCCTTGAAGCTGGAAGACTCATCCTGGTTACCGAGCCTCCCTTGTGGTACCTGAATATGGCAGGCACTCAAACATGTGCTCCAGGAGCAAATGAAACAGTGAACCCCATTGGTCCCCAAAATGAAGTCGAAGAACAGTATTTTCACTGAATCCGGGAAAAGGCCAGCTATTATTACATGTACTGCCGAAGCGAGCACTAGGCCAGGTATGATTTTTTTTAAAAAGCAATGATCAGAAGTTGAATAAAACAGTGGCTTTATTAGTATTTTCCTGATGAAATCAGGATCGCCTATGTTGGAGCTAAAACGAAATCTGTACTCAGTACAGGTACTTCCAGACAGGTCTCAAATGATGAGCATTTCCTGTCTTTTTTTGGCAGTTGATTATAACCCTTATAGTTAGCACTTCCTGCCCGCTCCTGAGCTGGGCATTGTTCCAATCATTTCACTCACTGAACCCTCACAACACCGTGGGTGGGCCTGTTTATAACCCCTTGGACCAGTGAAGAGACACAGAGAGGTTCAGTAACTAGCCTACAGATACACAGCCAGAGTGGAGGAAAGAAGTTTCTAATTCAGGCCGTCAGGTCCTAGCCCCACCCTCTTCATCACGACCCCTCTTGCTTATCAGAAGTTAATTTTACTGGTGGAGTGCTGTTTTCCTAATACCGGCTTTAAAAATTCAATATGTAAAAAAGTGCTGGAAACCCTTCGTGAGTTATAAATGCAACAGCATTGCTACTTCTTCTGGAATATATGTATGTGGAAAAACCCTCACTGGGTGAGTAGCTCCACAGTTCAACCAGAGAGCACAAGTAAAGTACTAGGTGCAGGGTACACAGCGAGTGCTCAATAAATGCTAGCCGGCATGATATTTATATTCGGTTCATATTGCTGTACCTACTTCTCCAATGCTGGTACAACCGCTACCTGTCAGAACCTTTCGGTTTGTCTTGAAACTTCTTCCATGTGTGGGGAAGGGGACCCGACTCAGGCCCAAGGGTCTCACATAAAAGGTGGCTGGACTGGGGAGCAACTATCCCGTGGACTCAGCTACCTCTGAGATGCCATGTGGGGTGGCAGGCCAGGAGGCCCAACCACATAGATTTTTAAGAGAAGTGGGAGTTTGAATTTTAAATGAAAAACACCTTACTCTTAAATGTTGGCAACCAAGTCAACATTTTGGAAGGACAGTGTGGGCCAATCACACACTTTCGTGGGGTTATATTAGGTCCCAGGTTGCCGGGTGGAACCCATACTTCCACGTATAAGGAAGGACACAGAATTCGGACTCAGACCCGGATCTGCGCAAGCCGCTCTGCCTCAGTGTTCTCATCTGTCAAGTGGGTGTGAGAACACCTTCCGAACCGGGTTGCTGAAAGACTCGCAGAGGAGACAGGCTACACGCATGGCTGCAGCCCACCCCGGCTCCGTTTAACTGCCTGCTAAGTGAGCATTGAGCACACACCCAGTGTCAGGCCCTGGCGTAAACACTTTACATGTGTTCTCTTAGTTAACACAAAGAAATGCTCACTCTCTGAAGACACGCATACACACACACGTACCTAGCAATAAAAATTACATTCAGGACCGAGAAAATGTTTCCGGGGATGTTTTTATATGAGGGAATTAGGAAGGTTGAGAAAGGACTTAAGTTGGTGAGGAAAATTTTGATGCTACATGTTATGTGCTTAGCTCAGGGCCCGGCACATCGTAAATCACATCATCCATTTATTCACTCATTCATTTGTTCATTCATTCATTCAACTGAGGGCGGAGTGCCTTGGCGTTCTGGATATTCTAGACCCTGGGGGCACAGTGAAGACCAGGACAGGCGTGGAGCTCATACCTGAATGTGGAGGTGGACAACCACATGTGAACATGATGTCAGGAGGGCTGGGGATGCTCCGCAGCCAGCGCGCAGTCAGGGAAGGCATCCTGGAGGAGGTGAGGGTGTGCGCAGTGAAGGATGCCGACTGCTGGGAGGAGATGGCCTAGCAGACTGCTTTGTCCCCTGTGCTGAGACCCTCCCTCACTGCAGCGAGGCTCCCCACACACAGCTGTGGGCTCTTACCTGCTCCTCCTCCTCCCTCAGGCTGGGCAAAGTGCTGATGGAGAGGTTGACAGCGGTGACAGTGACGAAGAGCACTGAGAGGCAGGCGAACACCTTGCCGGGCAGCCCCGAGTGTGGCCTCTCCACCATGTCGCGCAGCCTCCGCATGCAGCGGCCCAGGCGGCCCTCGGCCTCGGAGGGGCCCTCGCTGTCGTGGTCCTCGCTGTCCAGCGGGTCATCCTCGTCCTCCCGCTCCACCATCTCCGCGAACTCCTCCATCTTCTGCAGGTAGCGGCGCTTGCAGCAGCCGTCCAGGTGGTCCTCGGCGATGCCCCAGTAGAGCAGCTCCTCCTGGAAGGACAGGGCACACATCTCACGCAGCAGCCGCAGCTTGCCCGCCCGCAGGAAGGTCAGGATGGTGCCGAAGGCCCCCGGGTTGCGGTCGAAGAAGAACTCGTTGCAGGTTACGTCGTAGTCGTCGCACACGTTGAGGATGTCGTCGAAGTTGGTGCAGGCCTTGAGCTGGCCCAGCCGTGTCAGCGGGAACTCCTCCAGCGTGGTCCAGGGCAGCGAGTACTTGATGCCACCCACGTTGATGATGATGCGCCGCCGGCGGTCCTCGGGCGGGCCACCCGGGCGGGGCTCGTCCTGCGGCCGCAGCCGCTGGGCCCGCCGGTAGAAGACGCCCTTGAGCGATTGGCTCTGCGGGAGGAAGGCCCGGTGGAAGGAGGCGTCCGAGGTGCAGCTCAGGGCGCTGTAGTCGTAATCAGAATTGTCTCCGGGTAAGAGGGTCATTTTGGGCCTTCACATCCCTCTCGGGCCTGGGAGGAGAAAGGGAGGAAAAGACTTCAGTGACTCCTGAGTCTTAGCGGACCATGCTGACTGCAGATATTTGCGACGTGGACTGACTCCTGTGCCCCAGATCCATAGGGAGAAGCTCTAACCCCCAATGGGACTGTGTCCCCGGTGGGAGGTGGTTAGGTGTAGATGAGGTCGTGAGGGTGGTGGGGTCCTCAGGATGGGATTAGTGCTTATAAGGAGAGGAAGAGACACCAGAGCCGGCTCCTGCTCCCCCCGCGAGGGCATTGCGAGGAGGCTGCCATCTACCAGCTGGGAAGCGGGTCCTCAGGGAGCACGACCACGTTGGCACCCTGGTCTCTGACTTCCAGCCTCCAGAACTGTGAGCAGTCAATGCCTGTTCTTTGAGCCACCCAGTCTAGGGACTTTGTCATAGCAGCCCGAGCTGAGACATTCACCTGAGAGTGAACGTAGCAGCACTGTCATTCAGCGTCCTAAACTTCACGATTCTTCCACACTCACCTCGTTTATTCCACAAAAATTTACCGAGTGCTGCTTTAAGCACCTGTGATGCGCAGCCATGCACAGAATCAGACGTGGCCCCTGACCCCCAGAGCTGACATGCTAGTGGGCCATTATGCAATATCTGTACTATTATTTATTTCACACTTATTGTACAGTAGCTCCAATTTTTTTGTATTTATTTAGCTCGGAAAGGTTTAGTGTAGACCAGTGGTTCTCATCAGGGCCAATTTTGTCTCCCAGGGGACATGTGGCTATATCCAGAGGCACTTTTGATTGTCACGTCTGGCGGATGCTACTGGCATCTGGTAGATAGAGGCCAAGGATGTTAAACATCGTACAACACCCAGGCCAGAACCCACAACAGAGAATTATCTGGATCACAATGTCCATAGGGCCAAAAGGTTACAAGCATAGACTTTGGAGCCTCATGGCCCTAGCAATTTATTCAACTTTGATGTGTGTCAGTTTCCTTATCTGCGAAATGGGTATAACCATAGGACCTACTTCACAGAATTATCAAGATGATTCAATGAATTATGTACCTAACATAGCAAGCACTCAATAATTGTTGTCTATTATTACTATTCATATTTATCTTGAAGGGACACCTTGTAATGCTCCCATAAATGGAAAACCCATGTCATTTGTCATAGATGAGAGGCAATCAAAGAAATTCACGATTATGACAATAGTGCCATGTTTGCTCACAAATCAGCAAAATGTCATCTTGAGGGTTGAACTGGACAGGTATGTTCACTCCTCCAGGAAGGCTTCCTTGCCTCTTGCAGCTAAATCAAGCTCCACCCACCCTCCTTCTTGGTACACTTATCTTTACTGCACTTATCACCCAATTTTAGAATTATCTGTGTGCAAGCCTGGCTCCTTTATTAGACCGCTTGCTCCCTGGGGGAAGGACTGTACTTTACTCATCTCTCAGTCCCTGTGCCCAGGAGCATCAGAGCTCAGAGAAATGCTCGCCCAATAAGTACATTTGCTGCTGGTAAGGCCAGCATGATGAAGGTGCTTCTGAGAAACTGAGGTCAAAATATCAGCTTACATAGACTCCTTCCTTCTCGACCCTCAAAGCTAAGTGTTTGTGCTTCTAGAATGAGATTGCTTATTCATTCATAGCTCCTGGGCCGAATTTGGTTCACAGATATTTTGCCTGGCTTGGAGAAGATTTTAGAAAATGAAGAATTTTCATGTAAAAATTCATATTCTTGGTTTCTCTTGGGGGCAAAAAAACAAAACCAAAAACAGACTATCTGGTAACATTTGGCCCAAATTCCAGCTAAGAAGTGACTGTCCGCTTCAGGCAGGGCGTGCATGCTGCCATCCACCACAGTCCCCAACTCTTCGTGTTGTCTTCCCACTACATGTCACTCATGCGTATTTCCTTCCTGGCCCCTGTAGGCATTTGAGTTTGAGACCCCTAGATTATAGCAACAGAGCTCTCCAGAATCAAGCCAATCCATAGAAAAGTAATGAGTCTAATACTTTGCTTTTTAGAATCATCATCCCTACTAACGCCCCCGCCCAACCCAATACTCCATAGAAGCAAGACTGTCAATTCTACATGGAAATCCATTTCCAATTCCTGAGTGTCAATCTCTGCCCTGGATAAATTCAGGGAAAACGCACTCGTGCACACACATGCACACACACCCTGTGTGGATGAGAAAGTGTCGGACCCCCGGGGAGGGGGGTTTCCACGTTGGAAAGGGGATCCTTCCTAACAGGAATTATTCTACCAAAGCAAATCCTCACTCCACTCATTCATCTTTGGGGAAGCTAGTTTCACAGATTGGGTTTTAGAAAATTAGAGTATACCTGTGTTTGGAACAAAAATGACTTGATTTTAAAGAGTGGAGGATGCTTTTTAATTTTACCTAAAATTGGAACCCATCCACGTCCTCAGGCAAAGCCCGTGAGAAATCCCCGGAGGAGAGAGAGGAAGGGTCTCTTTTGGGCACTTCCCATAAGTGATGCCGCTTTTCAGCTCTGCTGCTGTATCTTTGGTGGCTGTTTCTTTGCCACCAAAGATAAGAGGAAAAGCGACATTCTGTCTGGCGAGAACGGTGATGGAGGCAAAGGAACATTCCTCTCGGGAGGCCTCTTGTGAAACTCCGCGGCTGTAATCCCCAATTCTCTTGAGGAATTTCTTCTTTCAACCCTCCCGACGCTCCCTCCAGCAGAAAGCTCCCCCAGTTAGCGATTCTCCCTTTCTTTCTCTCATGCCTTGTGTCGGTTGTGACTGAAAGCCACAGCATCTCACGTAGAAAGCATCCCACGTAGAAAGCGAGTCTTTCTCAGCAGACGGTTTAGGAAGGAGAAGAGGAAAAACGTGCTTTGTTCAGGCCGCTCTGTGCGTGGAAGGCCTGAGTCCCGGGGAGGGCCAGACTCTGGAATTTGCTAAAGGAAGAATGGGCATGCTTCTCCTTGCACCCAGTCTGATGGATGTGGGGGGGATGGCTCCACATGCCAGACTCTACAGTCTAGAGTGAAGGTCATAAATCAAACAGGCCTCAAAGTCCTGCTTCTGGAAAATAACACGACTTTTCACCCAGCCTGATACTCTCACAACAATATATGGTCTTTTAGAATTTCTCTGCAGTGTTAGGTCAGTCACTTCTAGGGCGTGGTGGATTGTAGGGATTTTGCTGGAAGCGGAAGAGCCCAGTAGCTCAAAAATCAAAAGACCTGGGTTTAAGGCCAGTCAGTCACTGTGACTTTGGGCAAGTCATGTGTGACCTCTGAGACTCTACCTTGTCTGTAGAATGGGGATATGAAAAGCTCCCGCCTTCTTGAGTTGTGGTGAGGACTAAGCATGCCATGGTGACATGCTTACCCCAACGCCTGACATGCAGTGGACGCCTGCTGTATTATTATTAGCCCTGTGTGTGTGTGGGGGAGGGGGGGTTGTCATTCCCCCGCTCCGCCAGCCAAGGGTGACTCCTTTCTTGACCTGATCCAGAGGGACTGAACCCACCATTGTCTGACCCCAGAGCTCAGTGCTGGAGGGAGTGTGGTCTGGTACAGCCTCTGGGAAAGCCACCGGGGGTGCTGAGGGACATGGAGGATGCTGGTGCTCTGCGGCCCAGGAATCCCACTCTTGGGTAGATTTCCCAGACCTGGGTCCACAGGGGACTTGGCAGGTATCGTTAGTGATAAATTATTTGCTCTCAAATCCTTGGCTCGGGATCTGCTTCTGGGGAATTGGATGTAAGAGGAACGAAGTATGAGAATGTGTGTCCTGTGTCGTGGGTAGTGCTAGGAGGTCCCCTAGCATCCATCCCAGGGTGGGGTGGGGAGATGGACAAGTGAGTCATGGTAGACGCAGATGGCGGACTCCTGTAGATGGCACAGGAATTAGAAGCAATGAACTAGATGTAAGTTTAGCAACACATTTAGATCTTAAAAACATGGTGCCGAGTAGAAAAAGAAATAGAAGTTTATAGCTCTATGCTATTTATGTAAATGAACACACACACATTACATATTTTACAGACTCACGTACATGTAAGGATCTGTATTCACCATGGGGAGGATGCCTGGGAAGGGAGGGAAGGGGACCAAGGGGACAATGAATAATATGGCCTGGTACAGGCCAACGATGAAGAGTGCGTCTAACACAGCTCTGGGCTTTAATCCAGGTAAAGAAAAGAAAAATGAAGAGCAAAAGGAAAATGAAGAGCACAAGAACAACCAAACCACAGGGTTCCGGACCGCCCTGGGTGCTCAGCGGAGATGCAGATTCCCGGGCCCTCCCCAGACCTTCTCGAGCAGAATGCCTGAGGGGGAGGCCCGGGAATGGGAAATCTGGAGGTTCCCTTAAGAAGAAGTTCTCCCATATGTGAGAAGAGAGGGTGCCACAAATGCCTGGAGGCTCCCAGGGGCAGGGGGTGCAAAAGCTAGCTGCTCCGGGCTTTGGCTGAGAGTCCCTTGGCCAACTTCTCCATGTCCCTGGGGTTCTGGAAGGCTCTGTGGGTTTGGGGAGCTTCACTGGGGAAGTGTACACTCTCTGGTTGGAGAGGAAAGACTTGATCGAGTCCCCCTTCGTGAGCCCGCAGATCTGCTGACACTCCCACGCAATGCTTTCCCTTCCTCTTGAGAGAAAGGTGATGTTCACGAGCACTGAGGGCTGAGTACACTTTTTCCAAAGATAAATGATCATTTAAACCGTAAGGAGCTCTGAGTATCAGCCCCCCAGAGAGCCCACTCTGCGGTCAGGGTCTGACCATAGGTGGGGGTGCAGGGCCTGGGGTGGGTAGGAGGAAGGAGCGGGAGGGGCCTCTGCTCTTCTACCCTGTGCCCATCCCGTAGGACGGAGCCCTCTGTCACTCTTCTGAGTGGAACGGGGAATGCAGAGAGAGGGCTGAACACGCGCAACGCGATAAATAGTAACAGCCACAGCCTCCCTGAATCGCAGGCTAAGTGCCAGGCGCCGTGTGTGAGCTTGTCCTTCCTGGAGGCAGGCGTCATCATCAGCTCTCCCCTATTTTATATATGAGGAAAGTGAACACTAATGACCTGGGTGCTGAGTGATGCCGGCAGAAGCAAACTCGGGTCTGTGGGACTCCAAGCCTCTTTGACTGCATTTTACTGGATCATTGGTTCCTGGTGGGGGGTGGGGTGTGTCTGTACCATTTACAGGAAGACTGGGTCTCTCATCTCTATTTTCTATGGACAAGCTTTTGGAAGGTCTTCGGGGATGAGGAAAAGCAGGCGATTGCCCACAGCTGGGGGAAGCATCTTTATTCCTGTCGTGTGTTTGCACAAGAGCAGTGAGAAATCAACAAAACCTCAGGTTTTGTCAAATTCTGAGTTGCTGTTTTGGCCTCGGGGTGGAAGAGCTCTCCAGTCGGGGGCCTCTGATCCAGGCTGCCTGGCTCGCCATTTACTAGCTGTGCATCCCTAAGCAGATGACTTCATCTCTCTGTGCCTGAGTGTCCTCAGCTGTAAACTGGGGTAATCATTGCACTCATCTTGTAAGCGCTTGGAGCTGTGTCCGACCCATCCTAAGGGCTGTGTTTGCTATAATGGCTTTTGTGCAGCGAGCTTGCGCCCCACCCCTCCCCTCACATTTCCCTTCTTAGGGGAGGATTGTGAAATAGAAAACATCTTCCAGAGGCTGGGCTTCGGTGCTGGCTTTCCCTCTCGCCGGGCGCTGAAGTGAAGTCACTTAGTCGGCTTCCCCATCGTAACATAAACTGCTGAGGGAGGCCCCTATGGTAGGCAGAGTGATGGTCCCCCAAAGACGGCCACATCATAATCCCCTGAACCTGAGAATATGCTACCTTACGTGTTGGTGGAGAGATTTTGCTGGTGGGATTAAATGAAGGATCTTGAGATGGGGAGAAGATTTAGATGACCCTGGACTACCTGGCGGGCCCAGTCATCACAGGAGGGTCAGGGTCAGAGAAGGAGATAGGACAGAAGCAGAGGTTGGAGTGATGTGGGGCCAGGAGCCTCCAGAATCTGGAAAAGGCAAAGAAACGAATTCTCCCCCGAAGGAACACAGCTCTGCTGACTCCTTGTTTTAGTCCACTGAGATCCGTTTTGGACTTCTGATCTCCAAAAACTGGAAGATAATAAATTTGCATTGTTTTAAGCCACTAAATTGGTGGTAATATGTGGCAGTAGGACTCTAACGCAGCCTCCAAGGCAACTTTCTAAAAGAAAGGCATGTTTTTCCTGAGCTCCTGGGGCGTTGGTTCTTTCTCACACCTTACTTCTCAGCCTGTGTCATTCCCTAACCCTGAGCTGGTGGGGAGGGTGCCCCACAGATCTCTCCACGCTGCCCTTCCCCTGCCAGTGTGGCTTCCTCAGCCAGGGCTAGGGCTCCTGGCTGGGCTGACTCAGAGGCGGGTTATGCTGCATTAATCCCCAATTAAAATGCTAATCAAAATGAATCCAGCCATTAGCCTGGCCCAGGTCCTGGCATGCTGGATCTCAGAGATGCGGTACCCACGTGGAGAATCTGTCTTTCTTAGCTACCTGTCATCCATCCTCGTCACAATTTAATCATGGTGGACCTCAATCCTGATTCCTTTGAGCTGAGGCCCAAGTTCCTAGGGGGAGGGGGATATTTGGGAGGATGTGGGCTCTTCCTCCATCCCCCACCTGCCCCCACATGAGAAAACATGCCAGAGTCCCCCCATAAAAAAGACAGAGGTAGCTTCTGGAGCCTCTCTATTGAGCCGCTACAAAATAATACCAAATGCACATTTGCTTTCCACCAGCAGGTGTTTTGGGGTGCGAGCCAGAAGGTCCTTTTCTATTTGCCTCCTTGCAGGGTGAAATCTGGGAACCAGGAGTAAGCAGAGAAACAGGCTTTGGGGAGCAGTGGGGACCTTGGGACTGCAGGAAGGGGACACCTGCTTAAACAATCCCTCAGTTCTTTTTCCTTAGAAAGAACAGTCTCTTAGTAGGCTGCAGTCTCGGGGGTGAGCTGTGGTGGGGAGGCGAGGAAGCGAGGAGGGAGGGCATGGTTGTGCCTGCCGGCCTGGGGACCGGCGGGTGGGAGGCAAAGTCACCGCAGAGCAGGGGAAAACCGGAGGCACAATTATGATCCTATCTGTAGCACATTCACTTTATATCCTGATTTTGTTAATCGAATACAGTCTGCTATATAATAAAAATGGCCAACAGTGATTGAGTGCTTGCAGCTAGACTTTCTTGCCTCTCCCTTTTTGTTAATTCTATTTAGAGTGGCTTTTCCAGCCGCCATTTTCCACTCAGGGGCTCCATTTCTGGGTTTAATGAGTCAATCAAGAGTGGATTCCCAGACCCCTCTATCTTTGGCAACCAGAAATGTTGACTACTCATCATGCATAAGGAAAGGGGATGTGAAGAAAGGGTCGTTCAGCCAAGACACCCTTTACGGATGCAGGGGCTAATTCCTTAGTCCCGGCTTGCGTATCTTAGCCATGCATCCAGGACACACTTCTCTGCTCTTCTGTTCCCTGGGGGCTTCTCCATCACCTCTGGCCAGATCTAGCTGTGTATCTGGTGCAGAGAATTCAAGGTGGTAGTGGGACTGGGGCTCCCAGAGCTGCCTCAATCAGGCTCCAGGGCGCCCCCAGCCTGCGTTTTCAAGCCTCAGGACAGAAATCAAGGCTGTCTGGTTTCTAGAACACATGGTTCCCTGTGGGCTTGGAGAATGTCCTACCACAGACATCTTTCCCCTGGAACGGCTGTTGAGGTCAATCCTCAGGGGTCATCCTCACCCATCTTTCAAACATACCTTTGCTCCCACCCCCACTCAGCAAGTGCCTCTGCAGAGCCCAGAGACAGAGGACACAGGGGTGGAGCTCAGGTCTGACAGAGCCCCAGAAGTCCATGCGGCCCTCTTGGCCCCAACATCAAGGTCAGTCTCAAACTTTCCTTGGATATGTGCTCTGGTGAGGCTCCCCACAGTGACCCTGACTGCAGTCACGTGTGTGGGTATCAAACACACCCTAGTGACACACCTCTGCTCAGGTTCACAGAGGCAGGAGCCTCCCCCTACTCCCTACCACCAACGAATCAGAGCAGCTCCTGCTCCTGCTCCCTCCTCTCCTCCCCCTGCACTTATGTCAAGGTGTCAGTGAAGGGGTCTCTAAGTCTGTGTCATCGACCTGGGTGACTTTGGTGCCTGGCACCCTTAAAGTGCTTAATAATAATAGCAAGTGCTCTATAAAATACCTGCTGAACAGACAACTAACTCAGAGACCCCATGGGTGGCAGCCTGACTTCACCTGTAATGTCAGCTCAGTGTTTCTTAAATCCCCCTACCCGCCATTCCCACCCTCTGGTCTTCAAAGGAGCTTTTTAAAGACCCTTTCTTCTGATCTAAGAACCTGTTCCAGACTTTCTCCTTGAGAACGAATGCATTAGATGACCAAGGAAAGACCATTCTACATCCCGTCCAGTGACATTCTGTCTGCACACAGAGGGATTGCTGGAGTGAGCCACCTCCGCAGGCTGGGGCCTCATCAAGGGAGGGGCTGGGTCTTAATCCCCACTTTTCTCTAAACTGCAAGCCGGCTCTCACCCAGTCCTGCCCCCCACCCCATTCCTCTCCTTCACTGTTCTCTCCCCAGCACGTGCCTTAGTAACTGTCGTTAAATGAATGAAATAATGAATGATGGGCATTTGGCATGGTGAGCTGCGCATAGTGGGTGCTCAACCAATCTTTGTCTGGTCTATGAATCAATGAACTTCTCTCTTTTTTTCCTCATCTCCAAACTCCAATCCATCCAGGCTGAGCCCCTTCCTGGGTATGAGTCCCCTGAGGATGAAGTGGCCACCACTACCTTTCATACTGGGTGCCGGAGCCTCTGGTGAATAGAGCTATCTCGGAATCCCTAGCGTCTAGCACACAGTAGGCGCTCAGTAAGAAGCTTGTTGAGTTAATGAATGACTCAGTAAGGCCCACTGGTGGGAGGCTCCATTCCGTGCCTGAGGATAGAGTGAATGAGCGAGTGATAGACGCCCCCTGCCACCTCCCTCTCCACTCCTGCCTCCCGGGATCCCGCGAGGGGGACAGAAACCTCCGCCACCGCCAGGAAGCGCCACCCCTACCCGCGCCCTGGAACAGGTTCTTAGATCAGAGAACGTTCCGCACTTCGCACCCCGGGACCCCTCAGGAAGAACACAAGCTGGACCCGCACCGTGACTGTGGCCAGCACGCTCCACGCCCCCACCCGCGGCTGCACCCGGGTCCTCTGTCGCCCCAGCCGACCGACTCGGCGGATTTTGGGGTCCCTGCCGGGGAGCCCGGGGTCACGTCCTCGTGCAGCTGACCCAGAACCCGACCGGGTCAGCGGCTCCGCGGTGCCCCGCAAAGTTCCCACCTCAAGTTGCCGTTGCGGCGTCCCCGCCTCGGAGTTGGCTGGTCCGCTGCCGGCGTCCCCCGGGCTGCCAGCGGGTCCCGGGCGAGGACGCGGAAAGGGGCTGGTGGCCGCCCGGGGCTCCCGTGCCGCCTCCCGGAGCGGCGGGCAAACTTCGGCCCCCGGGTCGGGCTCGGCTCCCTCACTCGGACCCAGGGCCGCCCGCCTCTGCCTCTCAGTCCCCTCCGGGCTCCTTGTGCGCGGGGAGCGCCGCGCGGCAGCAGCCGAGGGAAGGAGCCGGGAAGGAGGCGGGACGGAGGGAGGGGACTGAGCGCGGGGCGGAGGGCGGGGGCGGCGGCAGGGAGCGCGGCGCCGGTTCCCGGCCCCGCAGCCGGGGCAGGGGCATCCCACGCCGGGCCCCGCCGTCCCGGCCGCCCGGCTCGCGGCCGCGTGCCTCGGGTGCGCCGCGCTCCGCGAGGCCCCCTCCCGAGGTCGGCCCCGGCCGCACGCGCGCGGCGCCCCGCGCGCCTCCCCGCCGCCCGCCGGCGTCCGCCGCGTGGTTCCCGCGCTCCGCCGTGCGCCAGCCTCCAGGGGTCGCGCGCCCTGTCTCGTGCTTTCCCTGGCGTTTCAAGTGCGCCGCTGGTCCTGGACCCCTGGCATCACTGCCCCGGGGTCCACACGGGTCACGTGAAGTCCCCACGCTCCGCTGCCCCGTGGCCGCGCTTCGCACGCCCTTCAACAGTCTGGGGTCCACACGCGCCCCGACTTGTGCTTTTCCCTGGAGGTCCAAGTGCACCGTTGCCCTTGCGCCCCTCATGCCACTGTGGGCCAGGGACTGCAGGCGCCTTGCAGAGCCAGCTCCCTAGAGACAGCACGTGCCGGGCCAGGTGCCCTTCCCTCCAGGGGTGCGTGGCCTCGTCGCCCGCGGGTCCTGAGGCCCTGGGGCCCGCGTCCAGTGCGCAGGCAGCCTGCTGGGAGCAACGCCTCGCCTCAGAATTGGTAGGAGCCGCGCTTTTGCTGGGGGTGGGGTTGGAGGGCTCTGCCCCAGAGGGCGCCACAGCGTCGCTCCGCCTGTCACCCTCCGTCCCTCTTTTCTGTCTAGTCTCTACCGCTTTTTCCCACCACCAGAGAACCAGGAAGGGACGTGGAAAATTCTCCGTGGGCCCCGCCTGTGGCCTTCTCCTTCAGGGTGGGGAGCAGGCTCCGGAGTTATGGGTGTCCACTCTTTATGGGATGTCATGAAGAGAAATAGGGTTAGGGTGTTCAATCATTCGGTAGACCCTGGCTCACGGGCCCCTTGGAAGCCACCACCCAAGAACTCAACTTCTGTAGGGGGAGGGGCAGGACCAGGAGCACTGTTGAGCTGAGAGTACAGAGTGAGGGAGAGAGGCCACTTCAGATAGACCTGTGAGAAGGTGACACACTGAGCCCTGACCAAGGAGATTTTTTGGAAGGTCTGGTTAAGAGAGCTTTGCAGGTGGATGGAACAGCAAAGGCAGTGGTCCTGAAGCAGGAGAGAGGGAGCCATGTCTGAGGGACAGCGGGGACACTGGGGAGGCTTTGGCGGTCAGGGGTCCCTGGAGTACACTTTGAGAAACACAGCTCTGTGTGGAGGGTCAGGCCCTGCCTTCCTGGGACGGCTGCAAATTGGCGTTTATATCTTCCTTCCTTGCTCATCGTCTGTCTCCCCACTAAGGGCCAGGGCTGTGTGCTGTCCCCCAGCATATTCCACACTGCCGGCACAGACAGACCAGACTTCTGAAATATATGTTGGGGGAACGCTCTGGACAGTCCTATGGGATAGACTCGGTCATCTTGGAGAGACCTAGAACTTGCCGAAGACCAGAGGGTGAGGACGTGCAGCAGGAGTTCTGAAACTTTGTTGTGCATCCAGATGCTCTGGAGGCCTTGTGAAACCCCAGTGGTTGGCCCCACCCCAGAGTTGCTGATTCAGTGGGTTTGGAAGGCGCCTGTCTCACAAGTTCTCTGGTGATACTGATGCTTCTGGTCTGAGGCTCACACTTTGAGAACCACTGATGTTGAAGACTCGAAACTCAACCAAGCCGGGTCTGGCTTCAAAGAGCACGTGAGCTACCGAATCCACTGGGAGATTCGAGCCTTGCTTCCAATTGTGTAGGGTCAGCTGGGCTTTATGAGCACATCTAGGGAGGGGCTGTCCCCCGGCTGGGCCTATTAGAACACTGTGCACCTGAGTCAAATGTTGGGGTGACCCTGAAGCACTGGGTGGAGACCATCAGCAAGGACAATCCTTCCCTCCACCCCGCTCCTCCCCATTCACCCCACATACACAGACTCACTTGCTGTGCCCAGGAGTTAAATTACTGCCTGATCTTATCCCTGACTTGTGCTAAACTATGTCCAATAAAATGCTTTTAAATCCTTTTAAGGAATTCCCTCTTCGCTGTTCCTCCCTCCCTTTAGAGTCTTCCAGATTTTCAGCTCTTCATATCTTCCATTTCCTCCTGAGAAGCATTCCTTCCCAAGCTGTGGTGTGGAAGTAGATGTTAACGATGCCTGTGAAAGTTTTCTTAAAAGATGGGAGCGATGGTCCCTCGCTGAGCACCTGGCTGGTGCCAGGCGGGTGGCTGGGCAATTCGTAGACGTCAGAGGCACACACTGGGCCAGTAGGGGGGCTCTGGCTCGCAGACCTGTTTTATTGGACCCTGCTGGGTTAAAAAATGTTTTTAAATTTTGAATTAGTTGCTAACCTTTAACAATCGGGAGATTTCACATACATGTTTTTCTTTCGAAACATTGGGAGAGCTGGCCGACATCCCTTATTCCAGCAGTGTGCTTGGTGCCGGGTCCCGGCCTCCTCTTTGTCTATTGTTTGCCTTGCAGCCCACATCATTTAAGTTACTCCGGGCCCCTGGAAGCATGACCTCTTACCTTGATAAATTGTTTAGGGTCACAGAGTAAATGGCAAAGCTGCATCCGAATCCAGGCCTGTCTGACCTAAAAAGCCCCAGCTTGTCACTGAGCAACAAGCTGCTGTTAGTATTGGGGGCTAGAAAAGGACGTGGTGTCTCTGGTCCCGAGGAAATACCTTAAAAGGGAGTCATTGTCAGCGGGTTAAGAATATGCTTTCCTTCCCATTCATAACCAACAGTCAGTAAGTCATAAAGTTCTGGGTTGTTTTTCTATGGCATGAAAGGTTATCCAGAGCTGTCCAATTAATCCATCCTCCCTTCAGATGAAAAGGCTTCTGATTTGCAAGACAACCAGTTGGAGTTAGGCTGGAGTCTGGGGTGGGAGGTGATTTTCTTTCCTTAGCTTCTGTGTGGGAGTGGGGCGGGTGGGGGGTGGTGCTGGGGTGCAGCTTGTTGTAGGATGAGTGTCGCTCTGCGAGTTGGGGTGGGAATGGGGGTGGGGTGAATTTGCCTGCCACCTCTCCCGCAGTCACTCTGCTCCAAGCACTTAGCCTCCTTTTTGTGCCTTGGATACTCCAGCCAACCTTTGTCCTTCTGCCTGGAGTGACCTTCCCATAGATTTCCATATAAACAGTTCTTTCAGGCACCAGTCAATTGTCACCTCTGGACTCCTGGTCTGGGCAAAGATAAGCGGGCAATGGGCGGAGTTGAGGCATACAAAGGACTCAACTTTACCTCAGTCTTTATTTTAAAAGTTGATATTTTGCTCATCATGGATTTGTTTTGTACTAGTTTTGCTTTAAAAAAAAAATGTATCAAAATGTTATTTATTGATTAATGGGCTTTTTGGTACCTCCTTAAATTTTGCACCCCAGGTGAGCGTCCCACCTGTTTCACCCCAGCCCCAGCACCGCTCCTAGTCCAGGGTGAGGAGACAGGAGACCTGGGTTTTGGTCCAGCCTGTGTCACTAGACTAGCTGTGTGACTGGATACAAGTCCCCTCAATGCCCTGAGCCTCTCAGCTGCACCATCTATGCAGGAGAAGGCTTATATCTGACTCTCATTCTAGAATGATCCAAGATACCCAACAGGGCTCTGATAGATTGTGCATGGTGTCCATTCCCTGGGGGTTTTGGGGTGTCACTGCCTTTGTCTCAGCACCCCACGTGAAGTGTTCTCTGTGCAAACACCAATATTCATGGCCGCGGCATGTAATGAGCATTGAAGCCCTTGCTCATTTTCCTTTTCCTGGGTGCAGCGTTCAGTTTTGGAAGTGTAGTCGTTCACCTTATTCTTTGATGTCTTGCTTCTTGTTCTTCGGTTTCATTTATTGGATCATGAGACACGTGTTCATTAAGGACTGAGCAAGCTTGGGAGACGAAAGACACATTTCCGGCCCTAGAAGAGTTAGTTTAGGGAGGAGATTGCATGTAAGCAGATCTGTGTGCTGGGGTAGAGGACTTCCAGCCAAGTTAAGACCGTATTGAGAGAACTGTGCACTGTCCTTCCTTCTGGGAGGACCCTGCGTCCTCGGTGCTGTCTCCAAGTGCCATCGGCCCCGAGCAGTGTCCGAACACCTTCCCGAAGAGACTGCTGCAGCGTTGCATTTTGGATCCGCAGTTGAACCGGTAAAGCTGATTTCGAGCTTTCAGTTCCTTCTCCCTCCACGTTCCCCTCCACTTCTCCTCTGGCTTCTGGACTGCTCCTCAGTTTTTCCTAGTTCTGACCCCCTCCAAGCTGACCTCCTTTCAGCTTTCCTCCACCACGCCAGCCCTCAGCGGATTCTCTCCATCACTCTTCTCTCCGAAGCTTTTACCAAGTAATAGGTGCTCCAACTGGAGCTTAATGAAAACTCTGTCTGGAGTAACTCGTGGCTTCGGCCTGGCTGGGATGTCCTGGTTCTTGCACAGAGAGAGCACTCGCCCGGCAGTCAGCAGCAGCTGGGAGGGCTCTGCCCCTCAACTCAGAGAGTGCAAACAGGTATTTTTCGCTTGGACCGCGATGTTTTAAAAATAATGAATTATGTGTTGATACTTGAAAATCAGGATATTTCACATAAAGATTTGGAATTCTGGCTTCC
The DNA here is from genome assembly GCF_902729225.1 of Pteropus medius. Taxonomy (NCBI): domain Eukaryota; kingdom Metazoa; phylum Chordata; class Mammalia; order Chiroptera; family Pteropodidae; genus Pteropus; species Pteropus medius. The sequence goes on from NW_024342471.1 coordinate 19,775,968, forward strand.
TTGGAAAACTTAGAAGATGAGCCAACCCTGAAGCTACGTTCCACCCTGGCAAAAACGGACTAGAACTGGTAGCAACTTCTTCCTTTCAATGGGGCATGGGTTCTCCAGTTTGCCCCAGTCCCCACTACTCCTTAATGTCTTACATTGGGCTCCCTTTACTCATCTCGTTTACCTGACTGGTCCCTATAGGCTTTTGAGATTTTAACCCTTCTTTTAACTTTTTCTTTAAGGGGAGATACAGCTCATCACAGCACTAGGCACTGGCAGACGCTCAGCAAGGCTCAGAGGGAGGCCAGGCGTCACTGCTGAAGATTGGTGGGTAGATGGGGAGGAGCGCCTAAGGAGGGTGCTTGCTATGAATCCAGTCTGTAGATTCTCATATCAATGAACTCAGACGGGTGTTTGGACTTAGCTGGTACTATGTTGCTTTATTTGTACATGTAGAGGTATATCGAATGTGAATGTAAAACAATGAATTTATAAAAATTAAAATAAACTAACTTTTGGGAGCATTTGCAATGCGCCGGATACTGTTCTCAGATTTTTACATTTAATTCTCACAATAATCCTGTGTGGTCCGTACTATTATTTCCCCCATTTTAGAGGCGAGAGAACTGGGACACTGGTAAGCGATTGGCTCAGGATGATACCGCCAGGAAACAAGAAGCTGTGATTGCAACAGAGACAGAATGACCTTGAACCTTGATTTTAGCAGGACTGGAGGCGCCCGGGAGATGATGAGTTTTTAAGTTGTTGTCCTCTCTGTGTTGTCTCATTTCCTGGATTGTGATCTGTCTCTCTCCTGCTAGGAGCGTAAGGTTTGAGGCTCTCCGTCCTTGGCGCAGGGTTGAAGTTAGCCTGCTGGTCTGTTACTGTGGGCTGTTTGATCTGGAGACAAGCAGGAGTATATGCCTTTAGCAAGGGGACAGGGTGGGGGTGGAAAGCAAGATAGCAGTGTCTCTGCCAGCCCAGACCAGGTCCCCTCAAGCAGCCCATGGATCCCAGAAGCACGGGGCCCACTAGCCGGCCCCCGGCTATGAGCTCATCTCCCTAGTGTCCTCACGTCTGAGGTCAGTACCCCATTGCACCACGGAGCATCCCTCTTGCTGCAGTGGAAGATTTTGGTACCCTTGTTGTTGCTTCGCATTGCTTCTGGGCTGTGTTCCCTCTTACTTCATTTTCATGTGAAATCCTGAGCTCACCCTCCTCGGCAGCTGACGGGACCATTTATTTCCAAGGCTGCAGCCTGTCGGAGGGCTGCTGACAGCTCAGCAGAGTGCCCTGGGTTTTTGCCACCTGGTTCCGTTCCTGCAGACAGGGATGGCAGACAGGAGAACCTCTTCGTTTTGCAGCAACAAAGCTGTCAGAGCCGCAGAGGGCGCTGCCTGGATGGACTCTGCCCCTTGGTCTTCTGTCCTTTTGGACTGAAAACCTTGAGAGAGCACGTCCTGTGCTTTGCCCAAGTGTCTTGTTAGATGCCCACAGACCATCGCAGTTGGACCAGCTCTGAGGAATTGTGTCGTCAGACCTTCTCTCAGTGTTTAGATCATGAAACAAAGCCCAGAGAGGGCAAGAGACTGGTAGAGATTGCACAGCAAGTGAGCGGCAGAGCAGGACCGACAGGCTGCAGCCCCAGGCCTTCCGCATTCTACCTGCCTGCCTCTTTAGAATCTCAGGGGGCCAAGCCTCAAGGGACCCCCTCCCTATGCGCCAGCCATCTGCAATGCTCTTCCACCAGCCCTTCCCCGGGTTGCTCCTTCCCCGGCTTTTGTCTTGGCTGGGACGTTCCCTTCTCAGAGAGGCGGCCCCTGACGCCTCTGCCTAAAGCACCCCGTCACACCGCATGCCCTCGCAGCCCCCGTTTGCTTGTTCTCAGAGCTCTGATCAGTATCTGAGATGATCTCCCATCAGACTGTGATTTACCTTTTTATTTTCTTTCCCACCAATGCAAGCGCCACAGGGCAGGGGTGTGTTTGGCGTCTGTCGGACACACTACTCTCTCTCAAGCACTGGCACACAAGAGATGCTCCATAGCTCTATGTGGGATGAAGGAACAAACCTAGCCGTGTCGATTTCAGAGACTTCCGATGATCCTTAAACAAGGAAACAGTTTTTAGTAAGCAACGAATATATAAGTGTCTGTAGAATCACTTTCATTTGCTTTAGATAAGGTTTTATTTGTGGGAACAAAGTTTACTCCTAAAAATACTTCAAAGGTCGTACATCCAGCCACACTTTTATTGGTTCATTTGGAACCATTTGCCAAGCTCCGGGTCTGTGCCACACCTGTGCAGGGTGCTGGATACAGAGACAAGGAGAAGCTGGGGTAGCCAGCAATCATCTTCAAGAGGCTTAAAGGTAAAGGAGAATCGATTGGTTCAAATGGTTGAAAAGTCTAGGGGTTGGTTCGCCTGACTCCAAAGCCAGTGTTCTTTAAAAATGACTTAAAAAGTATATATAACTTTACATAGAGTGAAATGCACAGATCTTAAGTATATGGTTTGATCGGTGTTGACAAAGGCATGCAAAAGGTGTCTCACTCATACCTACCAAGGTATAGAATAGTTGCATTACCCCAGAAGGTTCCCTTCCCCTTCCTATCAAGCCCCCCTCCCCCTGCCCTGCCAAACCAGGGGCAGCCACTGTTCCGATTTCTTTCACTGTAGATTAGCTCTGTGTCTTTTTTTGCAGTTTCACGTGAGTGGAATTATATGGGACGCACTCTTTTGTATCTGTCTTCCTTCGCTCAGCATAATGTTCAGCGCTTAGCATTGAACTTTGCATGTTGCTGTTGTTGCCAGTATCAGCAGTTTGTTCCTTTTCGTTGCTGAGTCGTGTTCTGTTGTATGGACATACCACAGTTTGTTCCTCCATTCACCTGCTGATGGACATTTGGCTGTTTCCAGGTATGGACTACTATGAGTAAAGTTGCCTCATACACTACCAGGAGCCCTCTGGACATTGAGAGCGTGGGATCTGGGAGGAACTTAGAAGTATCTCAGACCGCTGGCGAGAGTTGGCCCGCGACGTATACTGTTAGTGCTCAACAGAATCCTGGTCCCAGGTCCCTCCAAGGAGCAGAGAAGTTGCCTGTGGTTGCCAAGGCATCTAGCTGCAGAGGGGGGATCTCTTTAGCAGTCTGGGCCTCTAGCCCCGTGTGAAGTCAGTGGGTGGGCCCGCTGCACATTGCTGTGATTTGGCGTTCGGTGTTGAGAACAGCACGTCATGTCAAGTGCAGGGTTAGAGGTGGTTCTCAGCCAGTGTGCTGTCAGGCCATCTTTTTCTCTGTTTGGCATCTTTGAGTCCTTTCTCATTTCTAGCTATGCGGTCCCGTGGTTCAGTAGCCCGAACACTAACCTGGGCAAAGGACACCTGAGTGCTAGGCTCAGCTCCGCCACTCCCTTATTCCATATTTTTGGACAAGCTGCTTCTTTTTCTAGGCCTCAGTTTACCTATTTGTGAAATGAGAGGCTTATATTGCAACATGAGATGTTTCTTCCGGTCTGAATATCTTGAGTTTCTGCACAGGATTTCTCAACCTGGACACTGCTGACCTTTGGGTCGGGAGAATTCTTTGTCGCAGAGCTGTTCTGTGCATCGTGGGATGTTTAACAGCAGCACTGGCCTTTACCCACTAGTGGCCAGTAGCACCCACCCCGCGAGCTGTGACGAACAAAAATGACGCCAATAAAAAATGATGACTCAAACCCCTTGGGTGGGAAAATTGTGCCTGGCTGAGAGCCACTGTTTTAGGGTACAGGTTGAAAATTTTGCAGGTTGTGGAAGATATTTCCCCTGGTATTATTATCATTATTTTTGTTGTTATTAGTTAGTTATTCAACACACATACATGTAAATGTATGTGCATGAGCATGTGGGTGTGCGTATGTGTGCGTGTGTGTGCGTGTGTGCATGTGTGTATACCTATGCCTCCATCCTCACACGGCCTTCTTCCCTTTCGTGTCTCTGAGTCCAAATCCCCCTTCCTTTCTCTTTTGGAGACACTAGATTTAGGGCCCACTCTAATCTAGTGTGATCTCATCTTGGTTACATCTGCAAAGACCCTAATTCCAAATTATATATATATATATGTGTGTGTGTGTGTGTGTCTGTGTGTATGTATTCATATCCTGTCTACTATGTGCCAGACACGGGGATATAAAATCGAGCAAGACAAATCTGGCGTGCCTGCACCAAGCCCACATTCTAGAGGGAGTTTGGGGAGAGGGACAATCAGGGCGAGATCGGGCTGATCCTCATGTTCCCTTTCCAACATTCCAACAGAAGAAATGATAAGAATAATTACATTAATTATTAGTTACAGTAGTAATAATAATGCCTTCCCACAGCAATTTACTCTGCATTCAGCATTCATGTTTACTTCACTTTTTGCAGGGTATGGACTTTCTGAAAAAAAATCAATGTTAGTGAACAAAGAATTTATAGCCAAAGTTATAAATTCTTTCTTGTTCTGGAAAACTCTTGATGCTACAGTTTCTCACAAAATTCAGCACAAGATTACAACACTTTTCAAATAGTTGACGAAAGGAAAAACACCCTTTTTGTCCCCTGGGCAACACACATATACAACATTAACTAATGATATTATTATAAATACAGTGCTATAGTATAATGTGCCCAGCCCAGACTGGCCCTTACACAAGCCTGTGTCTGGCCAGGCTGCTTGTACCTGGGTTCATAATTTGAGTCCCAGACACTGCTGCATGTGAGTGAGCAGAACTGCTTCGGGCAACCTCACGGGCCGGCAGAACCACCATATGCACTGATGTGATGAGCCTGACAAACGGGAGACCTGTGATGGTGGTCAGAGGCATGTAAACAGCCTGGCTGGGGAACGCTGAGTTGTTTGAGCGGGAGATCGGGGTGCCTTCCGCTGGCCAGTGAATTCAGTATTCATCTCACATCGACTTCTCAGGGGCCTCTTTGTAGCGGGTATCCATCTTAGCCCATAAAAATTGGGCATTTCGGAAAAAAGAAGAAGCACATTTATTCTTTTTTTTTTTTTTCCACTTTAGACTGGTGGTAAAATCAATCTCAGTCATTAATGGGGCTTTCTATCTCCCCCCACCCCTGCCAGGAGCGTGCCGAGGATCTGGCAGTGCCAAAATGGTGGGAACACCTTGATTTCTGTCCCATGTTTGGTGCGCAAGCATCACCATGGAGGGCGGGCATCCCTCTGCATCATCCTAGTACAGTCGTCCTCAGCTGAGGGCAGGGCCATGCGTGCTGCTAAACACCCTTCCAAGCACAGGATGAGCTCCACAACGCGAAGACTTCTCCCACCCCAAATGTCAATAGTGCCGAGATGGAGAACCCTGCCTTTAGAGGCTCTACTTTATAGTCTGGGGACCTCGTTTCCTTTCTTTTGATGTTGCTCCGACTGTAATTTCCCTCTCCGTTCTTATCTTCGAAGGTACCACACCCTTCGAAGAGCTTAGTCTTTCACCAACCATAGAGATGAACTATGTGACTGGTCTAAGCCTATCATGCCCACAGTTTGGTGCTAGATACTGGCTTTCCCAGCTTCCCTTGCTGTGCAACACAGTTCTGGCTAATGAGATGTAAGGGGGAATGTGCTGGGGGCTTCTGGGAAAGAGATTATCCAGAAACCTGGGTGGGGTGTTCTAGAGAGAAGAGCTGGCTGGCATCAGCTCTTATAGCTTCCCTGCCTCCCTACCTGGAGCACCCATGTGAGGATGTGATGTGTGGGGCTGTGGCAGCCATGATGAGACCATGAGATAAATTAGGAGAATTGCAGAGATGCCTAAACTTTCTGAGCCATCGAGTGAACTCTGGGACCATTTACTTCCAGGCCTCTTGTTAAGTAAGCCACAAATGCCTTTAGAGTTTAGACCATGCTCAATACACTTGGCCAAGTGACTTAACCTCTGTCTTACTCTTGTGTAAGAAGGGGAGAATAAATACTTAACACATAAAGTGGCCATAGAGACTTAATAAGATAATATATGTAAGACATTTGACTTAGTGCCTGGCATATACTAAATATTCAATGTATTGTAGATGTTTTTTTACTGTCCCTATAAAGTGAATTAATCAGGATTGATATTTCTAGTCTTAAAGTAAGTTTCTTCTGTTGATTGATCATTCACTCAATTATTCAACAAATAAGTATCAGAGCCTGCTATGCTAAGGTATTGGAAATGATAGGAATTTATTTTAAAAGAATACAGTTAGAAGGAAACTATCTAAGAAGTTGTCTGTTAGATCTCATCAAAATTCCCTTTTATTTAAGAGCAGTATTTTGCAAGCTTTAGTTTTCTGCATTCTGTCTTTGTATTTGTCACAGCCATTTACCATGTCCATGCCACACTTCAATACCTGTATTATCATTAACTTAAAGTTTTTCTTTAAACTAACTTACTCTTTTTTTGGTTATATAGATTTATTTCAAAAAGAAAGTTTGTATCACTATAGTAAATGGAAAACCAATGTCACTTGACATAAAAAAAAAATAGCCAAAATATAAATGCCATATAAGTCTCTCCAATGTTACTAAATTAAAACATAATATTCATTTGTGTGCTAGCTGAAATCATCTTGCACACCACAGTTGCGGTACCTATACTGTACTTATTGAAACACTGATGAGGATAATCATACTTCGTGAAAAAATTTTTAAGTTTAAAAACCGTCTGATTCACAAATGCTGCAGTGGGTCTTGACATAGAAGTTAGATATAAATAATATGATTATTATACCTAATTATTCCTCAGCAGTTCATCATACTTAGAGGAAAATTACTATGAAATATAGTGTGGCTTTCTGGTTAATGATATTTCCCTCCTCCTTATTAAGTTTATGAGACATTTCTCTTTCATAATCTCCAAGACATTTCGCCGTGAACATAGGAATCCAGTAATACCTTTCAACAGCAATTTACTCTTCATTCAGCATTCAGCATATTTACTTAACTTTTGCAGGTTAGGGACCTTCTGAAAAATCATTTTTACTGAACCAGACTGTTTGTGTCAAAGTTATAAACTCTTTTTCTCATCCTTGTTTTGGAAAACTCTTAATGCTGCAGTTTCTCAGAAAATTCAGCACAAGACTCCCACACTTTTCAAGTGGTTGACAGAAAGGTCACCCTCCTCCCTAACCCCTGCCCAACACACAATGAAGTTTCAAGAGTACGTTATAATTATTTCAAGTTGCCCTTGAATACATCTGAACCTCAATTACTCAGCCTTTGAGAAGTCCTTGACTTTGAATTATTTTATGATCATCGGTCGAAACTGTGGTGGGTAGGAGGAGTAAGATCTGAAGGAAATAGACACCCTCGTTGTCAATTGTCCTGGAGGAGAGGCGAGCAATGAGGGAGGAGTTGAATCGAGGACGGAGCTGTTTAGAAAATAGATAGGTACAATTTATGGGTCAATATATGCATCTTGGGGGCGGGGGCGGTGTCAATCAGAATGTGGTGGGGCCAGGCAACTTATGGGATGGGAGAAAATATTTGCAAATGATACATTCGATAAGGAGTTAATTGCCAGAATATATAAAGAAGTCCTACAACTCAACAGGAATAAAACTGAGCAACCTACTGAAAGAATGGGCAAGGGACTTTCTCCGAAGAAGATATCCAAGCGCATGCTCAGCGTCACTAATCATCAGGGAAATGCGAATCAAAACCACAGTGAGATACCACCTCACACCCATTAGGAGGCTACTATCAAAAAACAGAATATATCAATTTTTGGTGAGGATGTGGAAAAATCGTTGGTGTAAACTGTTGGTGGGATTGTAAAATGATGCAGCTGCTGTGGAGATCAGTCTGATGTGTCCTCAAAAAATTAAACATAGAAGTTATCATATGATCCAGCAACTGCACTTCTGGATATATACCATGAAGAATTGAAAGCCGGGTTTTGAACAGATGTTTGTACATCCAGGTTTGTAGCAGCATAAATCACAATAACCGAGAGGTGGAAACAAACCCGGTATCTATCAACGAATGATGGGTAAACAAAAGGGGGTATGTTCGTACAAAGGATATTATTCTGCCTTAAAAAGGAAGGAAATTCTGACACATGCTACAACATGGATGAACTTTGAAGACATTATGTTACATGAAATAAACCAGTCACAAAAAGATGAATACTATACAATTTCACTTATATGAGTGACCTAGAACAGTCAGGTTCATAGAGACAGAAAGTACAATGGTTCTCAGGAGCCTGGAGGCGGAGGGACGGGGGGTGCTCATTCTTTAATGGGTATAGAGTTTCAGAGTTGCAAGGCAAAAAGAATTTTAGAGATTGGTTGCACAAAATTGTGAATGTACTTATCACTAGTGAACTTGTACACTTAAAAATAGTTGAGATGGTAAGTTTTATGTAATGTGTATTTTACCACAATTAAAGAAAGAGAACGTGGAGGGCTCCCTTGGGAAATTACTGAACTCCTTGACAATATGGGCAGGAGGAGGGGGCTTAGGGTTGGTGCACTTTGGGTTTTGGAGAAAATATGACCTAGCTTTATGGTTACAGACTAGAAACGTGTTGGTTTACTATATAGGAAAGAATCTTCCCTTTGCCCAGTGGAGACCTGGGGAAGGTTTGGTGGAAGAGTTTATGAGTGGAACTGTGTGGCCCAGGGTTTTCTTTTGCATGCTGTGCAGTTGTGATCATCCAGCAGCGGACCAGCTGTTTCTTCAGTGCTTGGAGTAGCTGGAAAATTGGATTTCAGAATGCTTTATGTTAGACAGCTTGCTCCTCAGTGGAGTCAGGGCTAGGACGCGACGTCTCCTCCAAAGAGAAAGGAAGACCTTTCGTCACTGGCAGACTTTCGGCACGCTGTATAGATTTAAAAGATTTCTCTGGGATTTGGGACTTTATCTCCGTTACTGTAACTCCCCAAAGTTCAGTCTCCCTGAACTTCTTGCCGAATGATCACAGTTGCTCCCCCAACGCTGCCTCCCACCTCGACCCAACTGTATTTCTCACAATGCCGTCGGATCCTTCTCCTTAAATTGCACCTCGGACTCTATCACTCGGTGTCGCCCTCTGAAAAACGTCTGAACTCAGTTTAGCATTTGAGCATGTTATTCTAACCTGCCTCCCTAACCTTGACCCTCATCTCTTTTGCATCTGGCTGCCGATGGAACATGGCAAGCTATTCTCTCTGCACACGGCCCCGCTTCCCTGTTTTTGGCCTTTGACCTTGTCATTCCTTCCCCCTCCCCACCCCCCAACACTCCTCTCTCAGTCTTATCTGTCTTTCCAGGTTGAGCTGGATAGTCCCCTCCTGTATGAAGACAGCCCCCGTGGAACTGAACGCAGCACAGCGGGAGTGAGCTTTGATGTGGACCCTTCTCCAGTTGAACCTTTAGATTAAACTGGAGCCCAGGCTGACACCTTGACTGCAGCCTGTGACAGACCCAGAGCGGAGGACCCGGTGAAGGCACACCGCAATTCCTGACGTACAGAAACGGTGAGATTTTTTTTTAAGCCTCTAACTTTTGGGGGTAAGTTTTAAATGCAGCAATATATAACTAGTAGAGATACAGAGGCTCATGAAGAGACTCGTCCAAGGTCACACAGCTAGGAGTCCAAACCTGGTGTACTAATCCTCGGCTCAACTCTCTTTGTCACCGCCTCTGTGCCTCTAGAGTCTAGATCACAGTGGCCTTAAATGCTTGGAGCTGGAATGTGATCCCTTTCAAGGAGGCAATGGGAAGCCACTGAAGGTCTTGGGGGTGACATGGGGTAAGGGAAAAGCCCATGTCTTCCTGAGTCAAATGTCTTGATTCTAGCCCGTGATGGCTAGCCTGGGAACCAGGGACATCAGGATCATGCTGGCAAGACCTCGGAATGTTCTCAGGAATTGAACTGAGGGTCAGAGGCGGAAAAATAAACACCCCCTTGGTTCTCTCCTTATCACAGTTTTCTGGAGAGACATGATTATTCAGAGGGAAGGCAAGGAGAAACACTAGGCTGGCTCAAGGTGCCGGCAGTTTTCTGTGATAGTAACAGAGACGTGAGGGTAATACCTGAGCTTGGACGGTCTCTGCAGTGGGCTTGATCATGACACACAACCCACTCTCCCTCACAGGCAGCAAACATGTCTGTGACCATCCGTGGCTCCAACTGAGAGCCTCTTGGGAGGCTGACGTCTTTCATTTCCTTGTGACAATAATGGAGGAAAATAGCTTTCTGGACTCAGCCCCAAACTGATAATTAAAGAAACACTTTATTGCCAGCAAGGGCAGAAGCAGCCACCAATGGCCTTCCAGAAAAAGGAAAAAAATAATGAAAATAGCCTGCTCCCTTCAGTTTTTTTTCTTTTTGTACGAAAACAGCTGACAGGTTTGTGAACAGCCTCAGCTCAGTTTTTGTCTCCTCTATGTTTCTGTCACAGGGACGCCAAGGGACACATTTTGCAGGCCGAGAGTTGTATTTTAGTTTCACGTTTGTGCATGGACCTGGGGGTCCCATCTGTTCTTTACCTTTCTTTCGCTTTCTGGGGACATTTTATTAGAAGATGCCTTGAGGTCAGCTGTGGAGGACTGCACAGACCTAGGCGAGACCCGGACGTCAGAATTAGGGTATGAGAGCGGGGGCTTTGGACGCAGACTGCCCTGGCTGCCAGCACTGGTTCTGGCATTTTCTAGCCATGTGAACCTGGATAAGTTATGTGACTTTTCTGAGTATCGGTTTTCTGACCTGTCGAATGGTAGTACCCGCCACACAGGTGGTTGTAAGGATTAAAAGCGATGAAGCGGGTAAAGTCCATAGCATAGTGCCTGGCATACACTAATTGAGCCAAAAATCTTAGCAAAATATTGATGCTGGTGGGGTGGGAGGAGGCTTTGGGGGGGATGGGTTAGGGCAAGTCCCTAAGATCACAGTCATGGATCTCACTCTGCTTATCCAAAAGGCCGTACTTCCTCCCCCAAATTACCAGCTCTCGGGCCTCCCTAAAAGCCAGAGTGTTGCTGTCTTGCTTGCTCTCCACGAGAGGCAATGTTTATCGATGATAATCAAATTATTACAATGTGTGTGACATGGCCAAGGATCCAGGTTTGTGGAATCCACGTTTGGGGATTAAGGACACTGCAGACTGGTTTGTATTTGTCTTGGGTTGTTTGAAATGAAAGATCCAACTTGATGTCTGTGTGTGTGTGTGTGTGTTTGTGTGTGTGTGTGTGTGTGTGTGTGTGTGTTTGTATTGTGTACATGAGGTTTTGTTTTGTGCTTAAAGATATAATTCTGACTAGAGGCTCAAAGGTGTGATGTGGTAGAAAGAGCACTGTAGTGAGAGTCTGGACAATCTGGTCTGAGGCTGCCAGACAGGCTTTCTCCCTGTCCCCTCACTGCCCCTAAATGTGACATGAGCAGCCGGGGTCTCTAGCCCTTTCCAGCTTAACAGCTGTGTTGGGGCCACCGCCTGCGGGCTGTTTGCCTCTGGGCAGTGCGGTTCACCTCTCTGAGCCTTTGTGTCATCATCTGTAAAATGGAGTCAATAGTCGTTCCCACCTCATAGGACTGATGTAAGGGTCACATCTGATAAGGCTTGTCAGCTTCAGTGGTGTGTCAGGTGCATAGAAGGAGCTCAACAAATAGCAGGTCTGCCGCCAGTGGTGGGTGGAGAACACTGACTTTTAGGGGAGCTTCCCAAAGGCAGGGCCTGGGACGGGACTGAAGAACGTGTGATTTGTGGAGAGCGAGCTCTCTTGATGAAGGCGGTGAGGGGCGCAGGGCGGGGCGGAGAAGAGCTGAGTGGGCTGTGGTCTCAGCTGGACTTAAGCTTCAGCCTGGTTCCATGCAGCCAGGGGGTGGGGCTCTGGAGTGTGGACTGCACCTGTGAATTACACAGAGGGGCCTTGCTGAGGCAAGGGGCCGGCCTTTGTGACCCTGTGTCAGTCAGTCATTGCTCATGGGGCTGCTCCTGATGTGGAGGTGGCAGCTCCCTTTCAGAAGAAGGCAATTTGCTGGCCGCTCGGAGCCATCAGAAGCCAACCCTTACTCATCCACAGTAGGTTGGGGTGGGGGCGTGCCTGGTAAAGGGCATCTGGGTGGACACCAGAGGGACTCCTTGAACCTCCTCTTTATTCCTAAAAGGTTGAGGCAAGGTACTCCTTGCTCTTTCTATGCAAACTCTTGTAGGGTCGTGACCCGTGATGGGGGCAGTGGCTGGCATCTTGAGGACTCAGCCCTCTAGGTGGTATCACCTGTCTAGAGTTGATGTTTCCTCATTCCCACGGTGCTGGCATCATCGGGCAGTGGAGGAGAAGGCGACCCTCTGCTCACTCCTTCCGGCCCTTTGCTGGAAATGAAAGCAGCCAGAGCCTTGCCCACGTGGTGTGAGGGGAGTGAGCTTGCTCTACAAGCACAGCACCGCAAAGATGGGGAAAAGGATGTCGCCAGGCAGTCCCCAGGAAGCGAGGGGCCTTGGCAACTCATCAGATGGCCTCCAGGGGTATGAAAAGGATTCTTCTCTGCACTAGAGGTTGAGCAATTCCAATCCAAGAGATTTGCTGCAACTCGGTTCTGTCCTTGCAGATAAAGTGGATGGGTGTTAGAATTTGACGGATGAAGTCCCTTTGGCTGGGAATGCACCCACAGTGGGCTAGAAGAAAATGTCTCAGGGCTGTAAGGAATGGCGCGGGTATGGGGGAAGAGTCCCTGGAATCGAGGATGATGCAGACTGAGAGAAGCTGTATCTCATAAGCCAAAGACCCCATCGGGGCACGCAAATCAGAGAGGTTAGCCTGGGAGCAGCCATCCTTGCAAACGGGACATGGAGGAGTGGGTGGCGGTTACACGTGTCTGGAATGGGGATTGTGCAAAAAGTCATTTTTTCTGTCCACCCAACTGTCCACCCATCCATCATCCCTCCATCCATCTACCCATTGTCCATCCACCCATCTATCTATTCTTCACCATTAATTTAAAGAATTGTTAATACATTCACATGGAAAAAATTCAAATAGAACAAGAGGATAAAAGGTAAGTCCAAGACCTTAAGATCTTGGTTTTCCTCCATCGAGAAAAAGTTATCAGTTTCTTTTCATTCCTTCCAGAAATATTTTGTGCACACACAAGTGTGTCTGTACACACAAATGGTAGCAAACTCTATTCTGTGCCTTGGGCTTTTAACGTATCTTAAAGACACAGGTGGCATTTATGTGCCAGCTTTGGCAAGTTTTGGGTGTGCCACGTGTGTTTCAAGAACCGGGGTGGGTGCAGATAATCGCAGACACAGGTTTTGCAAAGTTCTGCCAAGTGGGTTCCCTGAAACCAAACACCAGTAAGATCTTTAGGGTTTAGAATTTTTCACTTTTCATCTGCGTAGGGGCAGCTGGGGTTTCATTCATCTGCAGCACTTGGTTACGAATTGTTTTCTTTCCTGCTTCTCCAGTCCCCAAGATGAATGAACAGGGCTTTTTCCGCGGATGTTGCTCAGTAACCAGTTTTTCACAAAAGCCATTAACAACTTACCTGTTGTTATTCTAACAACGTTCATACCTATCGATGAAAGAGGGCTCCCTTTATCCACATACATAATTGAGTTTCTGTGCCCGATTCATCATTTCCCCCAGCTTTTATTTTGCAGCATTTCAAATCCATAGAAAAGGTAAAAGAATAGTATAATAGCTGTCCTTGTACCCTTATTTTGGATGCACCAATTGTTGCTGTATTTAAATTTTTTTTTTCTTAAATTCTTTGAACGTAGATCGCAACCATTATGATCCTTCACCTCTAAATACTTCAGCCTGCATCTCCCATGAACAAGGACATTTTCCTACATAACCACAATACCATTATCATGCTCAAAAATTTAATAATTGATATAATAATTTTATCTAATATAAAGTCCACATTTAAATTTCCCTGGTTATCTCATTATTGTTGTTTGAGGCTGTTTCTCTTCCTTGATCCAGGATCCAGTCAAGGGTCACACATGGCATTTGGTCGTCATGTCTCTTCTTAGAGTCCTTTAACGCTGCTCCCACAGCCTTTGCCCTCTCTGTCACTCACGAGGGATTGGCATTTATGAGAACCGGCCAGTTGTCCTCTAGAATGTCCAACAAATTGAAGTTGTCTGATTATTTCCTTATGATTAGACTTAGGCTAAACCTTTTTGGCAAGTGTCATGCACAGGGGATTTTTTTTTTTTTACTCCTCATTGCATTCCATCGGGAGGCACGTAATGTCAGTCATGATCCATTATTGATAAGGTTACATTTCAGCCCGCGTTTAAGGTGGTATCTGCTAGGTTTCTCCATAGTAAATTAACAAGTGAGGCCATATGACTGTTTTGTTCCTAACAGCCTTTCCCCAATGGACTTAGCATCAACTGATGATCCTTGCCTGAGTCAATTATTATACCGGTAGTTAAAAACTTTGAATTCCGTCATTCATTCATGTCATCCAGTCTATATTTATTGGCTGGTATTCTTGTGCAAAGCCCTGTATTCCCCTGTCCCTCCCCATTTATTTTTAAATTTCTTGTTTTCAGCATCACCGTGGTCTCGTGATCCCTCCCCACCCCCACCTGCCTCAGGTTTGGCCAGTGGGAGCACCTTCCAGCTGGTTTCTTTGACCTTGTGACGTGCCTCCATCAGTTCCGAGCACTTCCTTACTTCCTGACATGAGATGTTGCCCCAGAAATGCAATCAGTCATTTCTCCTTCTAGTAGGGCCATAGTATTTAGAAACCAAGGTCTGGATGGATGCTGGCTGTGTGTTCTTGATACTGGAGTGTTATTACTTCTAGATCTTTTGAGCAGAGAGCTAGGATATATTTACATCATGAGTTCATAGTGATACCCCCAGTTCTTCCTCATCTCTACCCATTCCATATTTATATCTTCATTCACCCATAGTGGGAACAATTATTTCCAAAAATCTTAATATATTTACTCATTCGCTGTATCATACAACGCACGCAAAGTACTTCAAGAATGACTGTACTTCTCCCCTGTTGACGACAAATCTAGTAAATCAGTTCAGGATTTCTTTGCAGTTCTTTTTATCCTACCCATTATGGGTATCCAGTTAGAGTGTGTCTAAAAGGTACTTAAATAAATTATTTTCTCTTTACAATATTTATATTATTTATTTGCCGTACAGTTAGAATTTCTGTTTCTGCTTCTATTCAGTTTTCGGGTTTACTGCTTTCTACTCATTTCGATTTAATATACATGGTCAAAAGCTAAACTATAGAAAAAGGTTTACTCAAAGCGAGTCTCCCTCCCATCTCTATCTCCTTTACTCCATTCACGCCTATGCACGATAGCAAATAATTTTTAATAATTTCCAGTTTATTCTTCCTGCGCTTCATTTTGCAAAAAACCATTGCACACACGCACACACATGCACTACTGTTTTGTACTTTGTTTTCTCCCTCGACCATATATCCTGGAAGTCACTACGTATCAGCTCACAGACATCTCCCTCATTATTTTTTTTTACAACTTCTTTGATTCCACCGTGTGATGGAATCTTTCCATTGGGCATTTAGATCATTTCTCATATTTCGCTATTATTAATAATGCTGCAATGAATAACCTTGTGTATATTCTTTTTTCATATTCATGGAGCTATAGCTGCATGATAAATTCCCAACAGTGGGATTGGTGGATCAAAGAGTAAATGCATACGTAATTTTGTTAGGTATTGCCAAATTTCCCTTCCTAGGGATTATTCCATTATGTACTTCTATCAGCGATATACAAAGTGCCAATTTCCCCACAGTCTTGCCAGCAGAATTTGGTGTTAAGCTTTTGAATTTGCCAATTCGATAGGAGAGAAATGATGTCTCCGCGTAGTTTTAATTTGCATTTCTCTTATTGTAAATAAAGTTGAGCGTCATTCCTATGCTTAAGTCTCATTCATATTTATTTTCTGTTAACTGTTCATGTCCTTTACCATTTTTTCTAACAGGCTTTTGGTCTTTTCTCCCCTCTATTTTAAAGTTCTTTATAGAGTAGGGAGATTAGTCTTTAAAAATATTTATATATATATATATATTCCTATAATATACCTGTAATAATGTATATCTACATTATTAGCTGAAAAATTATTTGCAAATATATTCTCTTGGTTTCCCACTTGTCTTTTGAATTTGCTTATTTTTTAAAAATGTAGTCATAATTCCTCATTTTAATTCATGGTTTTCATGGTCTCATAACTCTGTAGTCAATCTTGAGATTTCTCTTTCTTTTATATGGCTTTATTCAACTAATTACCCAAACCCGAAGTTTCCTTCTTCCTAATACTTCTTGAATCTGGTACTTCCTCTCCACAGACGCCATGGCTGACCTCCTAGTCCTTGTGCCCCCGTGGCTGTGAGATCCATTCTCCTGGCTTCAGGTTTTTTGATCCCCTGCTGCCTGAGTAATCTCCTCAGACCTTTCAATATTGTCCTGAAAGTTTTGAAGGTTCTGTTCATTTTTTCAGAAATCTTTTTTTTTTTTTTCCTGTTCTTTAACCTGGATAACTTCTGTTGACCTATCTTTAAGATGAGCAGCTCTTTTCTCTGTCATTTCCAATTTGCTGTTAAATCTGTCCATTGAATTTTAAATTCCATACGGTGTATTTTTCACTTCTAAAATTTCTATTTGGTTTCCTTTTGTAATTTTTCTTTTCCTACCGAGGTTTCCTATCTCTTTATTCATCATAAACATTTTCCTTTATAGCTTTGAGTAGTTATAATAGCTCTTGAGAATGGGTTACTTTTCCTATTTCTTTGTATGATGAGTAATTTTGGTTTATATCTTGGACATTGTGAATTATTATATCATAGAGAATTTAGATTCTTTACTTTTCCAAAGAATGTTGATTTTTTTTTTTTTTAAAGCAGGGAATTAACTTGGTTGAACTAACGCTTCAAAGTCTGTCTCTTGAGTGGCAGCTCAGTTCAGCTTTTTGTTTGTTTGTTTTTACCCTATCTAGGCTGCTTGGACTCTTCCCCATGCAATTCAGGGGTTAGACAGAGATTTGGGCACAGTTTACCTGCAGAATTTTGGGGTCTTCTCTCTCTGTATCTTTTCCTTTCAGGATTACCCCCCACTGTGGTTGCTCTGAACTCTGACTTCTGATTATTCAGGCCAGAAAGATTGTGGGTGTTTGTTTGTTTGTCTGTTTGTTTTTATTTTTATTTTTTTTTAAATCAGAGGTTTAGCTGCCCATGAAGCACTAACTGAGGCCTGACCTTAGGCTAAAAAGCATGACAAGTTAGGAAACCAATGTCCTGAAATTCTTTTCTTCCAAATGTCACCTCTCTAGAATCTAATAGCTTTGGTTGACTTTCCAGTGCTTTTATGCAGTTGTATCCTCTGTCCCCTGAGTTTATGGTTGTTATTTGTGGGAGGGTCGGTCCAACGGGAGCATACTCAGCAATAAGCAGAACACTGATTCCTCCTTTAAGAACGCTTTCAGCTTTTCCCTCTTTGTTAAGAATTGGCTCCTCTTTTACATGTCATATAGTATCGGTCAGGATGCTCATGACTAGTACTTCAGAATACTTGCAGTTCAGGTTGCTGGTGCCTTTCCTGTGGGGAGGGGACACGACCACAGTCTTCCTTTAACCGTGGAAAATGAAAATAGCAATGCGCTGTTGGAAAATAAAGATGGTATGTAAAAGAATAACAAGCATGTCTAATTATCTCTAACGCTTAGTATTTGCATACATAGAGAAGGAAAGCCGTTAAGAAGAACAAGCAATTAAGAGTGTGTTCTGGAGAAATATAAAGCCTTAAATACATTGATATCATCTGATCATCGCGTGTTCTTTTTCACCTATGGTTGCTAAAATTAGTTCTGGTTTTTACAATTTTGCTTGAAGAAGTCCCCTTTTACCTACCTGTACTCTAGCTTTAGGTTTGTTCACAGGTTTCCTAGCAACTGGGCTAATGATTGCAGTAATTTTTTTTTTTTTGGTATTCTGGCATACTGTGCTATTTTTAAGTACTAAAATACTGTTTTTTAAAAAAGTACTACTGTTATTTTAATATTTTAAGAAGTCTGAAAGTCGAATCATTTACATCTTGAGATATTCCAAGAGTTTTATGCTGCATTAAAAATTCTAGTTGAGCAAATGATCATTTGTTTAGAAGACATCATTCTTACCTTCACTATCCTCAAGAGACGAAAAACATATTTGACAAAGCAAAGCTTGCGTTGAATAGAAAATACTAATAAAAATTCTCTGTGTAAGTGGGACCTCAACATGACAGTTTCGAGACTGATAGAGATAACTCTGCAATAACTGATGCAAATAATCCTGTAGCTACATATAAAAATCAAAGAACTTGGAGCTGAATGGGCAAGTGTCCTTAAGACAAAACTCTAGGCTCCTTTCGATAAGAAATTATACTCTCTGCAAAGAAGTTATTCCAAAAGATCTCAAAATTATTCGAATATGAGGGTGTCAGAGACAAATATTTGGATCGGCTCTTTTCCATTTCTTCGTTTGGGGGCACAAATATTTTTAACAGCTGGAAAAATTTTCACAGCAAAATGCCTGGGACTCAACTATGACATCATTGATGCATACTTTTATTTTTAATGATTGCATTTAAAGAATCAAATAATATCTTTTTTAAAAAGTTCCCAACTTAAAAAAAAATCCTTTTATGTTTATTCAATGTTGAAATTATTTTTGTAATGCTTTATTAAATTTTTAAAATAATTTATATTAAAAATATAATTTGTATTTTATATACATTTTATATGCCCGTTGTAGTGCTTAACATTTTGTAACGTTTATAAATTTATGTATTCAAAATATATTGGCTGATTTGTTTTAGCGATTTAAAATAATTAATTCCATATACTCTGATAAAATAGCAGTATTAAATACAAAATTCTGATATAGTCATTTTTCTTTGGTACCTGTACTCAGATATCTGGCCACTAGTAGTGCTATGTCTGCTGTCAGTGTTAAATTCCTAACAGAAGATTCTTATCTGCACTCTCGTTAATCCCAGGACAGTTTGCAGAGGGCAGTGTGCTCAGATCGAGGTAGGAAGAGAGAGCCTGGTGAATGAGAAAGAGAATGAATTTAGGTGTTAGGTAGACTGTAAACCCGAGTTCATATCCCAGGTAAAGCATTCACTTCTCTGAGCCTCGTTTTCTGCATCTGAAAATGAGGAATGATCTTGTCTACCTCACGTGTGGTTGTTGTGATTATTCAATGAGAATGGACGCCCATGTGGCTACCTCCCGTTAGACACTCACCCCGTTAGTTTCCTTCTCTCTCTCCCTCCCTAAAAGAGGCTTTTTCTCTGCTTGAAGGGACCTGCCAACAGAACAGGAGTTTGGAGGCCATCGCTAGAGTGGGGGATGTAATAGGTCTGATAACGTATAGCTCCGCTGGGGGAAGCAAGGGTCTCTGACAGCCCCGAGTGGGGCTCACTCCAGTGGGGCCAGAGGATGTGAAACCGACATAAGAAAACCCGAGTGAGGAATCAGGAGGCAGAAAGTGGCTACCCAGATTCACATTTAATTTTAATGCCTTTCTCCTTTGCTGGCTCTCAACTGGGAGAGTAAATTGAAACAGTGCGAACTGTGATGTGGATGCCTCTTCATTCGTTTTCGGAGGCTCTGTGAGGCCACCCAGAAGGAACCAATGGGGCCCTCGAGTTGGTGTTTGTTTTGAAGAGCATTTAGGAGGAGCATAGGGAGGGGACGGAAGGGTAGAGAGGTGGCGATTCTGCTGTTCCTTTGGAACTGAGTTAGACCTTGCAAGTGGCCTTAGGAAACCTCCAGTTAACCATTTCCCAATGACACCATATGGCATTGTACCATCTCCTTTATAATTCCGAGGTCAGCAAGCTCAGTGACCAAGAAGGGGAGTGTGCGGGGTCATTATCTGCAGGGATTCTGAGTTTACCAGATTTTTGCAAACCTTGGTCTTGTAGCTGATTCCATGACCAATAAATCTCATTGGCTTGAAAATTTCAGCCGACAGACCCCATCTCGTTCAGAGGCCGTCCAGGCTGCAATGAGCCTTCTTTACCATGCCATGCATCACCTCACCAAGTTAGTTTTTAAAATACTGGTGACATTGTTTATTTAACTCAGGCTTTGTGCCCAGGCTGGCTAAACAGACTCATCCGGAGGATGGAGACGTAGGTTACAAAGTTTCACCCCCTGTTGCCTGTGTCTGTCTGTCTGCTCTGAGAACTGGAGCTTGACCTCCTCATCCTTCTGCCCTGACCACAAGCGCAACGCTGGGCACATGGTGAGTCTGGTGAATCTACTTTTATTCTGGGTCCCTGAGAGGCTGATGATATTCGAATGTGTAGGAGTGATTTCTGTGGACACTCATTTATTCAAATTAGGACTTAATTCATTAGTTATTTATTGAGTTCCTCTGGGGAGCTGACCGGCTCCAGGAGGCTACTGTCCCTGTCCACTAGCAGTTGTCCCACTGGCCAGGTGATACTGAGCTACCATTTCAAATGTGCCTGTTGACTCAGACTGAGCATTCCTCACTTCCCAGCAAAGTACACTCTCCTTGTCACTAGAATCCCAGGAGCTGGAGTTGGAAGAGATCTAGGAGGTCATCTCATTTAGGTCAGTGGCTCATGATCTCTTTCAGGGCCCAGTTTCCTTGGAGAACTTGATGAAAGCCCTCTTTCCCGAAAAATGCACACGTGCATATATATATCCACCTTTCGTTTCAAAATACTTACTGCGTCCCTGCAGTGCCCCACGCCTTGCAATGCTGAGTCAAGGCAGAGAACGGAACCGGTACAGATCCCAGCACTTACCCTCTGGGCTTAGGGGTGGAAAGGATAGATAAGGATAGTAATTAATAGGCAAATACGTTGTTTCCAGAGTGTGGTAAATGCTGAGGACAAACATGTAGTCGAGGAGAAAGGCAGACACGTTGATGGAGGAGGGTAGAGACGGTACCTCTCCCCATGGACTTATCTGGAGCCTGACTGATGGGCACAGGAAGCTGGGCTGCCATCTGTAAAATCTGGTCAGAGGGGATGGAATGGAAATGTCTCAGTGACCGCAAGACCCTTGGCCCCGGAAGACTTCCTGGCGGGGCAGGACGGGCCCAGGAAGAAGGAGGCAGTGGCTAAGGAGTGTGGAGCCCGCCCTGGGGTCTTTATCTGCTCTATTTCTCCAGCACTTTGAGCTGATTCCCTTCTAGTTCTCTCTCCCCTTCTTCCTCACCCCCGCCCCTTAATGCTCAGCTGCCTCTGAGTTAATGGTATTGACCACCACCCACTTCTAGTGACTATACTCTTTTGGAGTAAGGCACACACCTTCCTCACCTCCGGACCTCCACCCTGCTCTGCCTCCCCCGGCTCTGTGTCTCAGCTGCCCCCAGTGGCTCATGGGGGGTGTGGGCTTGTCACCAACTCAGCAGGCTGTACAGCACGGCAATTGAGTGCATGAGATTTGGAGCGAATAGTCTGGGTTTGAATCCAGCTGTTCCAGCTAGATGCCTTTGGGCACCACACCTGTCCTCGCTGAGCCTCAGTTTTTCTATCTGTGGAATGGGGGTAACAACCGTACCTTCCTCCTAGCATCGTCCTGAAGATTAAAGGAGATAGATAATGGATTTAGCATAGGGCCCGGCACATCGAAGCACTCGGGGAATGATAGTTACTGTTGTGGGACTTGGGTGAGTCGAGGTGCTCGTGGCCTTGGTGATCAGGTGCAGATGCAGAGATGCATTCATTTGTTGAATACCTACTGAGTGGCCTCTGTGTGCCAGGCACTGTTCTAGTACGAGGGGCACACAACAGACAAAGATCTGGCATTCTAGTCTGTGAAATGACAGATAAATGGAGATGGAGATGGAAAGGAACCCATCCGTGGATATGGAAGGATAAATGGAGACTTGGATGCATGGCTTTTAGCTGCAGGTAGGAGAAAACCCAACCGACAGGAGCTGAAATCATCAACTCAGTCACTATTTCCTTCACAAGAAAGATGGACGCTCCCTCATTTACAAGTCAGTGGTGCCACCAAGGACGCAGAATACTTCTAGACTCCAGCTCTACCTCTTTCAGTGAGGCTGAGTTTCATCCTTAGGCTTATTGTTTCATGATCACCAGATGGCTACTGCAGCTCCAGGCATCGCATCTGCCTTGGCTGTGATTCAAGGAGAAAAGGTGAGCGGGAGACAAAAGCCTTTCTCCTCCTGCGACTCTTACCAGGTAGAGAAATCTCTCCCAGAAGCTTCTCACAGATGTCCCTTTACAGCTCACTGACTAGAAGCAGTTCATATGCCCAGCCCAGACCATTTGTTGGTAAAGTCATGAAGAATTACCGTGACTGGTTTAGGTTGATGTTGCATCTCCATTGGGGCTGGACACATTGCTACCTGAATAAAATCAGGGTTCGGTTATCAAGGAGGAAGGAGAAATGGCTGTTGGGTAGCTGACCAATGGCATCTGCCTTCCAGCTGTCTGGAGAGTCTCTTAGTAGAGAGAAATTAGAGAAGACGCTGCAGGGGCCATTATGAGATAGTTGGGGGTTCAAGATTGTCACCTTAGGCTTCAAGTGTCATAGTTTAATAGCAAATTGAGGAGGGGACTTCCTCTCTTTTTTACCAAGTGGGACATCTGGTGTAACCATGAGTGGCAGGGGACGAGAAGCTTAAGGTGTGCTTGGGAAGAAAGCAGCAGCAAGGTAAAAGCAGCACTGAGGCCCCTCCCGTACCGAGCATCTGAAGCAAGTGCTGGAAATATACACGCAGAGACCCCTCCATCTGGGTGCCTGCTGGACGCCCCCGGGACATCCACAGGCTCAGCGAATACAATGAGTGCAAAATCCAAAGCTTGAACTCAGGACCCAGCTGCCCAGCTCCCCGGCCTGCTCCTCGCCCAGCTTTCCCCATCTCAGTGAACATTACCCTTCACCAGGCAGCTCAGAGCAAAAGCTTGGGTGCCCTCCTCAACTCCCCGCCCGCCCCGCCCCACCGCCAAATATCAGTCTCTCGTTAAGTCTAGCAGATCCTTTCTCTTCTGCCTCGAGCAGGTCCATCCACTTTTCTCCACCTCCGATGCTACTACCCTTCCAAGCTGCCTGGATGACCAGGGTGGTCTGTTAGCTATGCTCTCACCTCTGCCCTTACCCTCACCCCCCACCACACCCCCTCCCCTGGCCCCCGGCCAGATTTCCACACTGCAGCCAGAATGAATAACCTTTACAAATGACACTGGAGTTTCAACAGCACACCCTGAGTTGGAGCGTGATGCTTCCCAGATGAGGGCGAGACCCTCTTCCCAGGCTTTCCCACTTGTCACCACGTAGCCTGATGGCTCGTTGGCACGTCTGTCTTTTCTGCTACGCTCTGGCAGCTGGACGGTGGCTTTGCAGCACGGGGGCTGCTCTTTCTTGTTCTTTGACCTCAGGGTCTAGCTCAGTGCCTGGCACACGGCGGGGGCTCAGGGGCTCAATAAATAAAGAATGAATGAAGATTCACAAAGCATAACGGGAGTGGAGCAGGAGTCGCTAGCTAGCTCTGGGGAGGTGTAGGAAAGTTTCATACGGAGAAATTGATGTCATTCAGGTATTAGAGGGTGAGTAGGAATTGTCCAGATGCGGAAGGGGTGTGTGTGTGAGTATTTCAGGGAGAGCGAAGTGCAGGTACAAATGCGTGAAGGTATGGGACTGAACAATATGCTTGCGGAGTAATTTATGTGGCAAGTCTGGGGAAGATGTTAGGGGCAGGGGCAGGGCGTGGTGTCTTCTTTATTCCTCTATGGCTCTCCCCGAGGACAGAACTTCCCATCTAAGTCTTTCCCCAGCCCTCTCTCCCTCCCCGCTCCTCCCAAACAGAATCTCCACCCTGGTGCTTCTGCTCAGACAAGTCTGTTAATGAGCAAAAAGAGCGTGTGGCGTGTGTTAAAATGAGTCAGCAGGTTGTCCAAGCAGAAGTCTCTAGACAGCCATATGCAGTGCTGTTGACAGAGTCAATTACTCTAGCCCCAGGGAAGGGCTGTTTAGCATTTTGAAAGAATTAACCAACCAGTGCATAATTATTGCAAATGAACCACCTCTTAATTATATCCGTGTTTCCATTATACACCCTGCTATGCTCCGGCCCCTGCCAGTCAGGCCCCTGGTTTATTAAATCCCTTTTGCCACAGCCAGCTTCTTGGAGAGGTCAGTGGCACTGCACGTTGTGGGCACAGCTACTCTCCTGAAACTGTTAACTTAAAGGCGGTGTCTTCGCTTGTGGACATTTCTGCCAGAAACATAGGAGAAGAGCAAAGTTCTTTCAACAGCCTTTCTGTGCCCCCGTGGAGCTGTCTTCTGCCAGATTCAATTTGGTTTGAGAATAATAGCTACCTGTACTGTCGCGTCTGTAGGTCAGACATGTTCTGTAGTTCTTACCCGCACAGTAGGAGATGCCATCTCCCATTTTACAGATGGGGAAACTGAGGCTTGAAGGTGATCGGGCCATCTGTTTGGTAAACTGCAGAACCGGTATTTAACCCAGGGGCCACTTGGAAACTGAGTCTGTGCCTTGTCCTGGTAGATCACAACCCCGCCTCCTGCAAGTCACCTGACGTGCGTCTGGGCCTGCTCCATGCCAGAGCTCTTCAGGCCCAGCGTCTGCGACGTCCCCGCCTCTTGAAGTCTAGTTGGAGTTTGCCTCACACCCCGTTTTAAGCCAGTGGCGACTGGGTGCTTCGCCTGAGGTCCCCGAGGGGTCCCTGGAGGCTTTCGTTTGGGTCGTGTGGGGTTGGTTAGGGCCCTTCTGGCTGAGTCTCTCACTGCCCCTCTTCCTCGGGGTGTCCATTCAGGGTCGCCTCAGATGGAGCAGTCAGTCTGTCTCTCCGCGTCACAGAGAATAACCCTCACACCAGGCCTTTTTGCATGGAATGAGTTTTATGGCAATTTTTTGAAAAGGAGGTAGCCCATGTGGCTGAGATGCCAACATTTTTCGCCTGAATATCAGACATTCTGTTGTATGTAAACTTTTTATTCAAGCGCATGCAGAAAGTTAAGTCATACATGTATAGCTTAAGAAATTGCCAGGGAGTGAACACACCCATGTAACCAGTGTCCAGACCAAGAAGCGGAACATTCTAGCACCCCCCAAGACCCCAAAAGGAAGAAGCCTTTCCCATTTCTCCCCTCTCCATGCACTTTGCATACAGCAGACAGCTAATATGGAGAGCACGTTTACTGTGTGCTAAATGCTTTACATGCATCATCTCATTTAATCTTCCCATTTATTTCTGAGAGAGTAGATCTCTTATCACTCCCATATTTCAGAGGAGGAAACTGAGACTTAGGTTAATTTGCCCCAATTTTTTCAGCAGGTGAGTGGTGGAGGCAGGATTTGAACTGGGGGCTACCTGACTCCAGCATCCCAATTTTTAACCTCCAGTCTGGGAAAGTATCATGCATTCGAGTCTTCCGTGTATATTTCAAGGCTTCATTGAACGGCAACTTCATTTTCCAAGGGTGGGGTCTTGTAGTGCTCTTTGGTGTCTTATATGGCACAGTGCATCCAGAAGGCATCTAATAAAGTCTGGATGGCTGAATGACTGAACGAAATGCTGTGGCTTGGAGAGAAAAAGCTATCAACCATGTATACATCCCTCTCTTTGACGCTGTGGACTGCAAAGCATAGCAATCCTTTGGTCTCTGTTTCAACATTTCTTTCTTTTAACTTGTGGAAAGAAGACATGGAAAGAAATAAACATAGCAATGAGGTGAGGAAAGGTTTCTTCTTGGCTCCCGTGGGGGGAGGCGAACGAAATGGATGAGAGTTCTGTCATCCTCCCCAAGTTCATGCTGTTTTTACTCCAGAGTTGTTTCCCTGCCTGATTTATCATGCTACCTAGAAAATAATTTTTTTTTTTTTCTTTTCGAGACTGCAGAAGAGTCTTCTTGTTTCAAAACACATTTGTGCCCTTAAAAACTAACATATTCAGTCTTATTGCCTCTGGTATCTGTAAGCAGACCCATTCCATGCTATTTTTAGGGTCATTTCCAGAAAAATAATTTACTTTTCATTGTGGAGTTTGTCAAGCTAAGTGGAGTTATTTTCTTTGTGGAGTTGGATAAGTAAATCTAGTCCTAAAAGATGGGGATTTAAAACATTTCCTGCAGAGATGGGGCTCGTAGCTGGGTTTATAAAAAGGAGCTACCAGGAGGTCTATGTGTCCAATACATTTTGTTACCGCCTATCAGCCCTATTTTCTATAGTCAGAACTGTTTGCATTAATAATAATAATAATAATAGCTCTATCAAGAATTGCCTTTGGGTGCTAAAAATAGCTCCTTCCCTAGGGTTGAAAGCTAAGAGCTTAGACTTTGGAGTTGGATGGATCAGGATTCAAATCTGGGCAAGTTATTTAATCTCTCTGGTTTTAGTTTCCCGATCTGAACAACAGGAAGAATAATAGTGCTCCCCCCACCTCCATCAGGTTCGATTAGGGGACAAGCAAGATAAGGCGTGAGTATCAGGGTGATATCTCCATTAGGCACAGAAGGCACAGAGATCTGTGAACCTTTAGGGACCTACACAGATGTTTCCATTTTAATGTTTTAAAACCAAAAGAAAAATATGCACATGATAATAGTAATGAATATATAATAACGAACCCAGTCCAGACTACGTTTGTCTTTATGCCAACACCGTTGTAAAATATAATTTTCAATATTGTTTATAGAGGAAGGCGCCCACGAAGGCAAAAGTACCCAGGACCCACGAAAGTCACAATGCAGCCCTAGAGTATCTCAGCTGGTGTTAGATTACCCCATAACAGTAGCTTCAACAAATGGAAATATATTTTTCTCTCACGTAAAAATCCAGAAGTCAGCAGCAATCCGATAATAGTTTGGCAACTCTTTGGTCTTCGGGGCCCTGGACTTCTATTTTTCTGTAGCACCTCCCTCAAGTTTGCCTCCTGGGCCAAAGGGACTGCTGGAGCTTTAGTCGTCATGTCCAAATTCCAAGCATCAGGAAGGAAAAGGGCAAAAGGAGCCCACTTGTCAGCCGGGCAGCTCCCTTTAAGGAGTATTCTAAGAATTTCTGCACAACACCAAACCTGTGGTCACGAGGCCACAGCTTAGCTACAAGGGGGGTGGGGCAGGAAATGTCAGGTTTTAGTTGGGTGCATTTCCTTCCCCGATAAAAGGTGGGTTTATACCAAATAAGGGAAAAATAGGGCCAAGGCACACAACTCAGAAGTTAGGAGAGAGTAGTTC
The DNA here is from genome assembly GCF_902729225.1 of Pteropus medius. Lineage (NCBI taxonomy): Eukaryota > Metazoa > Chordata > Mammalia > Chiroptera > Pteropodidae > Pteropus > Pteropus medius. The sequence goes on from NW_024342471.1 coordinate 19,803,155, forward strand.
TACTAAGAGGGAGACAGGAGAGAGCTGGGCAGGTCCCTCACCTGTGGTACAGTGAGTGCTTCATCCAGGTCTGAAAGGGGAGGGGCATCCCTGCTCAGGTGGGGCTCCCATCCCAGAGGATCAGGAAGGAAGGGCTGGAGGGAACCAGGCAAGCGAGTGCGCTCTGCGCCCCATACCGCTGCTTCCTTCCCTCCACCAGGTCTCTGCTCAGGTGTGGCCCCGTCGGAGGAGCCATCTCCGATCGCCGGATCTCAGTACCAGACCTCCTTTCCCTCTCCTCCACTTCTCACTCACCTCGCGCTCCGTATTCCTTACTGCACATCTCCCTGCCTGTGGGGTTACCCACTTATTGTCTGTCTCCCCTACTAGAGTGTGAGCTGTCCGGAGGCAGGGATCTCACCTGCCCTGCTCAGCATGGCATCTTGCCTCCAGCATCTCCAGCTTTTCATGCCTGGTGGGAGCTCATGCATGCTGACGCATGAATATCGGCCACCGGGAGACTGGACTAGCACGGGCTCTGGCCTCTGTCTCGTGGTCTCACACTCTCCCCCACGCTCTTCGGCTCTCTGGAATCACGAACTGTCATCCAACGAAGGGTTTTTGAGAACCCACTCTGTGCCAGGTGCTGTTCTGGGTGCTGAGAATCCAGCAGGAAGCAAAGTAGAGAAAAATTTTTACTCTCATAGAGGTTATTTTCTAATAAGACAGGGAGACAAATGAATATGTCAGCCGATGACACATGGTATGATCCAGGTGAGAGATGGCTGTGGCTTGAGAAAACCGAAGCGGGCTGGGGGGTAAGATCTGCAAGTGAGTGTTATCATTTTATTTAGAGTGGCCAAAGGAAGGCGTCACTAAGAAGCAGTAACAGTAGAGTAAAAGTCTGAAGGAGCTGCAGGGCCAGCTGCATATTTAGAAGAAAAATGTTCTAGGCAGAGGGAACAGTGAGTGCAAAGGCCCTGAGGCAGGAGCCTGCTTGTGCTTCCGTATAGTAGCGAGCGGGGGAGCGTGGCCGGTGGAGAGACTGGGAGATAAGGCGGAGGGTGCCAGAGGTGGGGCAGATCATTGAGGGCCTGTCAATCACTGTCAGAGCCTCGGTCCCTATTCTAAAGGCCCTGGGAAGCCGTCGGAGGGTTTGGCGCAGAGGAGGAGCACGACTGGACTTTTGTTTTAAAAAGGTTCCTCTGGCTGTGTGTTGAAGATTGATTGTGAGGGTGGGGCTGGAAGCAGGGAGATGGAGGAGGAGCCTACTTCCTTGCAAAGGTTAATTTTCTGTGTCACCTTGACTGGGCCAAGGGATGCCGAGACAGCTGGCAAACATTTCTGAGCGTGTCTGTGAGGGCGTCTGTGAATTAGGTTAGCTTCTGAATTGGTAGACTAATGAAGATCTCCGCAGGCTGGCATCATCCCAGCCAGCGAGGGCCGGGATAGAACAGAAAGGCAGAGGGTGAGTTTGCACTCTCTGCTTGAGCTGGGATGTGCATCTCCTCCTGTCCTCAGACAGCAATGCTCCGGGTGTCTGGCCTTTCTGTCTTGGACTGGGGCATCCTCCGTCAGTCCCCCGATTCTCAGGCCTTCGGGGTTGGATGGGAACTGCACCACCGGCATTGCAGATGTCAGCCTCCATCATCGACTGAGCCAGTCTGTCATACTCGATCTCCTTCTATAGGTATCCTATTGGTTCAGTTTCTCTGGAGAACACAAATATACTCCTTTTCCAGGTGAGAGATGGCTGTGGCTTGAGAGATGGCCGTGGCTTGGACCAGGGAGAGGCAGAAGGAGGTGTGAAAAGTTTCAGTTTAGTGTGACATAACAGAATTTCCTTTCTCATCGAAGCCTTTCTCAGTGATGCTACATGTCCCGTCCCCCTGGCAATCAAGTGTTCAAGGGAGAGGCTCTGCTCTGTTAGAGGTATATCTATGTTAACTTCACGTGTGGACAGGACTCAACCCTTATGATTCTCAGTGGATGCAGATGTGGGGGTTTCAGGTGGCAGGCTCTAAGGCGAATTTAGCACGCAGACAGGATGTTAAGAATCTGAACTTCTTTCACAGGAGCCTGTTGCTGTCTGGTTTTGCCCCAGGCCCCACTGTTCTCTATTGCCTTTCACACATGATCTATCTAGTTTTTGAAGAAGACACACGAGTCCAGTGTGCAGTGGTATTGCTCTGCATCTGCTGGGATCCCTATTCTACAGATCTCGTTACCCCATTTCACAGATGGGGTCAATAAACCATTAATGGAGGTGAATAAATGACATGACTAACCCAAGGTCGTATGATTCTTAGTGATTATAACTCTTGGCCTTAAATCTCTCTCCACTCCTAACGATTAGCTTTGCAGTTGGCGAGAGTTGAGAGAGAATTTTCTTCCTTCGTCAGATGCCATACCCTACGTGTAGGTAGATGATTCTAGAAACAGAGTGACAGAGAAGGGACTGTGCCCATACTCCCTTCCCACTCTCCAGTAAAGAGAGACAGCATTCCTCTGTGCGTTCGTCATTTGACTTCAGGACCCGGACAGGGTGCCACATGGTTGCACTGTGTACGACAAAGCTGTCATCAAGCGCCTGCCCTTCTGTTTCTCCAAATGAAAGGTTTCTCTCCAAAGGACAATTATCTGCAGCACATGTGTGGTGGTCAACACTGATTACAGGTTTACATTTCTAGCCCTGGACTCACGCCCCCTACCCCTGCTCCTTGAAAACAACCTTTAGAGAGTGGCTCTTAGGAAAACTAGCCATATTCTGAATTAAATTTCAATGACTTGATGAGACCCTTGCCAGGGAACGAAAACGCAACAAAGTCAGAATTGTATTCTCGAGTGTTCGGGGAGCCTGCCTCAAGTACCAAGGTATTCGGAAATGAAAAGGCATTTGCCTTCGGTGAGTTTCCAGGAACAAAAGACACTCGGCAGTCGTTTACCTTTTCCTACATTTTCCCAATTTTCTCAATCTGTTCCTATAGCAACCCTAATAGGGATTGGGTTGCTAGAAAAGCATTCGTTTCTATAGAAACAATTTGTTCTATAAGAGAAAAAGTTTACTTGGTAGCACACGAAATCTAATATTAGGATTTTGGTTTTTTTGGTAATTTTTTTTTTTTTTTTTTTTGTCAGCCATGAGACTATTTCCCAAGCCACCTACAGACGTATGTTGCATTTTTAAGCTCAAATTGTCATCCCAGAGTGTGTTCTCATATGGAGTTCCAATGGAGGTTACAGAATTTCAGTCCCTTGGGATCTTTACTAAGATTATAAAATTTAAAAAATTTTAGACTGCTCACTCACATGTTCAGATACAAGAGTCTAGACTAGATGATTTCTTGAGACTTTTTTGAGGGGGGGGCAGTAATTTGTTGACTTTCTTGTAAAAACCCTGAGGGATTTTTACTAAAAACAGGTAGTAGGTTTTGGTTGTAAGTGACAGAAATCGAGTTCAAAATTGGTTAAGCGAAAAAAAAAAAAAGTATATACTGGTTCTCATAGTTTAGAAGTCTGGAGGTTTCCGGTAGGGCTGGATCCAGGGTTCATTAAGGCCTAGTCGCATTTCTTCGCTCAGCTCTCTCTTTCACTGTGTTTTTATGTCATCCTCAGGGAGGCTCTTCTTTCTCATGAGGTCCCAGCAGCTCCGGCATAATCCTCTGCAGCTTCCTGTTAAGTATCTTTAATAGTTCCTGGAAAAGTCCCGGGAATGACTAACTGGACGGACTTAGGTCACATGCCCACTGCTGAACCAATCACGGGGGAACTGGGGGAATACAATGAGCTGATTGGCCAGGCCTGGGACAGGTGCTTACTTCTAGGGTCAGAAGTGAGGTCAGTACCTCCCTGCCACCAGGGACCATAGAGAGAGGGAAGGAATTTTCTATAGAGGAAAATCAGAGGCAGAGCTAGGGAAAAGGGGTATGGATGTGATCCAGGCACCAGTCACTCCCCTGACCGATTCCACATCGCCAGAGTAGACCCATTGGGCCGCATTCTGAAATTAGAGGGCTGGATCTTAGAACAACCTTCACTGCAGCCTGGGCAGAGAGAGCGGGCGAGCCAGTAAGGTTTCTCCTCTCCCAATCGTTTCATTTTTCTAATTAACCTGCCACTAGCTCTACCCCAAGAACATCTTTCAGACAAGATTTTTTTTTTCCTCCCAAAAAGAGTTGGAAAAAAAAATCAGAATACATTTGCATGTTACCTAAAACATTCTAAATCCGTGTCTTATCTTTGTCACTGCGCAGTCTTTCATTTTTAAGGCTGGTAGCTGTATAATTACAGTCACCTTCAGCCTCACCAATCCTTTCTTGAAAAGGTTATTGTGAACAGGGGACAAAAAAAATCATTTGGAAACACAGCCCAGATCTGTTTTTCAATCGTCTTTTCATCCCAAACTTCAGAGATTTTTAGAAAATCATGTGTCAGTAGAAGCAGCACATAACCTCGTACAGTGTTTTTAGGGAAAAAGCTATTTCCTAAGATGATTGAAAGTCTGAGTTATTTCAGGAAGGGTGATGGTGTGTGGCCAATAATTTGAATTAACTGAATTTTCAGGGTTTATTAAGAACTTAAAATAGGATTGGTAAAATTTAGCATTTCAGTTCAAAGTTAATTTCTGCTATAGGGTCTCTTTTGTTTAAAAAATGCTTTGTTTTCATTGTTATTAGCTTGCCGAGATATTTAAGAGTTTGAAATAGCTTCAGTTTTTTTTCCCTTGTTAATACACTGGTTTAATAATTTCCCTGGGGATTACTTCCAACGAAGCTCTTGTATTTGGGGTAGGCAGTGATCCTGCTGGGATCAGAAGCGAATCCTTTGAAATCTTCAATTTTGTGGCAAGACTAAGTGTTTCTCATGAATGAAAACCTTGGGTCTCAGCAGGGCACCTGAAAGGCTCTTCAAGATACAAAGCTTTGTACTTCAGAAAATTTTTCAAGTAGGACTCACGAATGAGGGACTTAGACAAACCTCGTTGTAGGAAGTGCTCCATTGTGCGTGTGTGTGTGTGCGCACACGCGTGGGGCACGTGCAGATATGCACGCTCGCATTGGAGGTTGGAGGAATTTGGTTGTTAGGTGAAGGTGTCCGTTATAATACTGGAATGAAGGCTGATGTTCAACTTTAAAACCCCGTGGGGGGCCACCCAGAGGCCTTGACATCGGGGAGGTGCCGATGCACACAGAGAAGCATGGACCAGGGCTAAGGGCAGCACTGCCCAGCTTTGAAAGTATAGCCATGTCTCCTGGGCATATTGTTCAAGTGCACGTTCCGATGCATCGGTCTGGGGTAGGGCCTGGGATTCTGCATTTGTAATTAACTCCCAGGGGATCCCTGTGCTGCTGTACCACACTTTGAGGAGGGAGATGGTAGACTGCTCCTTTATTTCGCCTTGACTGAGAAAGAGTCTGAAAATCATATTTTGGATTCTATCAGTCCTGAGCAGTGCTGGCTCTGGTATATCTTGGGGCTTTCTGTCATACCGGGAAAAGAAATCTATGAAGGGTAAGGACCAAACCGTATAAATCACAGGCGCTAGATGATGTCTCAATCCTGGCAGAGAATCGAGCTGCAAGGGAGTGGGGTAGGAGAGAGAGAGGAGAGAGAGAGAGAGAGAGAGAGAGAGGGGAGAGTGAGAGAGAGAGAGAGAGGACAGATCAGCAACATTCAGGCGAAACTCACCTTTCAAAGCGGGACTAGAAATGAAACCTGTTGTTCTTCCAGAATTGCTTTTTAAGAATCTTTCTTCATATTCTCTGAGGGACTGGTGATGTTTAGTACTATCTTTGTTCATTTAGCCAAAGGCAGATTTCTCTGTTCCCTTCCCTGGCGGATGATCTTGTACCTGACTCTTCAGATAAGAAGAAGCCACGCTGAAGCCTTCATCAGAATGCTCAGTGAGGTGGCAGATTCGGAAGGGAGGAAGGAGCGGGCAGGGCCGAGCTTTTTGAAGAATCACAAAGCAGGAAGCCTGTATCAGGGAGCTACTGCCTCATAACAAACCACCCCAAACTTAGTGGCTTCAAACAACACTCTTTTATTCTCATGAGTTTACAACTAAGCTGGGCAGTTGGGCTGATCTCAGCAGGTGCCACTCATGTGTCTGCGGTCAGCAGGTGGGTTGACCGGGGGCAGGTAGCCCGGCATGGCTTTGGCTGGATGACCAGTCTTCCTCCACAAACCTCCTCTTTCCTCATAGTCTGGGCTTGTTCCCATGGCGGTGGCAGTGGTCCAAGAGAGAGCTGGTGTCTCAGTCGTGCCAGAGGGCGAGCGGGAATACCTGCAGGGTTTTCAAGCTCTGCTCGCTTCACATTTGCTAGTGTATCCCATTTGCCAAAGCAAGTCATGTGCCCAAGCCCAGTGTCAGAGAGGGAGGGACAAGAAAGTTGGGGCTAAGGGTGTAGATACAGGGAGGCCCTTAATTGGGAACATTGCTAAAGTTCAACTACACAGCCCTGATGGAGAGCTTCGGTTGAGTCTATAAATCTCTGAGTATCGTGGGACTGTTTCATTCATTCACTTGTTTACTCATTCATTCATTTGTGAAACATTTATTGTCTTTCTCTTATGCAAAGTATCAAGCTCTGTCAGACTTTACTTCTGAGTTTCATTTGCTTCAAGATCCATACGCACTCAAATTCCACCTCCAGATTATCTCCATGTGGAAACTGTGAAAAGCTTTTGCTCACTCCTCAGGGAGGCTGTGGGGCCTATGAAATCAGAGTCTGCGAAATGAGGGGGAGGGTCCTCTTCCCAGAGTCAATGGGGGCAGCTACTGCCTGTCGCCATGGAGATAGATGTTGGGGCGCTTTACACAGACCCTACCTACCACCCACTCCTGGGGCTGCTGTCTTTCAGAATAAAAGGTCCTGGCTAGAACTCAGGTCTGTGGTCCACTTAGGCCCTTGGGATCATCATCTCTTGGAGCCCATTTTCATCGTTGTCGTTGAAACAAAGAACATTCTTATTTCACAGTTTTGTTTGTTTGATTTTGAGGTATTTATGAGCATATTGTAAACACTAAAGTGCCATGAAAATACATAAGAGTTTCCTATCATTATGTATAAGAAGGAGGACTCAAAGTACCCTCCTAGTTTTATAGTAAATCATGTGCTGGCACACTCTCAGGGGGCAGAGGTGAGGAGAGAGGGTGGGGAAGAGCCCAGATTTATAACGACTGTGGATTTTCTTGGTAAATACTTCATGGCTGATTTCTACCATGAAGTATTTGATGCCACCAAGGGTTTAATAAGCTACTTATACAATTTTTGTATAGTTAGTAATCAGAATCCCTGGATGTTTAAGCATTTGCTTTCTCAAGCTGATAAGAGCCTTCCCCAGCTCCCGCTGGCTCATCTCCCATGCCAGACTCCTGGATGTGAACTGGCTCTGCCTCTTACCACCTCTGGGATTTTGTGCAAGTGACTATTTCCTCATCTGCAAAATGGGAATATAATAGTCCCTAGGGTTGAAATAAAGACCAAATGAGATAATGTATATGAGATGTTTCCCACATAGTAAGTATTCAATAAATGTCAATTATCTGTGCTGTATCTCTTGGTCAGCGGATGGTACAAGGTGCTGGCTAGACACATTCTCACAGCAGGGTTACCGTCCTGTTGGCTGAAAGCTGGCTCACCCCATTTCCCAGCCAGGCCCATCCTGTGTCAAGCTTCTTACAAATCGTTCTTTCATCTTTTCCTGTAGAGCTGAAAGCACCCCCCTTTCGTCAGGCTTCTTACAAACAGCACCTCACATCACTCCCACATGGCCCAGGTAGGAAGGACACTTTCAATAGCCCCATCTTAGAGATGGGACCATTGAGATTCAGGGAGGCTGCAAGTAAAGAGAATCAGGATTTGAATCTAGAGTCCCTGGGTCTCAACCTCCTCCCCACTTTTTTAAAGAAAAAAAAAATCCCTTTTATTTAGAACAATTTCTTGATTTTCTCTATTCCTTTCTTTTTTATAGCAGCTTTATTGAATTTACATACATTAAGTTTAATTGATTACATTAAGTTAAATTTACATACATAAAATTCACCTTTTAAAGCATGCAACTGGATTTTGAATATATTCAAAACCATCACCATTATCTAATTTTAGAACATTTAGAACATTTAGAACATTTCCATCGCCCTAAAAAGAAAACCTAGACGCCCCAAAGAAACTCAGAGACACAGGACATATCTCTCAGCTTCCACAGAAAGCACCTTCAGCTCGGCCAGCTGGCTCTGTTTGTACATGGGAAAACTCCTAAGTAGAGTGTTTTGTTCACATTCATTGAACACCTTGTCCAGGTCCCAGAAAGCTACGCCCGATTATATTGAGCTATTTATCCTGCCCTCCCTCCCAATGCAAAGGGGGAATATTTAAGTATTTCCAGGGCCACAAGACGATCTCACATCACTATTGCCTTGTTCTTCCTACTCCCCATCTTTCTTGGTTTGGGGAGATAGCAGGCAAGTGGAGGGCACTGGTTGGTACCTCTTTGCTTCTGATTAGAAGCCTCTTTTGTTAAAGCTTTTGCTTTCCTCTCTTATTCCCTTGCCTCCTTTCAGCTGCCTTCCCCATAGTCAAATATCATCTGATTTTAGGTGCTGGGGGGAAGGAGCTGTGATTGGGACCCCCGCCCCTGATGTGCCAATCAAAAATAAAAATTAAAGTCATTTTTTTTTTTACAGACAAACCTGGAGGCAGCTGTTTGGTACTTAAAAATCAGACTTTAATCCCTGGTGTGTGTGTGGGGGAATATGTATTAATTGCAGTTTGATCGTAGTATTGTCTAAACAGCCCTTGAACTTGTAAATGACATGTTGGCAGGGGTATTTTTAGCTCCTGTTTTTCAGAAGCTGAACAGTTCCCCCTCGGGGCTCCATATTACACTTTTCACGTGATAATCTGATTCTGCTACTGTCACCTCCCTTGGGGCTCTTAAGTATGCAAATCACGTTCATCTCCCTCACCTTCTAGAGTTTTTCTTTGTTCTGTGGTTCTGAGTGTAAAGGAAAAATAGGTGATTGAGCAAAATAATTTATCTTTGGTTGTTTTTGAGACCCAAGACTCTTTGATTTGTAAGCAGTGCTTGTGGGTGTATTTGTGTTTCCTGTATTTTTTTTTTTTCAGTGAATCCATTAGCATTTGAAAAGAAAGAATTTCCACAGCGTTCCAATCAATCCCACAGTGAGAGAATGACCCAGCAAGGGGGGGCCATCTCGAGACTCATAAAAGGTCTCCTGGGATCCTCATCCCCAGGGCCCTTGGGTGTGATTTCCTGGGTTGCACATTTCGGTGAAAAGGCCAGTAATTGACCTTGCCCACAAAACAAGTCAATTTTGTCCTTTGTGAACCACAGAAAGGAAGGAAGTGGATGAATTCTTGTTAAATACATGAACTTCGGTTCTTTTCTTTTTTTCTTTATTATAAGTAGCCTGGACTTCCCAATCGCAATGGTGTCGTAAACAATATCATTAACACAAATAATAATAGTTTACTGCATGGCGGGCTCTGGCCCAAGTGGACGGACTTTACCTGGACGGACTTTACCTGGACGGACTCTTTCTATCCTCCTATGATGGCAGGGTTTGTCATTTGACATTTGGGGCAGGATAATTCCTTCCTGTGGGAGGCCGTCCTGGGTATTGTAAGATGTTCACAGTGTCCTTGGCCTCTACTCTACCCACCAGCGCTCCCTTCTAGTATGACAACACATTGCCAAGTGTCCCCTGGGGTGGGTGGGGTCACTCACAGATGAGAGGGGGCAAAAAAAAGTAGCAGGAAAACAATAGGAAAGGAGAAGTAAGACTATAGGAGAGAAACCCAGACGGAAGACAGGTGAGGTGTGAGCACAGAGGCAGAAAGACGTGGTTAGAGGTGGGGGCCAGAAACCCTGGCCTGGGCTCTGGGCACCACGACTGAATTGGGTAGGGGCACCCAGGGCAAATTTTCCTTCCCTGTGCCTTGGTTTTCTCACCTGCAAAACAGCCATCTGCCACACAAGGTTAGTTGTCAAGAACAAAGAAGTTGCCCCTTGTGAGAGCTCAGTGCTATTCCAATTACGCTGATGACTGCTACATATGCTAAGGACGTGTAGATAAGAGTCAGATCAATCGTCTGTGCAAATGGGTGGGACAGCATTATGGCACGCTCGTTTACAATCAGAGAATAAGTTGGTTGATTGAAAACCCTGTTGGACAAGGTGCAAGGCCTTTGCTGGAGGGGAAGAGTTTTGTGGATGGGAAAATGGATTTGGGATTTCCAGATCTCGACACCTCCGATCTTTTTTCCCAAAATGGATTTGGGAATTCCAGATCTGGACACCCTCCTCCCTCTTTTCTCTGCAGAATTCAGCCGCAGGACCTTCTCGAGTAGTCTGGGGAACGCAGCGCTGGAAATTATACTTGGCAAATATGGCTCTGACCACACGCTCAGGACAAGAAATAGAGCATCTTAAAATTTTCTTTTAGTCTATATCAAGCCCGCCTCACTCGTTCTTGGGGCTCCCTGTACCACCACCACCACCCCCAGGGTGGAGAAAAGTTTAGGGGCCTTCCATAGCCCTGAAACCCTGGCCAAGCCCCTGTGGTCATTTGTCCACATTGGTCACTTTGGAGACACATTGTCCCAGTCAGTCTCAGGTCTGCTGCTTCCTTCCTGGCCACTGTTGGTCAGACTAGGACCGTATGACCGTTCCCTTCCAAGGGTATGATACTCTCCACGCACCCGCAGCATGGCCAAGGACAAGTCCGGGACCAAGGTTTCGAGGACTCTCTTTATGCTCTGGGGTCACCCCTCCCTCTCGCATTCTTCATTCCTGAGGTTTTCCCGGTCACGTGGCTGAATCCCATCCCCGAGCTATCAGTCCTTTAAAAACAAAGCCAGCGGTGAGACTATTTTTCAGACCACTCCAGCTTTCGCTCTCCTACAAACTCCTCCTCTTTCCCCGCTACACCCCCAGACAAGCAGGCACAGAACTGGCCTTGCTAGAATGGGGGACGGGAAAGTGAATACACTGGGTGAACCCAGACATTAAAATTTCAAAAACTGTTCTCCGACATTTTATTTTTCCTCTCCAGGCTTCCTGGCCCACCTGGCCGAGGTTTCAAAGTGTGCAGAGCCATCCGATTCTAGAGCCAGGAGACGGACCGTGCTGGCACGTAGTAGGTGCTCAAGGCACATGTTGTGAGTGAGTGAATGGGGCTCCTTTTGCTAAGTCAGAGGGTCTGCAGCCTGGTCTTCCATGTTGATGTCCTCAAATCGAAGTTCACCCAGTGGGTGAGCGATTCAAGGGAAATTTGGGTTTTGACATTCTTCACGTAGCGAAGACTCATTTTTGTTCCCTGCTCTGTTGCCTGGTACAAGTGGGGGATGCATGTTCAGCCATGCCAAAGGGACTTTTTCTTCTTTGATATAGCATCGTTGCTCTGATATTTACCCAACTCTATGGCCCCCTCCATCTTCCTGGTTGTCAAGGAAACAGTTTCCTGGACAACCTGTTGACTTACTTGGCTGCTGAGTTTGTATTATCTCCAGTGTGGGAAGCTGTAGTGGAGAATTTTTTTAATGTCACCAAGGTAACCGTCAGCAGCCGCTTAATTATAGTTTTAGGTAAAGATGAATTCTCTTTTGCAAATGTTAGTGTATTTTTGGTTGGGAGGGGGGGCGGGCGCGTAGAGAACCACCCAGAGATGAACATCCTCTAATTATATGCTTTCAGTTGTGGACAACTCAGTTTCATTTGCGACTAAACTGGTTTCATTCAGAACTGATATATTTCCTCTAGAAAACAAACAAAATAATGAAAACAAAGAGGAGAAAGGAATCCATTTGGTGGGAGGCAGGCATTGAGTGTGATGGGTATGGCTGGAAGATAGGCATTGCTGAATGACGTTGCTGGTGGCTGCTTCCTCAAACATAAATTTTTCTGTCACCCTGAGAGGCAGTGCAGTGTAGTGCTCACACATCTGGACTCTGGAGCCAGACTGCCTGGGTTCAAATCCTGGCTCTGCAGCTTGCTGGCTGTTCGACCTAGGCAAGTGACTTAACCTCTCTGAGCTTTAATGCCCACGCCTGCAAAATGGGGAGGTGAGAAGGAGTTAGTTTTCACTACGGGTGCCCTGTGATACACTGATTGGGCCCTTAGAAGAATCCCAGCCTGGCAACTCTACAGTATCAGCTGTCATTCTAAAGTAGGCTTCCTACTAAACCGTACTTTGCATACAATTGGCTACCGAGGAGGGAGAAAATAAGTTTTTACGCTTTTTAATTAAAAGCTCAAACACAGAAGGAATTGAGGTGTAGCCTTTTTTGAGCTGAGGACTTGAATCAGAGTGGAGTCTTTGCAATTGCTCGCGTACCAGGAAGCATCCTTCTAGAAGGGAGCTCCTGGGTTTGGTCCAGGCTCTGTGGAGATGCCAGGTACTACAGATTCCTTGGACCCTAAATGGTCACTGGGTTGTTCAAGTCCTCGGCCCTGCTCAGCCCCCTGTACCCCGGGCTCTCTCCCAGGTCTGGGGCAGTCAGGCTGCAGAACCACAGCGCTGGGGGAGCAGGTTGCACTGGGGGTGAGGACGGTCCTCTTGGTAAGCGCCCCCAGATAGCTGAGCCTGGGATGATGATGATGACCTCGTTTTGTCCAGAGCAGGGCAGCAAAAGTCCAGCTGTGTGAGCTCAGGCCTGAGCTTCCCTATGCTCCCAGGTTCCCGTACCTGTGAAATCAAGGAGTTTAAATAAACCATCTCCAGTAGTTTTCCAAAGTTGAAGATGCTGAGATTCTATAGGGGAAAAGTGAGTCACAGATCTGGCATTGGCACCCAGGTGGGTCTGACGCCGAAGACTGTACCCTCAGCCACATACCAAGCCCTTGCTCTGATCATTGCTGAAACCGCGGACTCCTAGTGGAGTGACCTGGGCAAGCGATGTGCCTGGCCGTGCCTCGGTCTCCCCATTGGCCAAATGGAGACGTTAGTATTACCTACCTTTCGGGGTTGTTGGAAGAAGAAATGAGATAGACACACAAAGTGCTCATCAGAGCATGCCCCTCCAATAAACGCTAATTACCCGACCACACTGTAACATAAAAACTGTTCATATTAGCTGGCTGGGTAACGGAGTGATGCTGCCATACTTAACAGGCGGCCAGGTGTATGCAGAGTGTGGCACTGAATCCTCACCATTTGTATCATTGATCTTGTTATAACTTACATTGTATCGGCAGGTTGTCTTCATCTTTACAAATTTCTCATAGGAGCCCTTTTTTAAAAAAAACCTTCTTCGACTGAGATTCAGCTCATGGGCCAGCCTCCATCAGAACCGCTACACTAAGACCTGCATATTTGTTTTGTGTGCTTCCCTCTCTTCCTGTGCATTATGTATACTTTCATCATTTTGGAATGAAGACCTGAATAGCAATGAACATGTTGGTTGAGAGCAGCTGGAGCCGGTGAATTTTGGCATCGAATGGCCTATATCTACCAAGATGAATTAATTATGGTACCCAAGGCTGCTTCTTAGGCAGGCCGGAGGCTTTGGGGAGGGGGAGGAGAAAGCAGTTACAGGCCCCATCTTTCTACTTCCCCAACCACCCCCTGCCTCAGATTTTTTATTCATTACAGTCTTTTACAAGGAACAGCAGTCAGAAACACAAACACGATATCCGTCTACTCACTCTTCCCTCTAGGGACCACAAAAGGTCCTTTCTGGGCATTGAAAATACATCTCACGCATTCCCTACTCCCATTTTTTAAAAAGCCTCGGTGTTAGATTGAAAAGCATACATTCCACCAGAATGATTGAGGAAAGGTAATTATATATTATTAAATGCAAAAAAAGAAAAAAAAAATGTTCTTTGCAACACCCCTATGGCTTGGCAGAAATAAAATAGCAAAATGCTTAAATGGTTTTCCTGCCAGCGGATGAATGGATGCCGTGCTCTCAATTTGAGGTTGTTGGCTGTGGGGACTGGGCTCAGCATGAGTGGGGCTCCATTGTGGGGGCCTTTGTGGGGACCTGGGCTGCAGAAGGGGAGGAAGGACACGATTCACAGAGGAGCTGCCTTCTTATGTGTCCTTCGGCTCAGAAGGCGGGTGGTCTCTGTCTTCGGACAAGTCACATAAGCTTACTAAGATGAGGATAATAATACCTGATAATCGAAATCAGGCCTCACTTGCAAAGCACCATGGTGCGGAGTGGAAATAAGCTTGGGTTAGAGGGCCAAAGTGCCTGGCTTGGAATCTTCGCTCTGCCGCATATTGGCTGTGCGACCTTGGGCAAGTTACTTCATCTCTCTGTGCCCCCACTTCCCCATCTGAAAAATGGGAGTGACAGTGATATATACCTACTTCACGGTTATTGCAAAATAAGTTAATACATGTAAAGCCATTAGAACAGTGCCTCCCATCACGTGCTTAAGTGTTGGTCATTATTATGCCATCTCTCTTCTCATCACCAATATCCAAACAGATGAAGTCAGCGAAGCTGGCCCAGTTTCATCGGAGGACCGCTAAGTGGAAAGAACCCGGATTTAAACTCAGGCCTCTGGACTCCAAATCTTGTTGAATGTTCATAATGCCCCAGCTGCTTCCTGAAGGGCGGTTTTCAATTTCTAGAACTCCAACACTGCTTATAGCTCGTTAACCAGGCCTACACGCAAAGCCCTCCAGGGTGACACGACCCCAGATCGAACGTTCAGAATCCACCTTTCTGGTCCTCTGCTTTTCTCTCTCTGTAAAATAGACAGAACATTGCTCAGGGCGGAAGCTCGGTTAAAGACAACCAGACGAGCCACAGGGAAGGCAGAATCAAACAGGCCCCTGTGTGGCCAGGTGGCTTGCATCAGAGGTGAGCTCCCGCCAGGTAACTTCTAAGAAGAAGGTGGCAGCAAGAGTTCTATTTCCAGGACTTCCGGGTTCCACAGTGTCCTCCCTTTGACCCCAGAAAAGTGACACATCTCCGACTTTCCAAGAAAGTGCTTTGTCTTCTCAGCTAAATTGACCAGGTACATCTATCTGCTCAGTGTCTCTCTCCTTCATCCAACTCAAAAGAAGGCCATAGCCTCTCCTTTGAAACAGCATCATGGAGGCCCACCCCATGTTGCCTTTTTGAGTCTCAGGCTGGGGTCAAGGACAAGGGCAACCAGCGGAGTTGGAGATCCACCTCCTCTGGAATCGGAGAGCTACAAGGAAGGGGAAGCGCCTGGGCCATCGACTCTGAGATTGACCTCTGTGACTGCTGCATCCCAGAGAGCTTAAGGACCGACTACTGACGGGTGCAGATGCTTCTTTCCTTGGGCGCTGCCCACAGCCCTTGACACTGCACAGCCCAGGAGACCAGCTCTTGGGGACACAAGAATACGGTGGCTCCCGGAAAGCCAGCCCCCTCTCCTTTCTGCACTGGCTGTTGGGGTGTGGAGTCCGGGAGTGGAGAAGGGAACTCGCATCTTGTCCTCTCAACACATGTTAATGAGGTGCTGATTAGGACACTGCTACCATTTTTTGAGAGCTCACTCACTCTGTGTTAAGAATTTTGTTCAGATAATAGTGTGGCGTGCTGCTAGGATGTTGCTATTTGCTTCCCAATATCTGTCCTTTCCTTCCTTGCTAAATAAAGCTGATTTTATGCTATGCGGCAACATGCCCAGCTCTGGATAAATTGTGGTTGGTTTACATCTTAAACTTTAAGCCCATCGTAACAATCCTGTTTCTCATTTTTTTTTTTTTTTTTTGCATGGAAACTGCTCTATGAAGCTATGGATGGCTGTTAGGTCCATTTTAGACCAGTGAAACTTATGAGGATATCTGCCCTGTTGGCTCATGAGAAAGCAGATATGGCTGGCATAGCCCCCTTTGTGGCTGGCCTGCAAATGAGATGGCTGGAGCTGGAGCAGCCATTTTGTAGCTATGAGGGACAGGCCAAGTGTCTTGTTAAAACAAAGTGTGGTCTGAGAGCCAGATTGTTAAAAATGCAGACTCTTAGACTCTGCTTCAGACCTATTGAATCAAAATCGGCATTTTAGCAGGACCTCCAGGTGATCTGTGTGCACGGTAGAGTTTGAGGAGCACTGTCAGAGAACCCCAGAGACCTCCCTTTGTCTTGAGGTTGTGGATCTGCTGAACTGTTGCCAGTAAGAAACACCCCCTGGGTTTCACGTCATAGGCTTTCTGTTCCTTGCAGCCAAAAGCATTCGTAGCTGGTACAAGCACTTAGAAGCTCAACAGCCTTATGTGAAATGCCTCCCTAATCCACCCAAGAGCCCTATGAAGAAAGGACCATTATCATCCCATTTTACAGCTTAAGGAAACGATTTGAGAGAGAATACATGATTTCCCAGTGTCAACCACTGGTGAACTGGGAGAATCCAGCTGCTTGACTGGGCACTAAAGCACGGCACTGTCTCCCCTTTTCAGCTGTTGCTCTGAGGCGGGCACCTCCTCTAAGCCAGTTGCAAAGAGCCATCACTGCCACTCAGACAGGCCTATCCAGCCATCCTCCTCCTCGCCCTGAGCACAGATCTCTACTCAGTGGTACCCCCATCCCATCCTGCTTTGCATCTCTGGGCTCTCTCTCCTGTACTAGTCACCTTTCCTTTAGCTTTTGCTTCCCAGAAGCTTCTGCCTGATGCTCCCTTGTTTTCAGAGGAGAGTCCAGCTGCCCTCTGGTTCCCTCTCACAAGGCACAGAAGCCTTTTTCAGCTATTACTCTCAGGCTTTAAAGTTGGAGGCCGCCCCTCTAGATAGTGTGACTAAGAATCTTCTGGGGGAGGGGCGGACACATTTGAAAATCAGACTCCGGGTCCCAGGAATCAGCCTTTCTCCGTGAGGGCTCCCCAGGTGCCTCTGCGGTTCACACCTGGAAGGGTGCTCATCAGAGCTGGGAAAGTTTGGCGGAGAGAGGAGGGTGGCTGATGAAATGTCATTTTGCCTTCTTTCTCACATTTTTCATAGCCACTTGATTAATGTTTTCTTTGGGTAGTTACAGTCCGCTTTGTGTTGGTTGCAAAACAATTCATTGAAATTCTTCTCTGTGAATGCAGTTTTTCTGGGGAGAAAATAAACACCTGTGTGGTCCCCCATTCAAGCAGTTTGTGGGTGCATTCCAGCCCTGGGCAAATGTTTGGAGATGGGGACAGCTGGGACTCACCGGGGCAGGTTGCAGAATGGCGGGCTCATTCTAATGTGGTGTCAGGTGATCAAGAAGAAAGGCCAGGAGCTTTTGAAATTAGGAGGAAAGGGGTCTGTGTTTGGCAGAATGGCCCTGCCAACACGTCCACGCCCTCATCCCGAGAATCTGTCAATATGGTATGTCACCTGGCAAAAGGGACTTTGCAGACGTAGTTGAGACGTAGAGAAATGATACTAGATTATCTGAGAGGGCTTGACCTAATCACAAAGCAGAGAAACCTTTCTCCAACTGGAATCAGAGTTTATGGCAGAAGGTGAAGTCAGTGAGATTTGAGCTGCCATCACCCAAGGGCGCCACATGGAGAACAGGTGAAGGGGTGAAGGTAGCTGTTAGGAACAAAGACCAGTCCTGGAGGACAGTCAGCCGGGAATGGGGGCCTCAGCCCTACCACTGCGAGGAGCTGAATTCAGCCAGCAACCTGAATGAACTTGGAAGTGGTCTTCCCCAGAGCCTTCAGTAAGAATGCAGCCCTGCTGAAACCTTGATTTTGGCCTTGGGAGGCCCTGAGCGGAAGACCCTGTTCACCTCACCTGGAATTCTGACCTACGAAAACTGATATGTAATTCCGTATTTTTTGAAGACTCTGCATTGTGGCATTTGTTATGGTGGCCACAGAAAACAAACACAGGGCCCCATTTCTGAGTCCGGGAGAGGACCTTTGCCGTGACATCTCATTTAGACCTTGCCCTTCGCTGACCTGCCAGTCTCACCTTTCCAGGTGGGCTCTTAAGGAATAAAGCCACATAATGCACAGAAAAGTCCCACCTGCGTCTCAAGTGCTACCTTGGATTGTGATAAGATCCTTTTCTCTGGCTACGTCGACCTTCCCCACTCCCCCCCTCCAGGTAATGTCTTAGTATACTTCCTTTCCTTTATTTTTCTATGCATTTAACTCACACAGTGGAGATGTGCGAAATGTACACATTTGTTTTCTGCTTCGCTCCCTCGTGAAGTTTCCACATATCACTGAAGCCTTTTCACAAACCTCACTTTTAGTGCTGCCCGATAGTTCATCAGGCGGAGGTAGTGCCGTTCACGTGTCCAGACTCTGATTCTTGGACTTCCCTCTCGTTCCCAATTATGAATGATTAAAAAATTTTTTTTTTACATAAAAACAACCCCAGCGTGTTATATTGATTCTTACCACAGAGGTCCAGAAGAGGAATTACTAGGCTTAATTAAATGCACAAACTTTTCAGAGGCTCTTGATACAAGTGCGAACTACTCTCCCGTGTTTGGGTACCATCTAAGCGGCTGAATTTCTCAGTTCCTGGGAGTGGGTGGCGCCATCCCTTCTCTTTCTGTCTCCTCTGTGGAGTCCGCCCTGGGGAGCTGGGCGCACGGCGAGTGTCCCCTCAGCACGTGCAGCTTCATCTTGTTCTTGAATCGTCATCACAGACTCCTCACAGCTGCTGACCTGCAGACAGAAAGGGGCAGTGTTTGGGAAGCGGTGTATCCCTCACCCCCCTTGTGGATTCGCTCTGCCCAGGGGCCCTTTTCGGAGACAGGAATCCCAGCACACAGCTGTTCAAGCGTGTACCAACTACAGCCTTTTGTTATTGTTATGGATGTATTTAACCCACCAGTGCCTTCTCTGAGTAGCTATCCTCTCAGGCTGGAATGCAGTCTCAGCCACCCTTGGGCTTTTGTTCACCTGGTGCTGAACGAACTCTTTGGAGGGGCATCTTAGGTGGCAACGGAATGTGTGTGTGTGTGTGCGCGCGCGCGCGCGTGCATGCATGTGTGTGTAAGGGGGAGCACTCCCAATTATCAGGCATCGTCTGAGAGATCCCTCCCTTTGTCTGGAAGCTCTGCCATCTCTGGGGAATAGAATTGTTTTCCAGGGGTCTTACTTCTCTGGGGTCTTGCCATATACTTGATGGGGACAGAGGCTCCCGCTTTGCAGGGCAGCGGAGCCCCAGAATACTTTCCGTCCCTAGTTTTGCAGATTTTTTCATCTCCTTGCCTTCTGTCACATCCGTTTGGGCTGCTCTCACAAAAATACTACACGCTGGGGGGCTTCAACAAGGGACACTTATTTCTCACAGTCTGGAGGCTGGGAAGTCCAAGGTCAAGGTGCCAATCGACTCAGTGTCTGGCGAGGGCTTCCTAGTTCACAGACGGGTGTCTTCTCGCCATGTCTTGACGTGGCGGGAGGAGCATGAGGGCTCTCTGGGGTCTCTTTTAGAAGGACGCTGACCTCATTCACGAGGGCTCCACCCTCATGGCCTAATCACCTCCCAGAACCCCCACCTCCTGAAAGCATCACATTGGGCATTAGGATTTAATACATGAATTTTGGGGGGACACAAACATTCAGTTCACAGCACTTTCAAAACCATGACCCGTTCTCTGCTGCTGAAGTACATCTCACATTCCCATGCTGTTTGACCTGACTTACTGAAGGTTCGAGGCTGCTTCCCTCCCACCTCGCAATAACCCCCCAACCCCCAAGGCCAGGAAGCACGAATGAGTCTCCATACCGTCTAGGTATAGGACCCAGGAAGATGTCAGAAGGCAAAAACCCACAAATTAATTTTTCAAGAAAAGTTATTCTGTCCTTCTCAGTAAAGGCTCTGAGAAGTCCTGCAATAAAGAAACGTGCCTAACTTCCTTTAATCTAGTTTATCCAAGCTTATTTTACCAGGAAGCCTTGCCTCTTAACACCTCATAATTTTCTTCAGAGTTGTTTTAGATACACTGGAAAATACTAATCTGGCCCAATTCCTGTATTAGTTGATAAATGAAGAGACCGATGCTGGAAAGATAAAGTTTTTCACACCACGTGTCTTACCCACGGTGTGACCCACCTATAAGGCGGCACTTAAATGCTTATCATCTGAGAGAGACTTTCCTAAATAGGGTGGAAGAAATCAAATTCCTTTTCAGGCCAACCACATTTTTATTTGGTCAAAGGACGCTCACTGTTTGAAGAAGTACCATTGACATTCTTGTTATGCAGCAGTGACTCCAGCTCTCTGCCCTCCCCCGCCACGTGTATCATTTGTGTATCTGGATCTCATATTTCAGCCTTTGCATCAGCTCGACTGTAAAGTGTCACGGAGGACTTGAGAATCCATCTCTGAATCAGGGATCTGATACCGCCAAGCCTCAGAGCCCAGTTTTCCTCTTTGAAAACCCAAGGCTGGCCTGGCCTTCCTTGCGCAGGGGGTGTCAGTCTGCAGGGCTTGGAAACTGCTCTCAAGATGTGAATTGTTGATAATGTTCAAGGAGACAGGAAGTGGCAGCTAAAGATATTCTGTCTGAGGCTCCCTGAGAGTAACTTTGACAGTGGAGAGGAAGGAATGAAAGTAGAATTTATGGAGATTGTTCCAAACCAGACAATGCGCTAGGTGTTTATAGTTTAAATTATATTTACTTTTAAAATAAATGATACCTGCTCAGGGCACAGAATTCAGACATAAATGTAAATGTGAAATGTCTCCCTCCGATGTCCATATCCGGCTGGGCAGTTACCTTCCCAGGAGGTGACCATCATGACATCTTCTTGTGCCCCTCTACTGACATCCTATACATTAATAAGCAAGTACGTAAATAAGGTGACACAGAAAATTAGCTTACTGTACCTCCTGTTCTCACCCTGACTTTTTCACCTGGAGATCGTTCTTGTGTCTGTTCATTTAGGGCTGGCTTACTCTTTGTACCTGTTGCATAAATTTCGTTGGATGGATGGGCCATGATTTAGTTAACAATTGTCTACGAATAGACTTTTAAATTCTTTTAAATCTTCTTATGCTAGGTCAATGGTTCTTCAGCTGCGCCTTTCCTTCCCCAGAGGACATTTGGCAACGTTTGGGGAGATTTGAGGTTGTTCCAACTCGTGGGGGAACGGGTGCTACTGGCTTTCAGTGGGCAGAGACCAGGAATTCTTAGTAAACAACTTAGCAGGTGCAGGACAGCCACCAGGAGCAAAGAGCGATCCAGCCCAGGATGTCAGCGGTGCCCAGGCTGGGACATCCTGTGCAGAGTGTTATCTCCAGTGAGTCCGTAGGGCGGGCGTAGGGACTCAGCGGAGAGCGAAATGTCAAGTCCAAAGGCACGGGACTGGAGCAAGGGCTCATGCCAGGAGAATGCTTCCCACTGCAGAAAGGAGGAGAAAGCTCTCAAGTTTATACCCCTTAGCGTCTCAAGGAGACGTATCTAGAAGGAGCTGCCACCTTGAGGGGGCGGGGCTCCTCTTGTCCCTCTTGTTTCAATTACCCCCTAGATTCTGACTAGGAACTCCAGAAGCGTGGGAGGGAGATGCAATTATCCTCAACAAACCCAACGCAGTCATTAAACGGTATCTTGAAGCTTTTAATTTCTAGTATATTAGCATATTATGAATGGGGAAGTAGCATTTCGTATATAATAGCAGAGGCATTGGGAAGGAATGCCTATTTTTACCACTAATTAAGAGGATATTATGGAATTGTTAGAGAATTAATTGTACTTCAGTACATCTTTATAAGAAAGACAATTGGATAAAGATTGTTTCTTCCTTCCCACATCACAATATTTGCAGGCAGATGGCATTGTTCTGGCTGAGGAAGTGTGCTGGTATCAACACAAATCACCTCCTCCCTCAGAAGGATTTGATACATTAGTCGGCCTCCTCTTCGCAGGATATTATTGTGATTATTTACGCAGCATATTATTGTGATTATTTACGTCTGTGCAGCACTGTATGCTTTTCAAACACATCTGTGTGCACCGTCGCGTGGTGTCCTGTGGCATGCTTCGGATATCGTTAGCCCCCTTTTAATGGATGATAAGATAGCTAGGAGAGACTTATGTGACTTGCCAAGGGCCAAGAGCACAAAACAGGGACAGCTGGGATGGGACCACAGGCCCCGCCCCTGAAATATCCTCTTCTGGATTGTTCTTCCTCTTCTCTGTATCCTGGCTGGTCTGGTGCCTCCCCATTGGATGTGTGCGAAGCGCTCGCCTGCAGAGGAGATAACATAAGGAAGCAAGAACAGAACCCTCGTGGTAAGGAAGACCTGGGTTCAAATCCCAGCTCTGTCACTTCTAGTTGATGGCCTTTGGGCAAATGAATTAATCTCTTTGAACCTCGGTTTCCTCATCTGTAAAAGGTGGATCATGGCTCTTATCTCATGGAGCTACCGTGAGGATTCAAAGAAATGGTGCTTGCAAGATGCTCAGCACAGCTCCTGGGGCGAAGCAGACGACCGTTGCTGGTGTTACTCCTGCTGAGTTTGCTGGCTCCCCAGACTCTTCAGATGGTGTCAGTGCCTCACGTGTTCACGCGCATCGGTCCCAAATCCTGTGGCTTCCGTGATTTTTGGTGCCCTCTCTTGGCTGCTGCTTGCCTCTAAGTCCTGCTGGTCCCACCCATGCTGGAGAGCAGGTCCCTTTGGTCACCCTGGCCACCAGAGTTTTCTGTCCTCATGGTAACCAGCCAGGCCAGCGGCTAAGTGGGAGGGGGTGGTAGCTCCTGCCCTTTGTGATATGCTGTAGTGGGGGATCGCCACAGTAGGCTGCTGAGCCCCGACGTGGTACTGAGCGTGGGGAGATGGCTCTCATTACACTCATAGCCTGTTCCTCCTCGAGGTGAGTACACATGGTTAAGGTCACCTGACTGACCTCAGGGTCAAGGTCACCTGTTCTAGACCTCACACTGTCTCAGAAATCACTCCTTCCTTTCCAATCTCAGGCTCAATTGCCGACTTAGGTTCTGTTGGTGAGATAAGTCTCGCAGGAGCCCATCCCGGATAGCCGTGGTTCTGGTCTGCCCAGGATCTCTCCCTTTTTGTTTTGGTAACTGAACCTTAGTTTTACTTTGGGGAACTACCTGTTCTCCACTCTCAGTTTGAGGTTCAAGGTGGGCCGACTCCAGACCCTTGATGCCAAGGGTAGACATGTGACCAGGCTTGACCATTGAATGCTTACTTATTCCCCTGGCCACAGGAATTGACTTAGGGATTCGCATGTGACCAGATCAATCAGAGCTGACCTCAGGGCTTTTGCAGGAATTATTAGAAAAAAGATGAGCTTTCTCTTCGGGTTGCCGAGCTGACGGATGTACACCTAGATTGTAGAAGCCTTTTGGCAAGAATATGGGGATGCCTTCTGAGAATGAACCAACACAGAGGCTAACAGAGACCAGAGATGGGCAGAGACAAATTCCTGATTATATTATGAGCACCCAAATCCATTCATGCCTGAGGGCGCCAGTTTGAGTTGAGTTTCCACCATTTGTAACCAAAGGGGTCCATGTCCTCTCAACCCCTCCCCCTCCAGTCCACCAGAAGCGCCAGAATGTGCCTGAATTCCATTAATGGGCTGACTTCAAGTTTTTTTCACGGGCATCTAAGAAAACAGATACCTTTAGAAGGGGGATAGAGAGAGAGGGGAAAGAAAAAGTATCTCCTAATTTTCCCTGTTGAATCTTTTCATCCTGACCGAGACACTGTCTTGTATTTTATTAGGCTCCCTTCCCCGCTTTATTTTCCAAAACCGCATTTGAAACTGGCCATTTTCAAGAGGAAATGGCATAGATAATTTTTTCATGATTGCCGCCCTTTTGTAATTCGGAAGATATTTAATTAAAATTTTTATTACCTCCTAAAGTTAACAGAGAAATTCATCTTTTGTGGCAGGGGAAGGACCTGTCTTTGAAACTCCCCTTTGTAGACCCTAGTCGAGAACCCTATCATTAGCCACACCTCGGCGCCCCTTCCCTCAGCATCTCCAGATAGCGCAGGGGACAATTTCATAGCTCGGAACATCGGCTTAGACACAAGCTACTCTTTGACATGCCTCTCGAAACCCCCCATTCGGCCCCGGGCGTGTCTCCTTTTCTGCTTCCTTGTGCCCTGCACTGTGCTCTCTCAGCATCCGCGGCACTTTACGCTGTGATTTTCTGTACCTGCCCGTCTTCCTTTCTAAGCCCCTTGAAGACAGAGAACCTATCTTCTTCATCTTACAGTGTATAATAAGCATTTCGGTCCGGTTTTTATTCGTGGCGATCCTCCCACAGCTTAGAACAAGGCTGGGTACTGGTGGGTGCTCCACAGATATTCCTTAAATGCACGCATCCCTCCCTCACGCACCGCAGAGGGCTCAGCACAGCAGAGGGACATGGGACCTGTAAAAAGGCAGGGAAGGAAGGGGAAGGGTGTTTCCGGTGCCTCAGTGACTGGTGTTTTCAAGGCTCAACCATTGTGGGCTCGTCTCTGTCCTTTCATACAGCCAGCTGCCTTTTTTTCCCGTTGTTCATTCATTTCATGTACCCTCTACACGTTTATTGGGTGCCTGTGCTGTGTCGGGTGTCAATGAGTGGCCGTGTGCCGGATATTCCGCATGAGGGTCATTGAATCATTGTACCGCAGTGCTGGGAGGAAGGCATATTGTTCCCATTTCGCGAATTCTGAGAGGCAAAAGAGCCGGAGATCACTGGGTGTAAGTCGTGGAGCTCCAATGAGCCGTCTTTTGCTTTTTCTCTAATTGTCTTACGCACGCTTCTTATCTATCAACTATTACAGCAGTTTCTGCAAAAGCACGATTGGCATCTTGCGCTTCGTGGGAAAGACTTGCCGAGGCACCCAGTAGGCTCTCAGGAAACGAACAGCTAAAACTTCCTTGCATGTGTTGCTCTGGCTTTTTTCTCCCTGCCGGGGGGACCCAGTCATCTTACCTTTTTACTGGGAGGCAGTAAAGGTAAATCTCTCTGTGTTTTCTGATGGACCCGGTTCTGAACCTTCTGGACTCCTAGCAAATACTATTAGCTATCCCTGACATCATCACGGATAGAGCGGCTAATGCCGAAGAGATAAGGGCATCTGCAACACTACCTAGAACAGAGTCTCTTTTTAGCAGAGTTAATGTGAATATAGCATATCGACATAGCACATACATAACTGTACACAATAATGCTAAATAATTCAGAGAGGAAGCTGGCAGCTCAGGGCCTTTTTATAGTAAATAATTCAAGTACTCTTTACATTTCCCACCAGTGGATCGGTGCATTTGCCTGCTGTGGAGAGAGAAGCAGAAGCAGGAGAATAAAGAATGTAAAGGCCACCGGGAGGAGAACATTCTTCTCCTGCACATTGACACAGTGCAGTGGGCCACGCAATTCGCATTTGCGCTTTGATGTAGGGCACGGCTGTTTTGACTTTCAGACTGGCTCTCGTTGCACATTTTAAAGAGCAGGGGAAACGAGAAAACAGTTTCTCGAGACATTTACTCTGATTAGAGACGGGCACGTGTGCCGTCCCGCTCGAGGGCGGTAAGCGTCTTGAGCAGTGCAGCATCCTGGTACGTCACTCGGGAGTCTGGGTTCTACCTTATGAGCTACACAGCCCTGGCAAGCGATGAAACCGTGCGCCTCAGTTTTCTCATCTGTATCATGGGGTCAAGCAGAGTACCTACCTCATAGGGTTGTCACGAGGACCAAAGGGAAGTACACACATAAATAATATAGTGCAGGGTTGGGCACCTGGAAGCTGCTCCATAAATAGGACCCACTGCCCATACTAATTCAAACCCCGCCCCCTATAAGGAGGTCACTGTGGTTCAGAGAGGGAGGTGATAAGCCCGAGGGCACACAGCTATAACTAGCAGAACAGGTCCCCTGTTTCTAACAGTGATGCTCCTCTCAAGCCCTCCCCCTCCAGTTGGCCAGGAGTGCCAGAATTTGCCTGAATTCCACGAATAGGCTGACTTCAAGTTCTTTTCACGGGCATCTAAGAAAATAGATATCTTTAAGAGGGGGGAATGGAAAGTTTTCCATCCAAGTGAATTTCTGGCAGAAGGGAGTGACAGTGTGCCACAGCCAAGAGACTTTTTGTAGCTAAAGAATTCTTTGGAGTATTAAGTTTTATCGTAGAGAGTTTGTGTTTCTCAGTGTTTTAGTAGCAAATAATATTAATCACTTTTACTGAGCACATATTTATTTAATCCCTACTAGGTCCTTGGCACTGGGAATGTAGCTGTGAACAAGACAGGCCAGGTTTCTGCTCAATGGAGACAATCTATCAATCAGTAAGTAAACCGATTGATAGATTGTTTTATATTATATGAAAAGGGAACCCTAAAATAAGGTAAGGGGCTAGAGAGTGACTGGCAGCTCATTCTACTGGGGGCCTGAGGTCTGAAGGCTTCTGTGCGAAGGTGACATTTGAGCAGGGGCGGGAATTGTGAGAAGGAGCGGGGCATGCTGTGAGCCGGGCACCGGACCGCGGAAGTTCAGCAGGTGCAAAGGCCCTGGGGTGTGGCAAATTCAATCACTTGACTTTTCTTCTCAAAATCTGGAATAATTTTCACGGTTGTTTTAGTTTTCTGTGGCTGCTGTAACAAATTACTTAAGATGCCATAAATGTATTCTCTCATAGTTCTGGGGGCCAGAGTCTGAAACGGAGGTATCTGGAGGCTCTCGGGCCGACTCTGTTCTTTGCCTCCTCTGGCTCCGCTGGCTGCCAGCATTCCTTGATGTGCAGCTGCATCACTCCCATCTCTATCTCTGTCCTCACGTCACTGTCTCCTCTGCCATCTGTCAAACCTCCCTCTGCCTCGCCCACATAAGTGATTTTTTTAGGCGAGGCAACCCTTGGTTGACCTCACAGATTGCAAGGACCTTGTCCGCTTACGATCCTTTATTTTTTATTTATTATGCCTACAGCACCTGGTCTTCCTAGGTGGTCTCCCATCCAAGGCCACATAAGTGAATTTTTAAGAGTGTTTTTTTGTGTCATTGGATTTAGGGCCTACCCAGATAATTCGGGATAAACTCCTCCCCTCAAAATCCTTCAGTTAATCACATCTTTTACCATATACGGTAACATTCATACGTTCCAGGGAGTAGGACGTGGGCATGTCTTTGGGAGGGCCACCACGCAGCCCACTACAGTGGTTGAGCATGATGTGCCAGGTTCTCGACATGAAAAGCAACAAGAGAGGCAAAACTTTGCCTCTGTTTTGAGTTGAGCTAAAAAAGACCCAACCCCTCAAAAAAAAAAAAAATAATATAGTTTCCAGTTGTGTTAGATATTTCTGACAACTTTGGCTTTTAAATATTCAGAATTAGCTCCAAATATGCTGCTGGATCCTGCAGGGCAGATGCGCTGGAGACATGTAGCTCTAAGTCCTCCCCGCCTGGGCCGCCTCTGGTCCTGTTTTATTTACGGAGTGTTTGTGGCAGACTCCATGCCTTGGGGAGCTTTGGGAGTGGGGGGCCCAGTGACTAGGGGTCCAGTGCTCCTTCAGGCTCTTGCCTCAGCTCTAAGTTAACCAGACCTGAAGTCTTGGCGGGTCACTCCCTTCTCGAGCCTCAGTTTCCCCGTCTGTGAGCAGGCTGGCCAGGCTGCCTATCCTCCTCACAGACTTGCCTAGAAGAGTCTGTATAATTGGTAGTTATAGATCCTGAGCGCGTCTTGACTTTTCTACCCTCTGAGGGCTGAGTCGGTGTTTCTCAAAGGCTGTGACACTGGTTGTAGGTGGGAGGTCCCCCAAACCACCCCAAGATCGAAGAGACCCGCCGCATGGTCCTCCTGACGGCTGTGATATCTTACAGTGAAAGGACACAGAGCAAAATCTTACAGTGAAAGGACACAGGGCAAAGGAAAAAGGTGGAACCAGGTAGGCGTCTCTCACGGGAGTCACACAGGCCGTGACAAATTCTCCCAACAGTGGGTTGTGACAATGCATGTGAAATGTTACCAACCAGCAAAGCTCTTTAGAGACTCAGTGCCAGGATTTTTACTGAGGCCGCTGGTCACCCAGGCAGCCTCTGCCTGGCACCACAGTTTCAGACTTTTGAAAGAAAAGCAGGTTTCCAGCACAAACCGTATTGTTTGTACAAACACCTTAGGCGCAATGAGCTACCATTATCAATAAATGGTGGGTGGGACCCCTATTGAAATCTAAGTTCCTGGACGTTAGCCGAGGGCCGAACTGTAAGCAGGTCTTTCAAAAGAGAGCAGCCAGGCCTGCTGTATAGACATCCCTCTGCACAGGTGGTACATGCAGGTGGCGTCTCTGTTCCTTTCTTTGACATCTGGGTGTTCAAAACCCCTTTCCGTGCCTGGGGACTCACCCATCATCTGAGACAAAAATCTACTTCTCGTGATAGAAGCTGAACATGTCAAATACTCCTTTACCGCGCTTCCTCTGCAGCCATGAGAGGGAGACGGTCGCATGACTCCAGCCCTGCCAATCAGACGAACTTACCCAGATTTTGAACGGGAAGCTAGTGACATGGAAAAGTCAGGGCCACACTTGCCGCGAAGGGGGTGGCAGCAGCTACATCCTCTTTCTAGAGACGGCGTGGCTGCAGGTCCACTGTCAGGGGTTGATATCAGTCCTGAGGCTGGTGGGGGCACATTCCAGCGGGGCCCTGCTGGCGTCTCCCCTGGACCAGTTCTGCAGGATGCTCTGGGCACCGAGGCCCCAGCCCAGTCCTCCCAGCGGGTGGGCTTTCCCAAGAATCTGTTAGCAGACTCTTGTCTTAAGTTGGACAGGGTCGAGTTTTGTTCCTTAGTAAGGAAGATAATTTTTAGATGTGTTCGTACATGATGCTAGACAAAACCCAGTCACAGAATGAAACGTTGTTCCCTGTCCTGTCCTCTTTCAGTCTTTCTGGTTATTTGGGAGAAAGTCTCTATTTTCTTTTACTACCCTCAGTCCTTTTAGCCTCTTTCTAATGCTTGCGAACCCCCCTCTTATTTTATTTTTTTCAGCTTCTTTGAGGTATAATTGACATATAAAATTGTAAGATATTGAAAGCGCACATCGTAACAATTTGACATAAGGTATGTGCATCGTGAAATGACTGTGACTCTCCCTTTTATTAAACAAAGAGCAGGCCTGAGGCCAGTATCGATATCTAGCAAGAATTTAATAACATGGATATTGCAAAGTGTTTATTTCATGGTTACCTTCGATTTGTGGCAAATATTATATGGTAATGACATAAACGTTTCCTTTAAAAACAAAATCATTTAAGAAAAAAAAATCATAATCTAATCCATGAAAGATTAAGCAAATAACAGCCTGATAATATATTATGAACATGGTTCTTGAATGAGAGAATTTGGGGGAACAGTGTGGCCGGGATTCAAACTTGGCCTTTTGGAGTCCACAGAATGTTGTGCAGGGATTCTCAGAAGGGGCAGCCAAGCTCCCCGAAACCTGAGCATTGTGTTCCTTTCCCAGCTGCTGTGCCTTGGAGCCGGGGCCCCCAACCCTCAACCGCTGCAGGGAAGATGTAGCATCTGCCTTCCCCAGTATTGCAGCAAGGCTCAGGGACGGGACTGACTCTCTCAGGCCGACTGAGCCCTAGAGCTAGCCATCGCTCAGCGCTTGGCAGGAAATGCCGTCACAAACTTTGCTACCCGTGGAAGAGCCAGTGGGTGCCGTCCAGTCGACTCCCCTCGTTACAGAGGTGGGATGAGAGAGTTCTGTGGTTCTGGTGGTGACTGGAGCCCAGGGTGCTGGACCTTTGGTCAAGCTGTCCTCAGCAGCCCCTGGCTTGCTTTAGGTGGAGTGACCGGGCCAGCAGGGGCTGACCTGGTCCGGGGGGTGGGGAGGGGGCGGTTCCACCTCACCCTCCAGCTCTCCAGGCTCCGGCCACACTGGCTTCCTCCTGTCCCTCCATCTCGGCAAACATGTTCCTGCTTTCGAGCTCAGACCTGGCTCTTCTTTCTCCTGCCTGGAGGGTTATTGTCACCCACCTCCCACTGCTGCCTACTGAACTCTCCTGCTGACCTTCTTAGGGAGGCCTTCCCTGACACCACCAGCCAGGGTCACCTGTCGCTTGCCAGCCCATGCCTTAGTTTACTTCCTCGTAGCACTTTTCATGGCCTGAAATTGGGGTTCCGTTTAGTGTCATCTCTGTTCGAGATGTGAACTCCCCGAGGGCAGGGCCAGGGTGATGACAGGATTCGTGGGGTCCAGCACAAAATGAAAATTGGGGTCCTCGTCCAAAAATGACTGAATATCAAGATGGCCACAACAGAGCATTAAAGAGTGTGTGGGGCCTTCATAAGCCTCGGCCCCTGAACCATCATGCAGTCTGCATGCCCTAGAAAGCAGCCTGACCAGGGACTTGTCTTGTTCACTGCCCTGGGCCAGGTCACCCCTGTCCCTCTGGGCCTGGAACAAGGCTGGCATACAATAGGCCCACAATAGGTATCTGTTGGCTTCATGCAGAAATGAATGAATAAGCTGTACGACTCCAGAGCTGAGAGCCATAGCTGCTACTTCATCGGCCCAATGGAAATAAACTACTTCCAACCATTTATTCCTGAGATCAACTCAAGGTTAAGATTTCAAGGCAAGGTCGGTGCGGGAGGGCCCTGAAGGCTAGAACAGGGTGAGAGGTTTATTCTAAAAGCCTCTGGGGGTTTTGAAGCAAGGCTATGACAAGTTGGGTCACACTGTACAATATCACCAGGCGGCTGTGGGCAGCGCAGTGTGAACTTGGGTGGGGGTGAAAACAGATGCAGGAATTGGGGTGAGGTGACCTTGGCAGCAGTTCCAACTACCACGGTGCTGGCGGAGAGATGGAGAGAAGTGGGAGCTGCTGGTTTCACCCACGTCGGGTGGGCCCCTGTGCCCTGTTTCACTCACCACAAACGCAATGGGATGGTTTGAAGGCGTCAGTGAACACTCAGTCAGCTAGAGTCCATCCCGGCTCTGCCGCTTACACACAGCCCCTGCTACGTCCCAGCCCTTCCTTTAATCCTGCGGGATGGAGGAGATGGTTTACGCCGAGAGCACTACACGCTCCATAAAAGTTAAGTGTATTTATACATAACAGGCAAGCCTGGAAAACCCACGGTGGGGTAGTTATGGGAAGAAATGTAGCCCTTGGAAGAAACTTCTCAGAAGCAGTGACATGTAGCCAGGGACTCTGACTGGAGGGAAGGGGTCCCTTCGGTGGAACCCAGCAGGTGCCGGTTCCAGCTGGATTATTTCCAACTTGCTGTGGCTCCAAGGCGTGAGGTGAGCCACACCGGTGGACATGATCCACTGAGACAAGGCAGCGGGATTTTCCGGGGAGCGGGGGTCACCCGCAAGCCACAGAGCACCTTTCCTGGCAAAGAGAGTGATTTCTTTTGGCGATCACCAAACACGAGTTGAGAAAAAACAGTAACAGGAAATACCTCTCGAGTAGATTCTACATGCCCAGTACCGGTCCAAGGCATTTACTTATATTCGCTCATTTAGTTCCGACAACAACCCTCTGTGTTGGGTACAAATATCATCTCAGGCACAGGGGGTCTAATGATTTCCCCAAGGTCATGGGCCGGAAGGCCAAAAGCCAGGATTCAGACTTGGGCATCTGGCTCCAGGCACTTTTACCACTGCGTGAGGTCGGGGACAAGGGACACCCCTGCCTGGAATTCCATTGACACTGTCAACGTGCATTTGCCCTGCTGGCCAAAATGCAGATGGTCAGAGCACAGAGAAGTGACACCATAATCGGCTGAGTGGCAGACTCGATGGGAATGATTACATTTGATTCTCACGCCTACCCTTTGCAGTGAGGGCTGTGTTGGCTCTATTTTTTAAATGAAGAGACAGAGGCACAGTTTATGCACTTTGTCCAAAGCCCCACAGCCGACCTAAGCCTTCTCTGTTTTTCTGAAGTCTCCAGGCTACAGGCTTTTATTTCTGTGGCCTTCAAAGCCAAAATACCCTTGCTCTTCTGATAGGCATCGAGACCCAGAGAGGTTAAACACTCTGCCTGAGTGGGGAGATGGGGCTCAAATGCAGATTTGCCCAAGTTCAACACTCACGTTCTTTCTTTCCTTTTGTGCTTCATTTCTAAGCAGTTTAGACTAACCATGGTTTCTGGTTAGGGGGCATCTTCCTGGAGTAAGTGGATTTTCCCGTGTGTGTGTGTGTGTGTGTGTGTGTGTGTGTGGTCTACGGCCAGATCAAAACTTGGACTGAGGATCAGAGACTGGGTTCTAACCCAGAACGGCCTCTCACCAGCAGCATATGACGGCAGCTGGTCCTTCTCTCTGAGACTCATGGATGACAACAAGAATACCACCTGCAGGCCGGTCATCAGGAAATCAAAGAACCCACTAGAAAAGTATAGACTCCCCAAAGCAGGGGTTTGTGTCTGCGTGTCCCCTCACCCAAATCCACGAATGCTTGTTAAATGTCTCTGGAAGAAAGAGCGAGAAGGAGGAACCATGTCAGCAGTGGCTATTAATATGATGTCACCCATTTTGAGATTATCCTCCTGAAGAACAAAGGGGCAAAAGTAATCCTACCTATTCTGCAGGTGGAGAACTGAGCTACCTGGATGTGTAAGGGGAGGGTGAGCCAGAACAAGCCCAGCGCTCACTCAAATAGATTTCTTTGCCTCTTTGTTCTTAACCATAATCTTTCCCCCCCACCCCCCCACCATAAAATGTCAGAACGTCGGCATGACAAAGTGCAGGACGACTCTTTAGGAGAAGTGGCACAGGCTCTCTCCCAGCTGGTCTCCCAGGACTGGAGCCAGGAGCTGAGCGTCTGCAAGTCACCGTGCCCTCATAAGGAACAGTCTCTCCCCACGGAGAAGAAACCCACTGCATTCCTCCACAAATAGCACCTTCTCTTCCTGGGCTCGAGGACGTGAGGCCTCGGTAGAGCCAGGAGTCCATCCTGAAGCACTCTAGGGTTTCATCTTGGAAATGCAAGGTGGAAACGTCAACCTGGGCGATGCCCCCCAGGTAGAGGGACCTGGGGCTGCACCAGGGCCTTTTCATCCAGAAGGGAACACCTGTTGGGCAAATTTCTAGCTAATTAACTTTATTATGTCTAGCCTTACTTTCTCGAAGCTTAAAATATAGTGAGGGGGCAAGGTTCAGCTGGTATAAACCTTTTGGTTTTGATACTGGTTGTTAAAACATGGACAACAGTTTCATCCCAAACCCCCTGAATGCCCTTCCTCCACCCTAGCCACTCGCCTGGGGCTCCCTTATCCCAGGAGGAAAGGGTTAATACCTAGCCCAGCAGGAGAGGTTTGCCCAGCGACCCCAGCCCTGGAGTCCTTGTCTGTTCTGATCCATGTTCAGTCGTTTCCATGGTGGCAGTGGTGGTGGCAAGGAGCCTGATCGTTAAATATTTTGCAATGCGCACATATAACAATGAAACCAGCCCCCGGATAACACGCTGCAGAATGTCTGAAGGGCCAGAGTAAGTTGTAAGGACCCCTCTTTTGATGGGTAGCAAGTTTCTTTGGAAGATGTCCATCCTTACAGTGGACCAGGCCCCTTCCCGTCTCACCTGGATTCCTCCCTCAGCCTCCTCTCTTAGCCTTCTCCCTGGCTTCCCTGCCTCCACCTTCAGGCCCCAGCCAACCTGTCCTCTGCTGACAGCCAGGAAGACAAATCTGGTCACACCAGCCCTCTGTTTACAACCAGCTGATGGCTTCTTGTGCTCAGGGTTAGGCGAAAACTCCCTTTGGCTGCAATGAAACAAGCCCCAGAATAAAACCGTATCTGGCACACAGTAGGAGTTCAGTAACTGCCTGCCTAATAACAAAGAATGAATGAGTGAATGAATGATGAGCCCTTACCGGGAGGTCTGTAAGAGCCTGGAAAGGACCAAGGTTGCTTCCCGGGTGGGTTATGATTTGGAGGCAGAAGAGACTGGCATTCTAGGCAGGGGGACAGCCAGGTAAAGGCCAGCGGGTGGCAGGTAGGTGGTTTCATCTGCCTTAGAGGAGCCTTTTAGGTAGGAAGACGATTCAAAGAAGGGATTGAGAGCATGGGGCTTTGCAGTGGGAACACCTGGGTTCAAGTCCAGGCTCCCCTATTACCAGCTGGCAATCTTGAGAAAGATGTCACCTTTCTCTGCCTTGGTTCTCTCATCTTTCAAAGGGGGCAATGATGGTGTCTACCTAACAGAGCTGTTCTGAGGTGTAAATGATCGCGGGTGTGGGTAAAAAAAGGAAAAGTACAATCCGTGTTCACAGTGTGTTTGATTCTAGGGAAAGAAATAACACTTGCCAAGTATTTTCTGTGCAGGGCGCTCTCTGAGCTGATCTCACTGAATCCGTTCAGCAATCTGCAGCTTTACCTCGCTGTCTGTCTCGGTTTGACAGATGACTCTGACATCCACCCCTGGGGAGCCCACAATAATCCCCAGCACTCGGATTATTACGGTTAGTCCTAACCCTCATTTAGGCATCAGAATCACCTGGGGAGGTGTCGTAAAACCCCACACTCAGGCACCCCTCGGCCAAGGAATCAGAATTTCCGCCAGTGGACTGAACGTCGGTGTTTTTTGAAACCTCCCGGATAATCCTAATGGGCAACCAGGTTGAGAAACACTGGTCTAAGTTTGGGTTTGAAGATGCACGGTTGTCACAACGATCCCATGGGAATGAGGGTGGGGACAGAGTAGGCTGAGGGCATGGGGTTGAGGGCTGTGAATCTCTTACCCTGACTACCGATAGCAATGCCGGACAAGCGACTGTACGTAGAGGGGACTCAGAAGCCCGTTCCCACCCCGTGTGGGCGTGTCCCCAAGCGTGGCCTCTCAGAGCTCGGCATATTGTTTGAGGGGGTCTGGGACTCCCGGGCATCCCTCGCTTGAGTGTGGTTGTCTGCTCCAGGCGGCAGACCTGTGTGGTCAGCAAAGCCTCGCTTTCTTTCAGAGGGAATCTGACACACTGTGATTTTTTCCTGGCCTGCCTGGAGGCCGACTTAGTTCCTGGATCTCGGGAAGAGCACTGGGGCCCAAACCTGACTTTTTCTAGAACCCTCGGGTGGCTGCTTTGCTTCTAAGCCTCTTTCCCAGCAGTTTGCAAATAGAGGTCGCTTCCCTAGGAAACACAAACAAACAAACAAGCAAAGATGCCCAGTTAAATGAGACTTTCAGATACAGAATTAATAATATTGTATGGGACATAGTTATACGAAGAAAATTATTTATCGTCTATTTGAAATTCGAATTCACCTGGACATCCTGTAGTATATCTGGCAACCCCACCTGGGGCCCCACTTTCTGGCCAGTTTCAGGGTTAATAGCATGGATGTTGGCACTAAACATATCCTCATGGAAGTTAGCTCTGTCCTTTAGTGGTGACTGAGCCTCAGGCAAGACACCTAACCTCTGGAAGCTTCCATTTCCCCATAAGCAAAGGCAGATAATAACGACACCTGCCTCTTATGGTTTTATTAACTATAACATAAAATAACAAATCTAAAGCATATACTAAACTCTCAATAAACAGTAATTATTGTTAAGAAACAGAATCAGAAACATATTTTCAATGTGTAGCCTTTTTTTTTTCCTGATTTAGAAGGATAATACATGTTCGTTATGGAAAATTAGAAAATGCAAACAGAGATGAGAAAAAAAGTAGAAGCCACCCCTATTGCCGCCATTCAAAATAAGTACTTTTAGTATTTTGGTGATTATTCTTCCATCTTTTTTTCGCCTTAAACCTCTATCTCTATATGCATAGAAAATCGGTTTTGTGCTGTGGGTCCTATTCAACAGTATGTCATAAGTATTTCCCCAAGTTATTAGATATTCTTTGAAAATGTAATTTTCACGATATGGATGAATGCAGTCTCCTGCTGATCAAACAGGTTTTTGTTGCTGTGATAAACAGCGCTGCAATGAGCTCTTCATCTTTTATTAAAAATTGTGCTGGAGCTCGGTCAGGCTTTCGGAGGCCCATCCCGAAAGGCTGTCTCCTGGCCACATTTCTGGTTGGTTGGCCCCAGCTTTTGCCAGAATGTCTCTGTCAACACCAGAGACAAATGGATTTCAGTCTTGCCGGGTGGGCCCAAGGCTGTGCAGAAGCCCGATTTGTCACTCTCCGCCTCGTGGGAGCAGAGCCTGCTGAAATGTGCAAACACATAATCCTCTTTGATCAAAGGGGAACCCTTTTTCTGGCTTCCAGACTCAGTCTGTTCTGTTCCCGGTTACGTGGATGACATCTCCATTTGTCGCCCTTGTCATCCCTGCTTCACAGAACTGGGGGGCGGGGAGCGGGGAATCTCCGAAGGTTCTCGAGTCTTCCAGCCTTTAACAATCCCTGGTTGGGACATCAGCCCTTGTCTTTTGCTAGGACACAGGGAACCTGAAGTTCCTGCCGTGTGTCCGCCTTCCAGCCTTGTTTGGCCTCGTAATCCGTATCGATGAAGACTTCTGACTTCTTAGCAACCAGCCGATGGCTTCAACTGTTCCCAGGGCTGTGCCCCTGGAAGCCTTGGGGAGAACCACCTGTTAATACAATGCTAGTATTAATCTACTTTGGGGCTGTCCTTGCTTGAGGGGCCTCAATGACTTTTGATGACCCTATGGATTTTTTGTCTTTGGGGAAGTGGGACTAAATCCTAGGCCAGTCTCACTTATGAACATCACTACCCAATAACTCAGTTGCAGCAGACTCGGGGGGAAAAGTATCTCCAAATATGAGCATAGTGACAGAGAGAACACTCACGCCCCCTGAAGCAATTCAGCCCTGTTTTATGTGCGTGTGGGGTTTTTTATTATTTTTATTTTTATGTTTTGACATTTTAAGTTCAGAGAACATAGCTGGGTTTTATAAAATAGTTTTGGTCCAGAGGGCAGACCACATAAAAGTGTCCAAACAAGTCCTGATGGCTGGAGGCCAGGAAAAAAGCATCTTTACCTGCTTTGCCCCCTATTCTCGCCCCAGAATCTTCTTGGAATGCAATTCTCGGAGCAGGTTCGAGACGGAGAGTTGACTTATTTGTGGGGTTTATGTGAGCCCTCGGCTGATCTTCTTGCATGCACTGAGTTTTTTCTAAGTTGGTTGAGTTTAAAAATGTAATAATTATACCAAATCTGCACAGCCATTTTCATCCTGGAGAATCAATGTAATCTGTATTATTTAGCCCCAGGACATAGTGGAGGAGCATAGTTCTTGCTGTTTTTGCAGAGGTGCTGACTGCCTTGTTTGGGGTGTCTGGGGCCCGGAAGGCAGCCAGGATGGCTCAGGGCTTGTCTCTTCCTAGATGAATATACCAGCTGAGCAAGGGGGCAGCAGGGGCCAGTCGGCCTGGGTTCAAATCCCAGCTTCAGCACATGGCAGGACAGCACTGAGACTTTGGCCCATTTCTTTACCTTTCTGAGCCTCACTTTTCTCATCTGTGAAATGGGGGTGATAATAGTCCCTACCTCGTAGGATTAGTTTGCCTTATAAATGAATTACTATGCATGAAGCACTTCAAACACTACGTTGTTTATAGCTACTGTCCATTACACCCAGAGCCATATTTGGATCCCTTAATGACCACTGAGTGCAAGGGAGCCTGAGGGTCTGCATCTGCTACAGGCCCAGGCAACAGCCACACTGCTGTTCTAAGGCCACATTCTGAGGTGCAGGGACCTTGAGAACTTAGAATAAAACTGCAGATTCCCAGGCCTCGGCCCAGCCCCACAGATTCAGGATTATTCTCGAGTCTTAAGATCTCATGGAGTCTGCTGCGACCAAATTTTAGACTTGCTCGGGACCCATCATACCTTCCTTCTTCCTTGCTTGTCCCTTTTGAATGAGAATGCCCATCCTGCCCCTGTCCCACCATCGTATTTGGGAAGCAGGTCATTTGTCTGCTTTCAAAGGTTCAAAGGGGCAGAGGAATTTGCCTCAGGATGAAACATACCCGAGTCTCACCCATATCTGATTTAGATGATATTTAGATGAGACATTGGACTTCAGACTTTAGAGTTGTTACTGAAATGAATTAAGACTCTTGGGTCTGTTAGCATGGAATGAATGTCATCAGCATGTGAGAAGGACATGAATTTGGGGTGGGGCAGGGGCAGAATGAACTGAATTGTGTCCCCGCCCCCGCCATTCATATGTTGAAGCCTTAACCTCTAAGGTGATTTGGAGGTGGGGCCTTTGGGAGGTCATGAGGGTTGGATGGGGTGGGGGGTGGGGCCCTCATGGTGGGATGGGTGCCCTTCCAAAGAGACATCAGAGAACTTTCTCACTCTCTTTCTGCCATGTGAGGACACAGGGAGAAGGTGGCCGTCTGCAAGCCAGGAAGAGGGCCCTCCCCCGAGCCCGACCACGCTGGCACCCCAACCTCAGCCTCCAGAACTGTGAGAAACGAGTGCCTGTGCGTTGGCCCCCAGTCTGTGGAGCTTGAGCTGACCGAGATGGTGGGGCAAGGCTCAGAAGCCAAGTGTGTAACGAGGGGTTCAAAACGCTTCCAAGTCTCACTGGCTGGACTGAGTTAATTTTACTGTTGAGGAAGGTGTCCGCGGCTTTTTCAAAACCTGCGTTTTGGAGCGACTGTGTCATTATTTAATGCTTAGGCTCCTCTCTGGCCAGGCGGTAGAGCTCAGCGGTAAGAGCGACCCCTCTGGCTTTGCCTCCCCACCCTCCCCCACCTCCCATGTAAACTGGGTGACACCTCTATGGAGCACGTGCCTAGGGCTAAACTGTCTCTTTCCTTTCTTGGGTTCAGATAACTGAGTCCCAGATTTTGCTGTTCAGCATGGCAGGAAATAGCATCTTTGATTCAACAAGTTGAACCCGCCCAGCTGTGGCATGTGTTAAAACGCATTCCCATCACTGAAAATCTAATTTGGTTTCTCGAAATCTTCGCTGGAAATATTGAGCCGGAGCAGAGAATTAAATTTGCCCCAGATCAAATGTGGTTTGCTGTCATTTGGGCAGAATGGGTTTCTCTCCCCATGCATTTGTACATTTCCCCATTGATCATGTTGGTGGACTTTCCTGAAGAAAATGATAATTTGCTGGACTCAAAACATAATAAAAATGGTCCCCATTTGCTAGTAAATCGATGCAGGTAGAACTGAACTTAATTAAATTTCAGAGCAAAGATGAGACAACAGACTTCCAGTGTCAGACCTGGCTGTTCTGGGGACTTTAGAGGAAAAGGCGGCACAGTCTTTTTGATAGTCTTTGGCCTCCTTGTCTGTCAAACAAGGACACACCAACCTCTGCATCTGCATTACCTGGTTATTTTCACGTGACCCCAAGCCCTGCAGCCACAGAGAAGTTTAGCAACTTGCCTACGGTCGCTCAGCAGGTAAACCGAGAAGCTGGAATCCGAACACGAGTCTAGCCAACTCCTGAGCCTGTACGCTCTTGGCTTCGTAGTACCTGGAAACACTGATGAGACCCAGGACCTAGGGCAGGGCCTGCTTGCTCGCTGATTCTCTTGTGCTTCCTGCCTGAGAGATAGTGAGAGGGTCTGGGCCTAGGAAAGTGGGGTGGTTGGGG
>NW_024342471.1:19843260-19875498 GCF_902729225.1 Pteropus medius
GTTAGAGCGGTGAGGGGGTCAGATCGCTTAGGTCCCTACAGGTCACGGGGAGACCTTTGGATTGTATTCTCAGTGAGGTGGGCGTTAGGGGAGGGTTTGAACAGGGGAGAAGCGGGGAGGAGGTTCGAGTGGTTACTCAGGAGAGAGCCGATGGTGACTGGGCCTAGTGCGGGCGGAAGTGGGCGGATTCATGAAATATTCAGCAGGGAGACTGGTCTGGCTTTGGCGCTTGACTGGGTGTGGGGGAGGCACTGAAGTGAGCAAGGACGAGGAGCCCCGGATAGCCTGGACTCTGGGTAGAAGAAGGTGCAGTCATGACGACAGCAACTGTATTTCGAGGGTCCCGTCCCAACTACTTCCCAAGCTGCAGCCCGAGTAATCTTC
This sequence comes from Pteropus medius, assembly GCF_902729225.1. Lineage (NCBI taxonomy): Eukaryota > Metazoa > Chordata > Mammalia > Chiroptera > Pteropodidae > Pteropus > Pteropus medius. Next base: position 19,843,645 of record NW_024342471.1, read on the forward strand.
CTTAAATGAGGATCCAGCCATCTTATCTGGGTTTCCCCTGGAAGCAGGCTTTGTGACAGGGTTTGAGTGCCAGGCCAGCGCAGCTAATCCTGGGGGGAGTAGGAAGGGAACGAGGACGAGCGGGAGTGCCGTGGGGGAAGTTATTGCTGGGACAGTCAGAGTCGTGCTGGGGAATATGCCGGAGCCGTGTAGGACAGGAGTGGGGTATGGATCCTCCCTGTCTGCCAGCATCAGGGCTGCAGCCTGGACGGGCACTGCAGCGGGTCTACCGGCGGGCAGAACGGGCTTGCAGCGTGCCAGGTTGACTTGTAGGCGTTTGCAGGAAGCAGCTTTGTCCAGGTAGACGGCATGACGAGGCATCTGCTGCAATGGCCACTTTACCTCCTCCTCCAACCCTGTCAGCGGCTTCCCATCGCCTTCTGGGCGAGGCCCAAGCTCCTGAGCAGGGCCAGATGTCCTTCAGAGGGTCTTTCTCATTATACTGTCTCTACGGGAGTCAGCCAACGCGTTCCTCCAGGGCCAGGGAACACACATTGTAGGCTTTGCTGGCCCCATACAGTCTCTGCTAGCGCAGGGAGGCAGCCTCTGGCAATACATAAGCAAACAAGCTCAGCTGTGTTCTCGAACTTTATTTCCTAAAACAAGTACCAGCTGGATTTGGCCCGGGGGCTGCAGTTTGCTGACCCTTACAGATGGATGGGAATGGGACCAGTAAGTAGGGACGTGGGTGTTATGACGATGCTGCTAATGATAATTATAGTGACCATCAAACAGGAGAGCTCTTAAACACGCCCGGGGCGGGGGAGAGGGTGCACCTGAGCTTGAATTATACAACACACACAGTTTCGAACCAATTGCATTTCCTGAGTATTATGTTTTCCCTCCGAAAATCTCAAAGCAGCATTTCTACCAGAGAAAATTTAATTAAAACCACAAAGAGATCTATGCTTAACAACTAACTGCCTGGTTTAGCCCACAGCTCATTGAAGTCATTGGAGAATCGTTGGAAAGTGGATTTTGTTCTCCGGTGTGGGGCCCGCGACCCTGTCCTTGTCATTGTAATCAAGTCCTGTGGTTCTGTGGCTTCAGAGGCCATCTGGCAGGAGCTGAGTGGAAGCTTAATTCCATTTGCCGTTTGCGATAACTTTCCTGATAGGCCGAGGGCCGAGGTCAGCTCTTCCATCACCAAGGGCAATTGTCTTTAATCAAAGGTCTCAGTAAAAACTTTTAGCCTGCCCTCCAGAAGGCCACTGTGTTGTTCTTTATCGTTAGGATCCCAAATAGAAATAAAAATTCTCAGGTTTTCTTTGTCTCGATCATTCAAAATAATATTCTTCTCTCTAGAATAAGGTTTTGGATTTGGACAGTTACGGGTTTAAATTCAAATTTAGTTATTCGCTTCTGATTTGGGTGTCTTGAGAAAGTCAGTTTTGACCTCTCAGTGTTTTTGGTTTTTTTAACTGTAAAACGGACACACAGACGCCTACGTCCTTCTCTCTACTCCATTTCCCACTACATTACTCAGATGATCACCAACATTCGGAGGGCATTTCTATGTGCTAGGCACCTTGCCGAAAGCATTAGAATCATTAGCTTATTGAATCGTCACAAAGATCCCATGAGGTTAGAATTATCATCATCTCCGTTTTAAAGATGGGGAAACTGAGGCACAGAAAGGGGAAGGACGTTCCTTGTGAAAGACCCACAGCTCGTGGATGTCAAAGACAGGACGTGAAGACACTGTGACCTGGGAGAGGCACATCAAGGAGACATGAAGGGACTATAAACAGGACACTTTTGGGCCCTTAGTAGGCACTCGATACGTTACTTGTTAGGTGAATTGAATCCCTTCTGTTGAATTAGCTCTTCGCATGATAAGCTTTTGGCCTATCAACCAATTTCTCTTCTCTCTCTCCCTCCCTCCCCCGCTCTCCTCACCATGGCTTGGGGGAAATGAAGGTCATTCTTCTCAGGCCAGTGTGGTGTGGCGGGTAGGGCCGTGGGCTTTCTCTGCCACCTCACAGCTATTGTGGGTGCAGACTTTACTTTTTTTTTGGCAGTGAATTTGTACTGATCCAGTCAGTGGTCTTCATTTCAGAAATTCAGGGAGCTTTGGGAAGCGGGAGCATTTATTGCACTGTTGGTGAGTATTAGGTAACTATTTGTGAAGGTTCGAAGGCTCATAGAAAACGTTTTGTGAGTATTTATGAAAAATGCACTTGAATTCTTTTACAAAAATTTCCCCACATCTCTTGAGTCCCAGGAACCCAAGTGAAAGTTCTCCCCTGACCCTCCACCCCCCTCTGATGCTCATACTCGTCTCTGCTCAGTCTCAGGGGGTGGGCACCAGGGGTGCTGGTGAGGATGTTTGATCCTTCAAAAGAGTGTTTATGTTTGAAACAAGAATCACTAGTAAATAGGTCACTCCCATAACTAACCATCTCATGATTGCCTTTCCAGGTAAGAACAAGAAACAATATAGGATGAAGTTTAAAAGGCAACGTGATTTACAACAGTATCGAAAATCGGGTACCTAGGAATAAATCTAATGAAAGATGTATAAGAATCTATGTAGAAAACTATAAAATATTAGGGAGAGAAATAATGAAAGACATAAATAAATAGAGAGATATAATATATTTGTGAATTGGGTCATTCAATAGTATAAAGAAGTCAGTTATTCTCAAATTAATCTACAGGTACAATGCAATCCCTCACAATGTTAACAGGTTGCTTTTTCCATGTGTGGAAATTGATAAGCTGATTCTCCATTTTATATGAAAATGTAAGGAACAACCAAGACGATCTTGAAGAAGGACAAAGTTGGAGTGCTTACATGTTAAGATATTAGATGTTAAGGCTTATTAGCAAGTAATGGTAATCAAGACAGTGTGATATTGGCATAAGGATAGAAAAAATAGGCAAATAAAAAGAATGGAAAGTTCTAGAATCAGACCCAGAAGTTGATATAGTTTATGACAAAGATGGCCTTTCAGAGTAGTGGGCAAGGATGATCTTTTGAAAAGCATTGCTGGATCAGTCAGATATCTACAAGGAAAAACCATGAAACTTGACTCTTCACTGTAAATAACCAGTTCCAGGTAGATATGAAATCTAAATGTGGAGGTAAAACAATAAAGTTTCTAGAAGGTAATGTAGGAGAATATCTTCCTGACTTTGGGTTAAGGAAAGATTTCTTAGGTAGGGCGCACATAGCATTAACCGTAAATGAAAGACACGCACATTGGATTACATTAATATTAAGAACTTTTGTTCATCAAAAACACATCAAGAAAGTGAGGAGACAAGTCCAGAATGGAAGAAATGTTTGCGACACAAATCACCAAAGATAAGGTCATAGTCACAGTATGATTCACAATATTCCTACTGATCAATAAGAAACACACACACACACAAAACTAATAGGAAATGGCAAGACTCCAAACAAATTCTGCCCAAAAGAGTGTATCTAATACCTAGTGCTCAACCTCATTGATCATCAAGGAACTGTAAGTCCAGTTTGCAATGGGAGGCTACTGCACATCTGCCAGAATGTCCGACATTAGCACAACCAACAGAACTAAGTGTCGGTGAGGATGGGCAGTAACTGGAACTCTCATCCATTGGGAGTGTAAGTTCATACAACCACTTCTGAACTCTGTTTGGCAGTGTCTACTAAAGATTAACATACAAGTATCTCTGGCCCAGTCTATCCCCTCCTTGTACATATTCAACAGAATCGTGTACATCTGAGCACCAAAAGACATTAATATCCTCAGACTAGAAATTATCCGAAGGTCCATCAACAGTAGAATGGATGAATAAGTTGCGGCGTACGTCCACAATGAAATACTGTACGACAATAAGAATGAACAAATTAGCAATCTCAAAAACAGTGTTGTGTGAACAGAGCCAGACATGAAAGAGTCCTTACTGTGTGACGATAAAGTTAATTCATCGGAAATTAGAAATATAACATAAATACGAAGTTATTAACGTAAAGTTTAAAAACAACCAAAAGAATCATTGTCTTAGAAGTCAATACTGTGGTTTCCTTTGGAGAGGGGGAGGGGAAGGCTCGCTAGGAAGCACAGTAGGTCTGTTGGGATCCTTTAGTGGTCAATATCGTTAGCTGGGTTGTGTTCATGCAGGTGTGTTCGCTTGGTGATGATTCAGAAAGTTGTAGACTTATGACTTGCGTACTTTTCTTTCTTTTTTAAAATAAATTTATTTAAATTAGTTTCNTTGTGGAAAATAAAGAATTGACATTTACTCGTGATGGGTGAGGAGCAGGGGACTGTGGGGGTTTCTCTGCTGACAACCGAAGGATGACTAGATTTCAGCAGATGAGGAAGTAAGAAGTGTTCCAGGCACGGGGAAGGGCGTATGACGCAAAGGCCCTGCAGAGGTGGGAGAGCATAGCTCATCCGAGGACCCCAGAGAAGCTCATCGTGAGAGGATAGCGGAAAAGTGGAAGAGTTAGGTAGTGGCCAAGCCATTCGCCTTCCTCTAAACCATGCCAAGGAGTCCGGACTTGAGTCTGAGGGCAACAGGGAGCTATCGAAGGATGTTAATGAGCGAAGGGAGTGGGTACAGGGCCGTATTTGCTTCTTGAAGAGATGACTGTGGCTTCTGGACGGCAAGGGCGGGTGTACGGGGATCAGCGAGAGGGATGGATGCAGCAGTCAGTCGGAGGGGACACAGGGATGGTGTCTGCGAAAAAGGTGGCCGAGAAAATGGTGGAGCCCGAGAGAGGTTTAAGAGGAAGAATGGACAGGACCCGATGCTGAGTTGGCTTGGCAGGCGGCGGGGCTGGTGGATGACACCTAGGTCGCATTAAGTCATTTGCAACACGTGTGACGGATGGGAGCTGGTGTTGGAGGTGCACCAGCCGAGAGGCACCCTCAGGCTTCATCCCGCACCCACTGCACAGCAGCTCGGTTATCTCGCCGCAGCCATCCTGCTGCTCCTGCCTCATCGACATCCAACCTTCTGTTTACATTCAAGCCCCGGGGAGGCTTCCGAAGGGGGGAGGGGCGGAAGCAAAGCCTGGCACCAAAGACACATCCTGACAAAACAATTCCAGTGTCAGCAAGACAGCCATGAGTCACAAATAAGACTTAAATAATCGTAGTCCTGCATCCAAGCTGGGGAGTGAATTCAAATGCTCCATGCATCATTAGAATCACTTTCTGACCTAAGTCCTCCTTCCAGAAGCTGGAAATTGAGCAGCGAGTGGTCCAGGTAATTCAGGATCACCAGGAAACCAATGGTCTGATATTTGGCAGCGTGTCAGCTCAGTTCCTGGAACCTCCTGGTGATAATGTCTGTGATGACCATCTGTTGTTTTGACCAACCTAGCCCACATTCTCTCTTCTTCCGGAAACAGCATCTCCATTTCCTTTGGGGAAAACCTTCCCTCCCCCACTCCCAGTCTACTCGGTTTAGTTGGGTCTGAACTGCCACCCCTCACCCCACCCCTTCTTAACGCAGATAGGAGCTGGTGGCCTCCAGCAGGCCAGGCTCAGCCACTCGTGCAGAAAGAGGAGTCTTTTTGGGAAGTTCCTGCAGGGGTTGGATCTGTCCTGTTTGGGTCACATGCCCATCCGTGCCCCTAGTCACTGTGGCAGGGCATGGATGGGGCGCTCTGATTGGATGGACTTGGATCATATGTCACCTTTCTGATGTAGGGGAGGGTTGGATGGCTCACAGCTGCACCGCCCCGGAAATGGGCTCCCCTCATAAATGATGGGGGAAGGGTGGTGGGTGCCCTCTATCCCAGCCTCAGGTCACAGTGCCCTATAAGGAAGGCACCAATGTTACCCGCCCCCCCACTACCACCCCAGTGCTGCAGAGAGGGAGGAGGAGATGCTCAGAGTGGCTTAGTCACGTGTCCCAGGTCATAGCAGGAAGTGGCAGACCCTCTTAATTGGGGAAGGAGAGGGCTGTAAGGAGGCAGCTCAGAATCCGACTTTAGCCTATTTCATGAACCCCTCTTTCAGGTGTTTTGAGGATCCCTCTGCTGGGGAGGAGGGCGGCTCTGTGTGTGGGAGCAGCTGCCTGGGTTCCCATCCCAGACATCGAGGGTGGTGGAAAGAGCCCTGGTCCTGGAGTCACACAGTAGCCGTGCACACTGGGCAAATGGCTCACAGTTCCTGACCTCAGCTTCCCTCGTCTGCACGAAGGACCCGCCTCAGGATCATTAGGAGGATGAGGTGGGGAGTTTGCGAAAGTCCTCTGTAAGTGCGCGAGCCCTGTGGATTTGCTTTTCTCATACTCCGGAGCCCTTTCCCGCTCCCATATTATCAAAACCTGGCTGTGCCTCGGTTCCCCACAAAGCGAGTGCTCACCTGATAAGAATGTTGGACGTCAATGGGTTAAGAGTGGCCCTCTGGGGCTTAGAATAGCTAACAGTGGTCACCCGCAAAGCGCCCCAAGCACTGTGTCAGGGACTGCCCATAGAGTCACCTGACCCTCACGCTCCCCAAGGTAGGTAGGTTCTCTGGCTATGCCCACCTGAGGTTAAGGATAAGGATGCAGAGGCTCAGAGATTGGAAGGAACGTGCAGGAGAACCCTCAGCCATTCAGCGGCAGAGCTGGGATTTGAAGCCCGGTCTGTCGGATTCAGAACCCCATGCTCTTCGCTCTGTGGCTGGGGACCTGATTGGATGCAGGAACAGGGATTCATCTGTAGGAGGCCACAGCAGCCTGGCCCGGCTTCTGCTGCCTCCCGCAGACTCGTAAAGCATCGATAATCATTAAGGCTGCCTGCAAAGCTCCCTCCGCAGATGGCGGAGGGGTTGCACGCTGGGCTCCGGGAAGGAGATATGAAAAGCAAGAGCAGCTGGCATCAGATTAGACTCGGATACAGTCATGGGGCTGGGGAGTTTTCACTACAGACCTGGGATGGCTGTGACTTGCAGGAGAAGTGGCCGAGATGCCGAACGAAAGAGATGCGAATATGCCAGCTCCAGCTCCTCCTGTCTCCGTTCCAGACATGCACGAAGGGGACGTGACAACTAGCCTGCAGAGAGCACTGGCCTTTTCCTTGAGTCATCAGTGGGACCCATCCTGGGCTGAGATAACCATTCACACTGTGGATTGATTGCATCTGAGAAGGAGAAAAGCATATTCGTTAGGGCGTGTTAGGCCACCAGTAGCAAAACCCCTGATAACAGTAGCTAAAGCATGAGAATAATTGTTGCTATTTTAACAAGAGGTCTGCGGAGCAGAAGGATTAGGATACTTCATACCGTAAAGAGTGTGCTAGGGACCTAGGCTTTTCTGGGTTGACCTTTTGTCCTCAGATTTATCACCTCATAGTTATAAGATGGTTGCCACAGCTCCACGCATGTGTCCTCACCTCCTTCTGGAGAGGAAGTGGGGTCACAGGCAAGAGGCTCTCTCTTTGTAAGCTTATGTCTTATTATCTAAGAAGATCTACTTTCTAGCATCTTGAGAGATCTGTCCCCTGTGGCTCACTGGCTGGGATGAGGGCACATCTCACCCCTGGCTGGAAAGGAGCCTGGGAAAACCCTAGTGCTAGGAGGCAGACGAGACAGGGGCTGACCGGGGGGTTGGTGGTCAGGGGTGGCACAGTGAGCACTCAGATGTTCTTCCCATCCGTTTGTCCCCAGGGAGCTGAGTGGAGGTTGCCTTGGAGATGGTCCAGCCCCCGTTCCTCTCTTGGTTCCTCCGCTGACTCACCATGTGACCACGTGCACGAAACAGAGAGTCAGCCCGTGGAACAGACCGGAATCGAATCCCAGTGGGCATGAGCCCATTTGCAGATGCCCACTCCGACCTGAATATTTCTGACCCAACTTTTACTTGATACCTATTCAGCCCGTAAACATCTCCCTGACTGTGAGTCACCGAACCCGCCGGGTTCTCCACCTTCTGATTTAGTCAGGCCGGACTTGCTCTATCATGCTGCCATACACGAAGTGGGACTGCAGCAGGGAACAAGACACTGTCCCTCTCCTCGTGGAGCACATGGGCAGCGAAGGGGTCCGACAAGCAAACAGATGGTCACTACCCAGGGTGGAGCGTTCCATATATGGGCGGTTAAGAGAGGAGCGGGTGTAAGTGTGGGCTGGACCTCATAGCTAGGAATTCTGGCTGCACCCCTGGGTGTACAAAGGCCATCGGCACTGGGAATACCCACCTCACCCTGACACCGGCAGAGCTGACACCGTGCGTGTTTAGAGCAGTGCTGGCATGGGCTGCAGGCCACGGATTCCCCGGGGTGGAGGTCAAGGGAAAGCGGAGATTTGGAAAATGAGTGGGAGTTGGGAGGGGATGGGCTGGGGGCAGGTGATGATGGGAAGTGAAGAAGCTCAGGGTGGCCCAGTAGGATGAACGAGGGAGAGAGAAATGGATGAGCAGAGGGACTGGACCACTGGGGCCACATCCTCCCTCTGAGAGTGCATCTGTTCGTTCTGCCTCTCCATGTCTGTGCCCTGGGGTACAGCAGTGCACGGGACAGACTTGGCTAAGGAGATTAGCCTTTAGCCTTGGCTAATGGGGAGCCGAGGGAGGACATTATGCAGGAAACGGAAGAGAAAGATGTGCTTTTAAGAAAGATGCAATGGTAGAATCAGAGAGGGTTCAGATCCCAGCACAGATAGAAAAGGAGTCACCGAGGCCCAGTCTGAATTGAGTTGACTAACACTGCAGCCCTCCGCCCTTTCCTCCCTATGGGGTTGCCATTTAAGACACACGATTGCCAGTTAAATCTGAACTTCAAATAAACAACGAATACTATTTTAAGTATTAGTATGCCCCAAATATTGCATGGGACATACTCGTACTAAAATGTCTTTTAGTACGAGTATGTCCCATGCAATCATCTGCTAATTCTGGCAACCCTACCTCCATGGGTCACAGCCTGGAACTGACTGGTGGCATTTGGTGGTGTACCAGGTACTTTAGGGCTCACCCGAGCTCAGCCTGCAGCCTGCTGAGGGCAGGTAACATCTTCACAAGGGAGGTGGAAGTGGGGAGAGCTCAGAGGCGCTCCACCCACCCTGCCCTGCTTCCACAGAAGACGGGTCTGACCCAACCTGGCCTTTGTCCCCTGCCTGGGAGGATTAAGGAAGGCAACAGCTTCCTGCATCAGTCCAGATATTGACTGCTGAGCTGGTTCATCCCAGGTCTCCTTGGGCCTAGAAAGATAGAGCGAGATGCATACAACACAGCCCTTTATGTGCAAGGAGCTCAAGGATGCCAGCTGCATGTGGCATTCTTCAGCTGTCTCTCATGGATGACTTCTCAGAGTGCCTTCACGAGCAGGAAGTGCAGAAGCCGCCAGTGCTGGAGTCAGTGACCTGCTGGCTGGTGTGGAGCTGCACAGAATGCAAGTCAAGAACTGGCCTTTGGGAGGTCAAACTCTTTTGATTCGAACCTCATTTTTACTACCTGCTGTCTGCATGATCTTGGGCAAGTGACTTCTTCTTGAGGTTCATTATCCAGTCTCGTGGACTGGTGAGGAGTTGAACTGAGCTAATGTGTGTGACATTCTTGGCTCCACAGTGCCTGGCAGCTGGCCAGGCATCCAGAAGGACCACTGTGGCGCAGACCCAGGAGGTTAGCATCTCCATGTCGCCGGTAAGGAAACAGGTTCAGAGAGGCAAAGTCAGAGGGTGACTATCCCCCTGACCTGCAGAGCCAGCCCGTGACCTTGACCTGCCTTCCTGAAACTCAGCATCAGGTAACGAAATGGCAGCCTGGAAAGATTCTCATCGCGAAAGCCGTGGACTTCTTTAAAAAGCTGAAACTTATTTGATTGCAGGGCTAATGTATATTCATTGAAGATAATTTAGAAAAGGCACTTTTGCCAAAAAGAAGAAAATAAAACTCACCGGTGTTCTCACCACCTAGAGATAGCCATGGCTGACAGGCCACGGTGTGTATTTTAAGACTTTGGGGGAAATTTAAAACACCTAAGCTGAGATCGTCGCTCTCCTGTTATTTACAGCCTAGAGTTGAGGCAGGATTTCCAGCCCCAGCACGGTTGACATTCTGAGCTGGATAGTTCCATGCGGTGAGCACGGACCCGGGCCCTGCAGGACATTCAGCGGCGTCCCTGACCTCCACCCCTCAGATGCCAGTAGCACACTCTGCAGTCCCGATAACTGAAGATGTCTCTAGATATTGCCCAGTGTCCCCTGGGGGACAAAAGAGGACAAAATGGTTGGGAATTGCTGGGTTTAGGGGTAGAGGCTCTCAAGGCAGCCACATCTGGCTTTCAATCCCGGCTCAGGTGTAGACTCAGACACTCTAGCTGAAGACGGAGCCCTGCCGTCATCACCTGGGAAGTAGGGGCCGTATCTGCGCACGTGGCGGAATTGTGAGGATTAAAAGAGATGGTGCCCGGGTCATGGAAGGCATTTGACGCGAGGGAGCCGCCATTGGCGTCAGCGCCCTCATAGTGGGCGGCTTCTCTGATGAGGTCTGACTTCACAGAAGCCCCAAACAAACCGACAGGAAGAAACTCACCTGCATTTGGAAGTTCCTCCCTCTTGAATGTCACGCTTGATTTAGAATGACAGCGGGAGCTATGATTAGGAATATGGCTCTGGAGCCAGCCGGCCTGTTTCGGCATCCTGTCACTCTGTCCCCAACGGTTTGTGAAACCTCGGGCAAGTGACTGAACATTTCTGTGCCTCGGTTTCCTCATCTGTAACATGAAGGCAGTGGTGGTACCTACCTCATGAGGTCACGGGGATTAAATGAGTTCACCTGATAAGTGGCTGTATCATTACACGTGCCCAGTCCTGGGGAGATGGTGTGGGAGGGACAGGCACCTTGGAAATGGCCAAAATGGGATCCCGCAGTGGAGAAACACTGGGCGAGGGAGTGGACTGGCCCTCGGCTTCTTTCTAGATCTTGGGCAGAATCACACTGTCTATCGCCTGAAGGGATACCGGGGTCCACAACCCAGAGAAATGTCAATTTTAAAAATGCCTTGTGTCCTGGGGGCTCTGAGCGGTTTTAAGTTGTATTTTTTTTTAATCGTGGTCAAAGATAAATATACAAGTTCCCACTTTAACTATTTAAAGTGTACAATGCATTAAGTACATCCATCTCTAGAAACGTCTCATCATCCCAGACTGAAACTCTGTCCCCACGAAAGAATAAATTTCTGTTTTCCCACCCTCTCAGCCTTGGGTAACTATTCCGCTTTCCGTCTCGAAGAATCTGACAACTTAGGTACCTCACGTAAGTGGAATCACTCAGTATTGGTCCTTTCGTGTCTGGCTTATTCACTTAGCGTGATGTCTTTGAGTTTCGCCCAGGTAGTCGCATGTGTCAGAATTTCCTTCCTTCTTTAAGGCTCATTAATACTCCGTGGTATGTATAGACCCCATTTCGAGTGCCCATTCCTCCACCGAGGGACACTTCTGTTGTTTCTACCCTCTGGTCCTTGAGAATAACGCTGCAGTGAACAAATATCTGTCCGAGTGCCTGCTTTCAATTCTTGTAGGTATATCCCCAGAAGTGAGCTTGCTGGGTGACATGGTAATTCTATTTTTAATTTTTTGAGGAAGCGCCATATTGTTTTCCACAGCGGCTGCATCATTTTACATTCCCACCAGCAAAGCGCAAGAGTTCCAGTTTCTCCCCATCCTCACCAATCCTAAGTGCTTTTAACATAGGCTCCCTTTGGATTTTTACACCCTGAAAATACTGTGTGTGTGTGTGTGTGTGTGTGTAAGGGAGGAAACTCTCCTCATAATAATTCTTTGTTTTTTAAAAGAACTTCAAATATTTTCAACGAGCAGTTTGAACTTCACAATGGCACGGCAAGGCAGAAAGGGCTGAGACCTCCCTTTTTTCTCTCAACGTCCTTTTGACTTCTGTTTGAACCTTGGGAGAGGCAGAGGAATTATCTCGAGGAGTCTAGAGGATTGCGAACTGGAACTCGCGTCTCCTGAACTCTTTGGGCCTCTCCTTGTACAGCGAGCCGTTTGCCCCTTACAGGCTCCCCGCTGCCAGGACACTGTCTGGGGCTGGGGAGGTCCTCAGCCTGCCCGGAGGCGCAGAGGCCTCATCCGCACTTCTCAGGGGCTGTTGACAGGCCAGGCGGGTCTTCAGCACCGCCTAGATGACAAAACCTTGCTTTTCTGTGGGGGTCAGAAAGCAAAGGAAGAGGAAAAGCCTCTCAGAGAATTCTCCGCTCATCCTGACAAGCCCCTGCTTGCACCGTGGGATGTGGATGTTGGAGATGGGACAACCTCTACTGTGTGTTTGATGGACAGCATTACCCACAATCCTCTTGTGTGATTCCATGTCTTTCATGAGAAAGTGGAACGTATGTTGTGCCTTTTCCCTCCCATCCTCGTGGGACACCAAGTACTCTGTATTGGGTCCATCCTAGCTGTCATGTGGCTTTGAGAAATCACTCCCATCACCCCCCACCGCCGCTATGCCTCGATGTCCTTTATCAGTAACATGGAGATAAGAACAGTACCTACCTCTTAGGGTTTTTGAGATGATTAAATGAGCTAATAGATGAAAAAGTGTTTAACATTTTACGATATGCTGGGCATATAGTAAACACTCCATCAATATTAGCTGTTATCACTGGACTAAAGATTTAAATCACACAGCATAATGCCTGACACACTGTGGGCAATAAATAAATAGTAGCAATAATTACCATTACTTCTCCTGTTCTGGATACTGACATCCAATTAATTATTTTTTCCTCCTGCCAAGCCAGTGCGCCTTGTCTCCCTTGTTGGAGCTGATGGAGAAGGGGCAGTGAAAAATCAATAATCCAGAAACCGCAGATTGGCATCACTATTGAAAGCCACTTGGGGAGCACCCAAGGTGGAGGTGGCTGCAGTTGGGAAGGATCCCACCTTCAGTTGTTGTTGATGTGTGAAGTAACAATTTGAGAAGTGAGAAAATGTTGGCAGAATTCCAGGGGCTGGACCAGGGCTGTAGACCCAGCAGAGTTAGGTCAACATTGGAGATGCTTTGAGAAATGACAATTCTTTTCTTCCTCTGTCCAACAACACCTACTGTGCTCGTCCAATGTGCTCCTGCCAAAAGCGACTCCTTCTTTTCCCGCCATCTCTGGGTAGGCTTTATTTTTCTTAGACTCACTTTCCCTCCATCCCCTAGTAAAGTTTCGATGCCCCTCTATTACTCTCCTCTGCCGTTTTCTAAGTTCTCAGAAGAGCTCAGGGAAGCAGGCATCAGTTTGCCAGCCCAGCTGGCTTTGATCTGGTATTCATCAGTGTCTGGCATGCTCCGTGGGGCCGCTTTGATTTTGTTTTTTTAATTCCTGGTGAGTAGTTGGCTTACAGGAAACACATCATTAAGAAGAGCTGTCAGAAGGAATGAGTCTGTAGTACCAGATTGCTGGTAGGTGGCAGGTACTGAGGTCTTGGGTCGAGGCTCCACCTCCGTGGATAAGCATACCACCTGTGGGCCGTGACTCAGCTGCCTCTCCTGTTCCCACAGCCCCACTGCGGGTCAGGTGTTCTGTTTCCAAGAAAATAGGGAATTGCTTGGTAAATTGGCGACATTGAAATCTTGGCTTTTCCCTTCCTCAGTGTGACTTTATATTAGTCATGAAAAGGTTTGGCTGTGAATAACAGAGACTGAAACAACAGTGGCTAAAACAGGATAAATGTTTCTTTCTTTCTTGTGTAATGGTCCAGAAAAAGGCTATTTAGGGCTGACAGGGCAGTTCTGTTCCAAAAAGTCCCCAGGGACCTCCTAGCTTGTTGTTTTCCTACGCATAGCATCCATTTTCCAAGATCACCTCATTGGACAAGAAAGCTGCTGAAGCTCCCACCATCATGCTGCATTCCAGCCACAGGAGAGAGAAAAGGCAAAGGCTGATATGTTTCCTGAAGGGCACAACCCAGAAGTTGTACACATCTCTTCCATTCACATCCCTATTGGCCAGCACTTAGTCACATGGCCACTTCCAGCTGCAAGAGAAGCTGGAAAAATGCAGTCTTTATTCCTAGAGGCCATGTGCTCAACTACCAAATTCGTGAAAGGAAAATGGCCACTGGGGAAGAACTAGCGTGTTGTTTGGGAAAGAGCAATGATGCCGTGGAAAATGCTGCTGAATGCATCAGAGGAGCGGTGTTTGAAGACTTCCCTGAGACTCGATTTCCTCACCTATAAAGTGGGGATGATGGTAATTGCCTCATAATTTGTAACGGTTAAATGATATGTTGTACTGGAAGATACTTTTTAAGGTTCTCAAAAATCTGCGGACACGCTAGTACATGCTGTGGAAATTCATTTCTGGTGCTGATGATGTGTGTATCAAATTTATAGAGGCCTTTGTATAAAAAAAATGTACCTGTCTCCAGGACCACACTGGCTTGGGTCTGGCAGCCTGGACTTTGTGGCAAGAGAAATTACTTGTAAGGTGTTCAGGACCTGTTAGTGTTGGTTGTGGGGTCAGGAAGTCCAGATGTGGTTTAGTGAGATATTCTGAAGTGTGGTATGAGTTCAATTGGGGCACAAGATGATTTGAGATAAAATGCTTAAAACTTTTGCAACAATGGAGTGTTTAACATATAATTAGGAAAAACAAGACCATTAAACCTGGGACTCTTTTTTTTTACATTTTTATCTGTGTTTTCTGTTTCTTTTGTTTTGCTTTGCCTCGAATTCGGGACTTTTATGAACATTATTGCTTAGGACAGGACTGAGTTTTTATAAAGTGAGTTTATTGAAAGAAAAATTAAGTAAATAAAATCTAAGCGGTACTTGGTTTTGGCAGAAACTTAGATGAGAATTGCATCACTGGCTGGTACCCTGATTTTAGCCTAGGGATACCCTGAGTGGGGACCTGGTTAACCCTTTCCTGGACTCTTGACACATGGATAGAAACTGTTAGATAACAAACTTGTGTTGTTTTAAGCCCCTAAGTTTGTGACAATTTGCTATGCAGCAACCGAAAACTAATACACATGGTTAGAAATTAAGGTGTGAGGAATGTCATCCACCTAGGCAAGTTTTTCTTTCTTTCTTTCTTTCTTTCTTTCTTTCTTTCTTTCTTTCTTTCTTTCTTTCTTTCTTTTTCTTTCTTTCTCTCTTTCTTCTCTCTTTCTCTCTGTCTCTCTCTTTCTTTCTTTCTTTCCTTTTTTAGTAATAGAAACATTAACTTTTATTTACAAATATTACATATGTACTATAAGATACAATAAAGCATGAACATAATAAAGGGATATGGAAGATATAAAACAAATCAAAATACTAGAGATTCTTAAATCAAGCTATTTCCTCATTTGTACCATGGTGACAGGAATACATGTAGGAACACATGCCGAAGGAACAAGAGAGAAATGAACACAAGTTCTTACCTAATGTGAAGGAAATATGGAGCTTAATAACTGTCGATTAGAACACAGAGCTATAGGATCGGTCTCTATAAGGACCACATTTGCCTAGTTCCGTGACCCCAGGGATGGACAAACCTTGGCAGATTTCAATAAAGCTTTAGATTCTACAATCTGGCAGAATCTTCTTTATGTCCTAGTCATTAAGTGTCTTGACTCTTAATTCTCTCCAACCATTCCTAACGGGTCTGCACTTAGACCTAAGCCTGATGAGACATTTGAGCATGAAAAATTCTGGGCCACACTCCATCCTTATGAAGGAAAAAAACAAAGGCTTTTGCGTGTGGGGTCAGAAGCCAGGACACTTAGGGGACAAGGCTTCCATTGAGCTTCCCGATGAACTTCCTGTTGGGGTCTGGAGGGAAAGTGCTCTGCCCAGAATTTAGATCAAGACTTTTCGAAAGCCATTGGAAATGATTTCTTAACAAGAAAAGGGTGCCAATGAGAACAGTGTCTTCATCCAATTTGAATTTTGCTAATTAGAGAGATTTAATTGATATTCTGTAGCAACTTCGTTGTAGATAAGAAATCGCCTGGGTCACTTGTTTTAAAAAAAACCCAGATCTCCAAGTCCCACACCCAGAGAGCTGGGTTTCAGGAGGTCTTAGGCAGTCTTCGTTGTTTGCATTTTTATCAAGGCCCCCAGGGGATTATGGCACAGGCAGGCATTTGAGGACTGTAGATGCACTGGCAAATGTTTAACAACCACTTTTCTGAGAAAGTCAAGCCTTTGCAGATTTCCAAGGTATAAATACTCCTACTGTGGCCGATATCATTGAACCCTGGAATGAAATACACAATGTCATGCCTTTATATAGTATTTCCACCATATCGGGTCAATAAAAACATAGAATTTGTTAGATGTAGTTAAGATAATTAAGAAGTGATGCGTTTTGAGTATTTATTGTCATTGTTTTCAATGCAATTTATTTAATTTTCAATTTATATGATTTAATGGTTAATAGTGGCTCTGTTTATCAACTGGCTCACAAAATTCCTGAAAACTTAACAATCGGCTTTTGCACCAGTGCAAGTCTGCTCCAATAAACAATTGAGCTGAGGGACATTGATTTGATTCTAAGCCATTGTTGGAGATTCCTGGGGGGGGGGGGGTGTGGGGTGGGGGAGCCTGGGGTTGCAGGCCTGGCAGCTCCTTCAAAGCGACTCGTGGATACGTCTCAGGGCCTAAACCCTCAGTACAAGGTGTGGGCCCTGGACCTGCAGTGTCAGCATCGCCTGGGAGCTTCTTAGAAACACAGATCCTCAGGCCCTGCCCCAGATCTGTGGGATCACAATCCGCATTTCAACAAGATCCCAGGTAAGCCCTGTGCATAATTAAGTTTAGGTAACATCAATAAAAGGTGAAAGATTCAGGTTTCCAGACCCAGTGGCTGTGACAGTGTCAAGGATACGATTTAAAATGCAGCTTCCTGGGCTCCACACCAGAGATTCCCTATTCAGTAGGTCTGGGGCTCCAAGGACCCCCGTTGGGGTGGGAGGCTGCGAAGCACTTCCGGTCCAGGAACGGGCTGGAAGAGGATTCACTTCAGTTACAGTTCTATAGGCTAGAAGGGGAAGCCTAATGAAGAGGGAGAGAAATTCTTCAATCTGTACCTAGTAAATGTCACTAGGTAAAGCGTAGAACAAAAAGGACGTTGTTGGAGAGAACGCATGACGCTGAGGAGCCCCGGGGAGATGCTGTTAACGGCGTCTGGCGGCCGGGCCTGCGGAGGATGCTCCGAAGGTGTTTGTGCCCCGCGTGCAGAATGGCGCCTGTGGGAAGAGCGGGGACTTTGGAGTTAGGGGGCCCGTCACTCAGGAGCTGCTTCTGGAAGCTTCTCTGTGCCTCCGTCTGGACTTCCGTGAAATGCAGCTGAGAATTTCTCCCCTTGCAAGGTTACTCAGAAAAAAAATGAGGCGATGTGTGTAGCGGGCCGGACAAGCAGTAACCTCAACACACACAGCGGCAGCCAATCCGAAATCTCGTGCGCGTGCGTGCGCGTGCATGTGCGTGATCATCGCTGTGAGGGTGCAAGACCAGGAGGAAGGTAGCAAGATACCCACGCTGGCTAACCCCAGAGCTTTATTCTGAGTTCAAGGGCAAGCCAGATGCCTGGAAAGCGGGGCCTGGCTAATTAGAAAGGCGCGCAGCAAAATCACACAGCTCTGGGAGAAAGACCAAAGGTTCACCTTGCAGGGGCAGAAAGAATCCAAAAGCACATTGTTGCACAATGCTGGGTGAAAGAAAGGAGGGGAATAAAAAGCACCAACGGAGGAGGCTGGTCATGACTGTTCTCTGTACTTTAGTCTTTTCAGCAAAGATAAGCCACAAATAAGTGGCTGGAGCATTTCCCTAGAAAGCCATCTGATAATGGCCGTTAAAGGTGCAGAGGGCTGAAAGCGTGCCAACCACGGGTCCCTCCCTGGCTGCTCAGTCAACTTGGCAGCCGTCACCATGCAGCTTTTAGGCATTACTTTTTTGAAAATGCACAGGAATGATCCCTGTCTCAGAGGAGCAGATGTAAAGCAGGTTGCAGAGCGCAGTGTCTTTGAATGGGAGATGCAAAGTGCCCTGGGGGACAGGGAATTTAGAGGAGGCCAATCTTAGTCACATCCTACGGGAAGGTGATCCTCAGGTTCCAGTCCCTAAGCACTGCGAGTGGCTCCTATTCGCCTACAGGGATTTGTTCTAGACTTTGAAAATACAGCAGAGAACAGGGGAGATGAAAATCCCAGCTCTCAAAGAGCTTTCATTCTAGTCGAGGCAGGGGATGAAAAACAAGTAAAATAAACAGCTTATTTCATAAACTCTGAAAGACAGCCACCCTCCCCATTTCAATGTCTTTGAAACTGGAATGTCATTTGTAGTCAATGGGACTGCTACCCTATGCCCGCTCTGAGCTGCTCTGGGGTGGGGGGCAGTGGTCATGATGCGGTCGTCATCGTGTGTTCCTGTGCAGGCATCGTCAGAGTCATTCTTACAGCTGTCACTTCTGCATTGCCGTTACGTATGCAGAAGGGCATGAGTCTGGAGTGACAGGGCATTTGTTTGATGTAGTGAAGCAGATGTTTGTCATTGGAGCGATCACCCTAATTGAATTTTTTTATCGTAAAGCAACACCCTCGCGCTTAATAAGCCCCAAGCAAGGAAGATACTCAAGAGTAGATGTAATTGTTGCATTTGGTAGTTGAAATAATTGCAGAAAGATCTCCCGCCATTAGCCCAGCAGCAGTGGTGAAAGCAGGAGATGAAGCGGCCAAACCCTGAAAGATGAAAGAAATTTTAAAACATTGAGAGGTTGCTGTCACTGACTTTTCTAAAGAATTCAAGACTATTGTGAAGGCATTATGTCATTTAATTGGCAGCATTTTCCCCCCGTTTTTAGTGGTACATAAAATAATAACGTGTCTCACAGAAAATGGTATTTTAGATGCAATGAAAAATGGTGATATGACAGATGGCAATAAACGTTATGGGGGAAACACAACACAGTTCTTTGTACAAGGGGTAAGGAGTTGAGGATATTGCAATTTAAAAAAGTGTGATCAGAGAAGACCTCATTCTCATTATAATTGGTGCTGTCATCATTATTCAAAATTAAGGCCAAAATCTGTGTCTCATAGATAATGTCACTCCTCAAATTATGATCTATGGAGAAGCCATGATTACTTTAGAGACAGCTGACTTTAATTTTGAATGCAATATATGGAAATGGAAAATATTTGAAACATCGAAGAATGCTTTTACTTGCTTTAAGGAAATTGGCCTGAAAAAGAATATTTGGTCCACTTTTTATTGAATTGATGTATTATGTCTGGGTTAGTCCAGCCTATCAAAATATCCAAAGATCTCACCAAAGTTTCGTCCACCTCACAGCTTTTACATTTTGCTGAGTTTTATATACACAATGTTTGTAAAGACATTTATATATGTATTTTATTTTCATGGTCTTAGGATTTTTGCCTTAGGATTGATATTTGACCATTGCCTAGTATTAATCAAATCTTTAGATGGTGGTTGCCTGGAATACACCGTATAGATAACATCATAGCCTTAACATTATCTGGGAAATTTTTTCCATGTTTCAAATGCTTACAAAAATATGTAACAATGACTGTCTAACGCCCCATCAAATAAGCAAATCATAGTTTACTGATAAAATATTTAGAGGATTTACTATTGTAGATAATGTTGCAGTCAGCATTTTTCCTTGTCATTTTTATCGACTCTGGGCAAATGTGTTACGAACTGCACTGCATTGCTCAATTAGACTGAGATTCTTGCAGCTGAAGGCTACACCTGACACATCCTAGCACAGATATTGTTAGTGGGCAATAAATATTATGAAGTGATGGATAGGTGAGTAAACAAGAGGTTTGAAAATCTCAACCAGATAGTAAGTGACTCTTCAAAACCTCTCGGGAACTGTTCCACTTAACATCTTTATTGACAGCCTGGGGGAAGGATTTGAGAATATGCTTATTAAACATGTAGATGATATAGACGAGGAAGTGTTAATATCCTGGAAAACCAGAATAAGGTTCAAAGAACTTTAACAATTGGAGAAATTGGTATTCTCAAAACAGAATAAATTTATCCTGTTTTATGAGTAAAAACAATGGTTTCCACATAGAGTGGGAAGGATGTTGCTTTTGAAGTCAGAGAAAAGTGGGTTCAAATCCCAACTGTCATTCCCAGGCTTTGTGACATTTCACAGCTCTCTGGGTGTCAGTTTTGTATTAGCTCCTGCGGTGTTGTCATAAGAACCACGAGAGTTAAGGATCTGGCTTAGTTCCTGACACATAGTAGGTACTCAATAAATGTGACATAGTTTAAAAAATATCCCCAAGCCCCCAGAAGAGGTCGCTAACAAAACTTATGCAAAAGCTATCTAGAAGCAGGATAAGGAAGTATGGATCAGACATACGACTCCCCAAGTTGATGGAGGGACCATGGTCATGGGTGACTGTCCCCCAGAGGAGTCAGCATGATTTTGGGAAATCATTGTAATGATTGTGATAAATAAAGCCAGAAAGTCCTCCTGTATCCTGCAATAGTCAGGGCTTTGTTAAAATTCCAAACCCGGCTTTGGCCACTGGTTCCAAAAAGAACCCAGAGATGCTAGGAGTCCAGCAAGGTGTGGCCAGGATGATTAAGGAGTGGAAAATGGGTCCTGGGGAGGAGGAAGGAGGTTGAAGTCAGAGAACTCAATTAGTGGTGCCAATTTAAAGGACATTTTTAATGCATATATTAATATATATGTTTAACTTTACTTACCCTTTTACCTTGGGGCAGGCAGTGGAGGTAATCATATTCTCCAGTTCATGGCATGCTGTATTAGGTATTGTTGTGTAACAAATTACACATTTAGCTTAACTCAGTATAAACTCATGGCCTCATAGTTTGTGTAGGGTCAGGAGATTGATGTGGTTTAACTGGGTCCTCTACTCTGTGGCTATAACCAGAGTGTAAGCAGGGGTACATGCCTTTCTGGAGCTTGGGGGACTCTTCTAAATGCATGTGGCTGCTGGAAGAATTCAGTTCCTTGTGGTTGTCGGACTGAGGTGCCCACTTCTTGATGTTAAGAGGCCACCCTCAGTCCCTAGGGGCCTTTGCAGTTTTTGCCACGTGGCCTTCTCATAACATGTGACAGAACTGTCATGACATGGCAGCTTATGTCTTCAAAGCCTGCAGGAGAATTTTTCACTCCAGTCAGCTAAGAGGAAATCTTATATAACATAATGATAATCAGGGGATAGTCTATCCATCACATTTTCCATATAATGTAATCGAAGCATGGGAGATACTCTCCCAACACCTTTGCCATATTTTATTGGCTGGAAGCAAGTCACAGGTCCCGCCTGCTCTCAAGGGGAGGGAATTATGCAAAGGTAGGACTCATTGGGGCCACCTTAAAATTCAGCCAACCACACATGCTATTATCATTCACCCTGCAGAGCCCTTCATTTTTATTCTTTCCATTTGTTTCCTACTTCACTCCTGATCCCATGCTTACTGCCACCCTGCCATCCCCCATCCTGGCCGTGGGTGTCGTAAGTATCATTCGTGTACTTGGAAATGTGTGTATATTGTGAAATACTTAGTGTTGCTCTGGTGTGAATGTGCTTTTAATTTACAGGAATGGCTTTGTGTTATAAATCTCATTCTGTTTCTTTTTCACCCAACATTAGGTTTTAAGATTTATTCACATTGCCATATGTAGTTCATTGCTTTATATATATTTCCAAAGATGAAAGTGGAATTGTACTACGTGTATGGATTAGCAACCTGCTTTTTACTTTTAAAATGCCTTTGATGTCTTTCCACACCAGTACACGTCAATTGTCCTTATTTCTTTTAACCACTGCATAGTTTTCCATTGAAGGGATTATTTAATTCTTGCTTTCTCACACCTGAAGGCCTAGGAGGGATTATCTCATTAAATGGGACGGAGGAGCAGTCCTGGATATCAGGTGTTACCACCCAGCATGGCTGGTCACCCACCTCTGCTGAGAACTGTGGGTCTGCCCCTGTCTGGTTCAGTTCTCCAGACTGTGGGGAAGTGTAGGGCCAAGTCACCTAGACACCTCAACGCAGTGCCCACCTAGGTCTGATCACGAGCGTCTCTTCTTCTCCCAGATTTGAACAATAGGCCCAATCCGCTTGGCTCCTGGACAGCCAATCGGATTGGGTCTGTTGGGTTTGAGTTAGGGCCCCACCTTTAGTCCAATCAGAAAGAGCTGTGAGCAGTCATGTTGGTTAATGTACTCAAAGCCCCCAGAGGCGAGTTCATTAATTGACTCTAGCTGCAGGCGTTAGAGTTTGCAACCCTGGCCTCCTATGTCAGCACTTCTCAAGTTTTAACACAGAAATCGCCGCGGGGGCCACGTCAACATTTGGTTTTAGGTTGTCTCTAAGGCACTGTCCCAATACTACCTACACTACCAATTAGGGCGATGATGGTGATAGCAGCAGTTAACAGTTACTGCCTCCACTATGAACCAGATGTCACCAGTGCGCTAAGGCATTCAATCTTTAGTACGCTTTGGAGAAGGCATTCGGATAGCTCCTTTTGAAATATGCTTAGAAATAACCTGGCTTGTACACAGCTAGTAAAGTACTAGAGCTGGAGTCTGACCAGGTCCGCCTGACTCCAAAGCCTGTGACCTTAACCTTATGAGGAATTGGGGAAGCGAGACATGAAAATTCCAGGAGAGTGAGAGGCCCAGGCAGTGCAGGCTGCAGGAATGGGGGTGGGGGAGGGTGCGGAAGTGTTCCTGTGGCCTGGACTTGGGGGCCAGCACCGGCACCTAGGACTGCTCTGAAGACTTTGTGACATGATGCCCGCCAATAAAAAGCTACATAATAAGCCGGCTCACCTCTGAAAGGTTGACCGCTCTTGTCAGGAAACGTTTGCAGGTGTGAGTCTTTAAACTGGAGCCAGTTCATTCACCATCAAGAAAATATGGAGGTTCCCAGAGGCTGTTTTCTGCTAACAGGGATTGTGGGGGACAGAGAAACATTGCTGCTGATAAGGAATTGACAAGGTAAGAGAATGGAAATTTAATAATAACAATATTAATAATTATCGAGCACGTGCCATGACAACAGGAGAATACTTGCTGAGCACTTACCACGTACCGGGCAGTGTTTTAAGCCCTTAACCTGCATTAACCCGCAGTTCCGGCGATTCTAAGAGGTCGAGATTATTATCTCCATTTTCAGGCAAGGAAGAGAGGTTTAGAGAGGCCGAGCGGCGTGCTGGAAGTCAGCGGTGGGAGGAAGCAGAGCTGGTGTCTCTGACTCTCCTGCTCGCTCCACAGACTCTGTGAAGGAGAGATACCAGAAGACAGGGCAGGGTGAGGGGCTGCATCGTGTGGCACCCCATGCCCAGAAAGTACCTCGTGGAAGGAGATGTCTTATTTGTTGCTGGAAATGGAGTTTCTCGCACTATAAAATCCTTTTAAAGTTTTTCTTAGATTTTTTTTTAAATGCTTTTGAATGGAAGATGAAATCAGTAGTGAAACAGTTGAGGACTTCTTGGAGGAGGTGGCTCTTGGAAAGAGCTTGAATGATAGGCATGGGATCAAGCTGGAAGGACAGAGGGAGGTGCCCAAGGAGAGCTCGGCTCTTCCCAGGGCTGCCCAGGAGAGTGGCAAGCAAGAAAAAATATTTTCAGATGGTCATAGAGGACAATGGCTTACAACCAAATATTCTCTCATCTTCCCCCCTGGCTGTGACAGACGAGGGAAGCATCGGACAAAGCCCCTGTGGGCTGGGCTGTCTTCCTCGTTGTTCCTTTGCTTCTTGCCTTCTCCCTCCCAGCATGTGCGTGCGTGTGTGTGCGTGTGTGCGCATGTGCGTGTGTGCGCGCAGTGCCAGGGGCTTAGCGAGTGCAGAGGCAGAAATCATTTCAGCCACGAGGGACGAAGAGCGTTATGTCCTCCCCTCCTCTGGTCCAGGAGGAGAAAACTCAGCCAACAAACTCTGAGTAGTGGAACCCAAGTCCATCTATTGTCTTAATCTCATGAAGGACCCTGGAAACCTCTCCCCAAGTTTGCATAATGTTACTTCAGCAAGAAAAGAAGATACAGTGGCTCTATTTCCTTCACTGGCTTCCGCTGAGTCCAGCTGAACAAAACATTCAACTTCTGAACAGCTGAGGAGACAGGAAGATTTTCTTCCTGGCAGTCGGGATTGCTAATAGTCTGATTTTCCTCCCCAGCGCTGCCCTTCTGCTTAAAGATCCTGTGTAGTTTGATCATCGAGTCCTTCACGACAGGAAGTGGTCTGCTTTGACAATCTGGGAGGAGCCGGGGACATGGAATCCTTTTTTTGGGTTCCACTGTTGACTCACTCGGTGATCTCTTGTGACAGGTTTGGTCTGTTTTCAAAGGTTTGCCTGTTTGCTCATGGATAGGTCCATGCTTAGTTTTTCTTGATGTTTAAAGACTCCTCTGGGTCTCTCCTGATTCGTGACTGAGACGGTGGGGCCCGGACACTTGTAGTTTCTGTAGTAACCGTGTTTCTGGCATTTCGGAGTCAAGAATCCACCACCCTGTTTGCACGTGTCTGTGCCTGCTCTGCTGCCTCTGGGGCATGATCCTTCAACAGTAGCAATAATGACGGTAATAATGAGGGCTGCAACACATCGAACTTCTATTAAGCACTAGGTACTTTATTTACTCCTTACAAATACACATCTGGAGGAAGACTATGGGGAACCATAACAATACAATCAGTGGGATTGGTCTAGAGAAAGCAGGTAGTGTCTAATTAAGCACCTCTGAGTACCTGTCATCTCACTTAAGCCTCTCAGCAAACGTGAGAGCAGGGCATGTGTACATCCTTGTTTTATAGATAAGAAATCAAAGCTCAAGGAGCTTACGTAACCTATTCAAGGTCTTCTATCAAAAAAGCATCACAGCCAGGACTTGAACCCACGTCTGCTGGCTTCCGGAGCCCCTGCTCTTAACCACCGTGCTATTCTGCCTTCCTGGTGTGTCCCCCAACCAGCTGCTCTGATTAACTCCCCTGTAGTAATGTGGCGTCCTAGTCTCTCTGGGTGGACACTCTAGGGGTTCTCCAGAGAAAGAGCAAGTCACAGTTCGCTTTTGCCCAGCTTGGCCAGTGAGCTAAGAGTGACCCAGGAGGGTCCCTTGGGAAATCTGGCCACAAAAGAGAATGATCGCTGGGTCCACATGACCCCTGGGAGGCCGTGGAGGTCTCAAAGGACAGGAGAATTTATTGAGGAGCCCTAAGTGCCCCAAACATTACCTCTAGAACCTTGTTTAATTACGACAACAGCAATGTAGGAAAAGTGTCATCACCCCAATTTTAAAGAGAGAGGACTGAGTCTTGGAGAAGGGAGGTCACTTGCCTAGGGTCACCCCACCCGGAAGTGGTGGAACAGGGCAAGGACTAGCCAGTCGGTCCCTCCCCTCCTGTCTTCCTTCACGAGCCACACCCATGGGCCATCCCACACAGTCATTCCTTGGCCATGTGTTTATTATTCAGAGGGTACAATAAACACGTTATTGGCCGAGGATGACAAAATGCCAGCCCACCACTCAACTCCAGCCCGCAGACTTTTCGTTGTTGTTGTTTTCCGTTTTGTTTAAGATGTAATTTACATACCATAATACCCACCTGTTTTAGCATATAGTTCTGGGAGCTTTGACCAACGTCCAGTTGTGTAAACGTCACCACAATCAAAATACAGAGTATCGCTATCAGCCTTCCCAATTTCCTCCTGCTGCCTCTTCCTGGTCAAACCCTCCGTGCCTTCTGCTCCTCGCAGCCACTGGTCTGTTCTCTGTCCCTGTAGTTTTGCCTTTGCAAGGCATCATTTACAGTGAATCATATTCTAAGTAGGCTTTTGAGGCTGGCTTCTTTCACTGGCATGATGCATTTGAGATTCATCCACGTTGTCGAGTGTATCTCCGTTAGCTGCTGTCCCCTTAGGGACACCACAGTCCCCACCTGACCTGCATCGACTTTACCTGCCTGTCCCAGAGAGCGCTTGAGTCTGAATACCCCCGGCAGAGTGCTTGCAAGGCAGCATGGATTTTGGAAGTAAAGGACCTGGGTGTAAGTCTTGCTAACCACAAGCCCTGTCCGACTGCTTCTCCAAGCCTCAGTTTCCCCATCTATAAAATGGGGCTGGTGATATGCCTACCCGACAGGAAAATTGGTGAGGGCCAAAGAAACTAATGCATAGTAAGCATGTAGCACAGGGCCTGGCACCTAGTAGGTGTTCAGTGAACTCTTGTTAGGTTCATTGTCATGAGTGGCTGATCTATGGAGCAATCTGCACATGGGTAGCAAACGGCCAGCTTGGGTGGGAGAGCTCCGCCACGTAGGTGCAGTGGCCTGCCCTGGGGGGAGCTTTAATATACTTACTGCCCCAAGGCTCTGTTCTTGGGGCACAAGTGGGATCTTAACGGATAAAAAAAGGACTCACATCAGCTGCGTTATTCATCCCATCCGCTAAATGCTCAGGTCTGGGCCCTGGCTCTGTCACGGCGAGCTTGCTGAGACAATTGGGAAAAGGCTCGGGGCTCTCATTTCTGTCCTTCCCCCCCATTTTAGCCTTTGTTGATTATTTCCCAAAATGCCTTTAAAAAAGAAGAAAGGGCAAATAGTCTGGCTTTTCCAAACCGCTGGTCATTTCTAATGTGATCTGTTTGCATTTTTCAGAAGATAGAATACCGCAGAGGTTTTAGTGTGAGGTTGGAGTGAGGTGGGGGGCGGGGGGAGATTCTTACAGAATCATCCAGAGAGAAGCGAGGATGGGGGAGGGGCGTGTGTGCTGCCTCCTCTGTGTAGCGAAGCTTGCAGATAGGAAAAGGTTTGGTGAGGCGGGTCTTCATGGAAACAACATGTAGGACATCTATCATGGTGGGCGCCAAGCATAGCAGCAAACGAGGCCATAATGAAAGTAGTCATATTCTGCCACTTGATAGTGAGCTAAGTGTTCGTTCATCACCTGCCTCATCTCTCGGGACTGTTACAGTCCCCTCAATGAGGAAGTCTGGACTGTAGTCAATGTCTCTTTTTACAAATCGGAGAACCGAGATTCAGAGATGTCAGGTGATTTGTTCAGAGTCACACAGCAAAGAAGCAGTGAGTGGTCCCAGGACGCAAGCCACAGTCCTCTGACTCCTGCTTTTACTGCTAGGATTTTATAGCACAGGTTGGGTCCGTGATGGGATTTGGTTAGTGGGGAAACCCTGTGGGGTCATCATCTGCCTGTACTGTAGCAAGATTACTAGAAGCCACCTCAGGGACAGAGCCTGCATCTCATGCATTGTGTGTCACTGCCTTTCCCCATCTCCCAAGGTGCTCAGACCTCACTAGATGCCCAATCTGAGGCAAGTGGCTTCTCTTCATACCACCTCAGTTTCCTCATCTGTAAAATGGATATAATGGTCACTGTTAATATCGCCATTGATCACGCAGGACGTCCTCTGCAGATCGAAGCATCCTACCTTCCCCTCACTCGCTTGTCAGAAAACCTTTGGCAGCGGTCCCCCTGGTTTGAGGTGTTGAAAGCTTGCATTTCTCCTTGCCGTTAGCACTTGGCTTCCTTTGATTCTAAGAGTCACTTAACTTTGACAAGCACTTAAAGGTAACCACCTTCTTGCTGTCTCCTGAAGTGGCTCAGAGAGAGCTCTCCTGTCTCTTCCTCCTCTCTCTCTCTTTTTTAAAACAAATGATTAGAATTTATAAGCAATGATGGCAGATACAAGATTAGTCCATGAAAATCAATAGTATTTCTCCACACCGGCAATAAATCAATAGGGAAAAAACCCCTAAGATATTTAAAAAACATAACGTTAAGACATATTTTTCACATTCGAATGTCTCTGAAATTCAAGTGCATCTTACATTGACGGCAGCTTAGATTTGAATAAATAGAGAATCAAAAATAAGACACCATTCACAATAGTCACAGATATTTTAAAGTGTCTTGGAAGCAATAGGTAATGCACAAGACTTATATGGAGAAAACTTCAAAACTCAAAAGATACAGAAGATGATCCAAAGTCAGGTTTTCTATGTTCTCGATGAGATGATTTAATCTTATAAAGTTGTCAATTCTTCCAAAATTCACCTAAAAATTCAATGCAATGCAAATGAAAATTCCATATGGATATTTTAGAGGAACTCAGTAACATTCTTATAAGGATACTCACACCATGGGATTAGGGCCTCATCTTTATGACCTGTTTATCCTTTATCACCTGCTCATGGGCCCTGTCTGCAGGTCCAGTCACCTGGGGGGTTAGCGATTCAATGTATAAGTTCAGGGGGACACAGTACAGTCCATATCAGCATCCTTGCTTTTTTAAAAAGCTTTACTGAAGTATAATTGACAAATGGAAATTATATATATTTAAGGTGTACAACTTGATGTTTTGAGGTATGCGTACCTTGTGAAATGAGGACCATAATCAAGATAATTTCCAAAATGAAGACCATCCCTCCGTAGTTCCCACACAACCTAATGTGTGTGTGTGTGTGTATGACATGTGTGTGTGAATTTGAGGTCCCCTAGATCTAACTCTGTGAATTCCAAGTGCAGCACAGTGGACGTCATTCACTACAGTCACCCGGCTACTTTTAAATACTTTAGATCCCCAAAGAACTTATTCATCCTGCATGACTGAAATTTTGTCCCTTTTGGTCAACATCTGCCATGTCCCCCATCTCCCCGACCCAGGCAACCATCATTCTGCTTTGCGTTTCTGTAAGTGTGACTGTTTTCGACACTATGTACAAATGTGATGATGCGGTATTTGTCTTTCTGTGTCTGGCTTACCTCTCTTAGAAAAATGTCCTCCATATTCATCCATGTTGTTGTAAATGGCAGAGTTTCCTTATTTTTGAAGGTGGAATAATATCCCATTGTATGTATACGCCACATTTAAAAAAAATTTATTAGTCCATCAGCAGACACTTAGTTTTTTTCCATATCTTGAGTAATGCTGCAGAGACATGGGAGGCAGCACCCTTGCTTTGAAACCTGTCGTCTTCGTTTTGAGAAATCCTGGCAAATACATATAAGAAATGTTGCCTCTGCAGCATCCACACGTAGCTGTGGTCAGTTCAGAACTCCATTTGCAAGGTTGCCTTTGCACATTTGTCCAAATGGGAGGCAAGTTACGGTAAAGTGATTAGATCGGAGACCTGGACCTGCTACTTACTAGCTGTGTGACCTTGGACTAAGGAACAGTTAGATTTATAGGTCTGGAATTCAGGGGAGTGGCCTGGCCTTGAGGTAGGCATTTGGGGGGCATCAGATGCAATCGAAGAGGTAGTGATGGTAGAGATTCCTTAGAAACGATCTAAGGACTTGGCCCTAGGACTCTCTGAGGTTCAGATGTTGGGGGGAAAGTAGGAGCCAGCAAAGGAGCTGAGCGGAGCGTCCAGGGAGGAGGGAGGGGAGTGAGAGCGTGGGGCAGGGGACGGGGAGGCAAGGTCCCGGAGGCCAAGTGCAGCTGGGGTCTCAAGGTAGATAGAGCGTCCGGGCTACACCAAAGTGCTGATCGAGTGGGATTTGAACTGAGAGTAGCCATTGGATTGGTGACATGGGGTCATTGGTGACCTCAACAAAAGCTGTCTCCACGAGTGGTGGGAAAGAACGCGTGTTTGGAGTGGACTCAGGTGACCTCGGGGAGTGGATGAGGAAATGGATGGAGCCCAGGTCATCATAAGGACTCGACCTGCAAAGGGGAGCAGAGAGATGGGCGGTAGCTGGAGGAGGATGTGGGTCTAAATGGGGAGCAAGGCATTCAGCCGAGAGTGAGGACAGGTGGAATAGTCCCTAAGACACCTCTGGGTCCTTATGAGGATGAAAAGAAGGGACCTATTCGGTCCAATGTTTTACTTGAAGAAAGGAATGACTTGGGATTTTTAATAATGTTTCAGTGTATTAGTAAACATTTCCTTCCAGGCTCCCCTGTCACCAAAAGATACTTTTAAATACTTAGGAGATTGAAAATGTTTTTATTTCATCCCAATACGTTGCATGTTTCCTGAGCATATTGCTATGTGTGTGTATTTTGTTAGCAAAGGGAGACATGAGGTTTCCTGTTTCCCGTCACTCCAGTTCCTCGGTGCAGTCCTGTCTTAATGCGTTGCTCCCTCGCTCGCCCTCCATCCCGCCTGCCGGCCCCCTCATCCACATCTCCCCAGCCTCCCTGACTCCCGTCTATCCCTGGCCCCTATTCGTCTTGCCTCAGTAATATCGAAGCACTGCACTCCCTTTGCTGCTGAAATAGGGGACGTCTCTGGTCCTGCAGAGGCGTGAAATATAAATGACCCGGCCTGAGTTTACCTTGTTTCCATCTCTTTTCCCCAAGACATGTCCTGAGCTCGTGGAAGGCAGATCTCGCTTTGCTCTGAACACCCCAACTTTTTTTCACTCTTTCCTGATCTTAGGATAAGACCGAAAGCCGTGTGCATCTTCTCCAACATCCAACAACCCCTGCGTCCAACAGAGCAAGCCGTTTCCCACCTCGGGACCTTTGCGCTTGCTGTTTCTTCAGCCTGGGATGCTCTGTCCCCACCCTTCGCATACCTGCGTCTTATTTATTCTTCAGCTTAAATGTCACTCCTCAGAAAGATCTCGACATTTCCGTCGAAATAATCCACCCCTCCCATTTATCTTCTTTTGTGTCTATGCTTTGCTTTCTAGAAATTGCTATCGTTTAAACAGATGTTGCTGATCCGTTTACCGCCTGTCCACCCAATGGAATGTTGGCTCTGCAGGGCGGGAGCGCTTTCTTTTCCTGGCTGCTGCCATCTCCCCAGGGCCTAGGGCAGGGCTGGAGCCGAGCGGGGCTCAATCAGTGTTGTTGAGTTAACGCATGTCCTTTCCCCTGCCTGCCACTGCACTCCCATGCAATCTGTCACTGTCTGTTTTTTTTCATTGCTGTGTCTCTGGGGCCCAGGACCATGTCTGGTACATATGGTTTCTTAACAAATAATTCTTAAGGACTGGTTGAATTTAACCCTACATCAGTCTCCCTTCACCCAGGAATTCAGCCCTGGCCACCTGATGTGTTGCTCTTTCCCTCTTGCGTTCATCATCAAATGTGGCTCCTTTCTACTCTTTGTTACCATGAGATGCTTCCAAAGAGCGCTGCTCACCATGGTCACGCACACTCATGGACTTCTGTGAGGGAGGTGGTATCAGCGCCATTTTATAGATGATGAAGAGCGAGAGTAGGAACATCTGTAACTTGCTCCCAGCCCCATAACTGCTAAGTGATGCAGCCGTCAATTGATGGGGCATAGTGGGGGTATGATAGGGCATGGTGAGGCATGAAAGTGGTGGGACGCTCGTTGATAGAGCAAAAAAAGGTGGGCAAAAGATAGGCATGGTTGGATGAACATGATGGAGCATGGCATGATTGGGCATGGGCACAATGGTGAGCATGACTAAGACATGGTAGACACAGATGGGGCATGGTGGATGCAGATTAGACATGATAAGGCATATTATAAAGGTAATTTGATGGATGGGAGCATGGTGAAGTACAATCAAAGCGCTGATGGGGCATCAGGCCTCCAGTGAGTGCGATAAAGGCAGTAGTGAACTGTACGGTAAAGAACCATGACTCCAGGTGGGTGGGAGCAAATGCAAGGCATGGATAAAAGGTAAGCTGACTGGCCATGTATACATAAAAGTAAAGTGGTTCAAAGTGGGCATGGTGATCAGAGCATGGTAAAATATGAGTGGGCATGTTGGGGCATGACCGGGGGGGGCATGGTGAGTGGGGTGGGGCATGATGGGGTGTGATGGAGCATGATGGGACAAATAGAGCATGATGTGACTGTCAATTATCTGAACATCACGTGGGGCATGTTTTCCAAGTGTCAGACTCAATGTGCTCTTTTGATACCAACTACTTTGTAACATCCCCTTTGCCTTCCTAAACTGGTATTCACAGATAATGTAATTTT
>NW_024342471.1:19875509-20044500 GCF_902729225.1 Pteropus medius
TCTTTTCAGCAAAGATAAGCCACAAATAAGTGGCTGGAGCATTTCCCTAGAAAGCCATCTGATAATGGCCGTTAAAGGTGCAGAGGGCTGAAAGCGTGCCAACCACGGGTCCCTCCCTGGCTGCTCAGTCAACTTGGCAGCCGTCACCATGCAGCTTTTAGGCATTACTTTTTTGAAAATGCACAGGAATGATCCCTGTCTCAGAGGAGCAGATGTAAAGCAGGTTGCAGAGCGCAGTGTCTTTGAATGGGAGATGCAAAGTGCCCTGGGGGACAGGGAATTTAGAGGAGGCCAATCTTAGTCACATCCTACGGGAAGGTGATCCTCAGGTTCCAGTCCCTAAGCACTGCGAGTGGCTCCTATTCGCCTACAGGGATTTGTTCTAGACTTTGAAAATACAGCAGAGAACAGGGGAGATGAAAATCCCAGCTCTCAAAGAGCTTTCATTCTAGTCGAGGCAGGGGATGAAAAACAAGTAAAATAAACAGCTTATTTCATAAACTCTGAAAGACAGCCACCCTCCCCATTTCAATGTCTTTGAAACTGGAATGTCATTTGTAGTCAATGGGACTGCTACCCTATGCCCGCTCTGAGCTGCTCTGGGGTGGGGGGCAGTGGTCATGATGCGGTCGTCATCGTGTGTTCCTGTGCAGGCATCGTCAGAGTCATTCTTACAGCTGTCACTTCTGCATTGCCGTTACGTATGCAGAAGGGCATGAGTCTGGAGTGACAGGGCATTTGTTTGATGTAGTGAAGCAGACGTTTGTCATTGGAGCGATCACCCTAATTGAATTTTTTTATCGTAAAGCAACACCCTCGCGCTTAATAAGCCCCAAGCAAGGAAGATACTCAAGAGGAGATGTAATTGTTGCATTTGGTAGTTGAAATAATTGCAGAAAGATCTCCCGCCATTAGCCCAGCAGCAGTGGTGAAAGCAGGAGATGAAGCGGCCAAACCCTGAAAGATGAAAGAAATTTTAAAACATTGAGAGGTTGCTGTCACTGACTTTTCTAAAGAATTCAAGACTATTGTGAAGGCATTATGTCATTTAATTGGCAGCATTTTCCCCCCGTTTTTAGTGGTACATAAAATAATAACGTGTCTCACAGAAAATGGTATTTTAGATGCAATGAAAAATGGTGATATGACAGATGGCAATAAACGTTATGGGGGAAACACAACACAGTTCTTTGTACAAGGGGTAAGGAGTTGAGGATATTGCAATTTAAAAAAGTGTGATCAGAGAAGACCTCATTCTCATTATAATTGGTGCTGTCATCATTATTCAAAATTAAGGCCAAAATCTGTGTCTCATAGATAATGTCACTCCTCAAATTATGATCTATGGAGAAGCCATGATTACTTTAGAGACAGCTGACTTTAATTTTGAATGCAATATATGGAAATGGAAAATATTTGAAACATCGAAGAATGCTTTTACTTGCTTTAAGGAAATTGGCCTGAAAAAGAATATTTGGTCCACTTTTTATTGAATTGATGTATTATGTCTGGGTTAGTCCAGCCTATCAAAATATCCAAAGATCTCACCAAAGTTTCGTCCACCTCACAGCTTTTACATTTTGCTGAGTTTTATATACACAATGTTTGTAAAGACATTTATATATGTATTTTATTTTCATGGTCTTAGGATTTTTGCCTTAGGATTGATATTTGACCATTGCCTAGTATTAATCAAATCTTTAGATGGTGGTTGCCTGGAATACACCGTATAGATAACATCATAGCCTTAACATTATCTGGGAAATTTTTTCCATGTTTCAAATGCTTACAAAAATATGTAACAATGACTGTCTAACGCCCCATCAAATAAGCAAATCATAGTTTACTGATAAAATATTTAGAGGATTTACTATTGTAGATAATGTTGCAGTCAGCATTTTTCCTTGTCATTTTTATCGACTCTGGGCAAATGTGTTACGAACTGCACTGCATTGCTCAATTAGACTGAGATTCTTGCAGCTGAAGGCTACACCTGACACATCCTAGCACAGATATTGTTAGTGGGCAATAAATATTATGAAGTGATGGATAGGTGAGTAAACAAGAGGTTTGAAAATCTCAACCAGATAGTAAGTGACTCTTCAAAACCTCTCGGGAACTGTTCCACTTAACATCTTTATTGACAGCCTGGGGGAAGGATTTGAGAATATGCTTATTAAACATGTAGATGATATAGACGAGGAAGTGTTAATATCCTGGAAAACCAGAATAAGGTTCAAAGAACTTTAACAATTGGAGAAATTGGTATTCTCAAAACAGAATAAATTTATCCTGTTTTATGAGTAAAAACAATGGTTTCCACATAGAGTGGGAAGGATGTTGCTTTTGAAGTCAGAGAAAAGTGGGTTCAAATCCCAACTGTCATTCCCAGGCTTTGTGACATTTCACAGCTCTCTGGGTGTCAGTTTTGTATTAGCTCCTGCGGTGTTGTCATAAGAACCACGAGAGTTAAGGATCTGGCTTAGTTCCTGACACATAGTAGGTACTCAATAAATATGACATAGTTTAAAAAATATCCCCAAGCCCCCAGAAGAGGTCGCTAACAAAACTTATGCAAAAGCTATCTAGAAGCAGGATAAGGAAGTATGGATCAGACATACTACTCCCCAAGTTGATGGAGGGACCATGGTCATGGGTGACTGTCCCCCAGAGGAGTCAGCATGATTTTGGGAAATCATTGTAATGATTGTGATAAATAAAGCCAGAAAGTCCTCCTGTATCCTGCAATAGTCAGGGCTTTGTTAAAATTCCAAACCCGGCTTTGGCCACTGGTTCCAAAAAGAACCCAGAGATGCTAGGAGTCCAGCAAGGTGTGGCCAGGATGATTAAGGAGTGGAAAATGGGTCCTGGGGAGGAGGAAGGAGGTTGAAGTCAGAGAACTCAATTAGTGGTGCCAATTTAAAGGACATTTTTAATGCATATATTAATATATATGTTTAACTTTACTTACCCTTTTACCTTGGGGCAGGCAGTGGAGGTAATCATATTCTCCAGTTCATGGCATGCTGTATTAGGTATTGTTGTGTAACAAATTACACATTTAGCTTAACTCAGTATAAACTCATGGCCTCATAGTTTGTGTAGGGTCAGGAGATTGATGTGGTTTAACTGGGTCCTCTACTCTGTGGCTATAACCAGAGTGTAAGCAGGGGTACATGCCTTTCTGGAGCTTGGGGGACTCTTCTAAATGCATGTGGCTGCTGGAAGAATTCAGTTCCTTGTGGTTGTCGGACTGAGGTGCCCACTTCTTGATGTTAAGAGGCCACCCTCAGTCCCTAGGGGCCTTTGCAGTTTTTGCCACGTGGCCTTCTCATAACATGTGACAGAACTGTCATGACATGGCAGCTTATGTCTTCAAAGCCTGCAGGAGAATTTTTCACTCCAGTCAGCTAAGAGGAAATCTTATATAACATAATGATAATCAGGGGATAGTCTATCCATCACATTTTCCATATAATGTAATCGAAGCATGGGAGATACTCTCCCAACACCTTTGCCATATTTTATTGGCTGGAAGCAAGTCACAGGTCCCGCCTGCTCTCAAGGGGAGGGAATTATGCAAAGGTAGGACTCATTGGGGCCACCTTAAAATTCAGCCAACCACACATGCTATTATCATTCACCCTGCAGAGCCCTTCATTTTTATTCTTTCCATTTGTTTCCTACTTCACTCCTGATCCCATGCTTACTGCCACCCTGCCATCCCCCATCCTGGCCGTGGGTGTCGTAAGTATCATTCGTGTACTTGGAAATGTGTGTATATTGTGAAATACTTAGTGTTGCTCTGGTGTGAATGTGCTTTTAATTTACAGGAATGGCTTTGTGTTATAAATCTCATTCTGTTTCTTTTTCACCCAACATTAGGTTTTAAGATTTATTCACATTGCCATATGTAGTTCATTGCTTTATATATATTTCCAAAGATGAAAGTGGAATTGTACTACGTGTATGGATTAGCAACCTGCTTTTTACTTTTAAAATGCCTTTGATGTCTTTCCACACCAGTACACGTCAATTGTCCTTATTTCTTTTAACCACTGCATAGTTTTCCATTGAAGGGATTATTTAATTCTTGCTTTCTCACACCTGAAGGCCTAGGAGGGATTATCTCATTAAATGGGACGGAGGAGCAGTCCTGGATATCAGGTGTTACCACCCAGCATGGCTGGTCACCCACCTCTGCTGAGAACTGTGGGTCTGCCCCTGTCTGGTTCAGTTCTCCAGACTGTGGGGAAGTGTAGGGCCAAGTCACCTAGACACCTCAACGCAGTGCCCACCTAGGTCTGATCACGAGCGTCTCTTCTTCTCCCAGATTTGAACAATAGGCCCAATCCGCTTGGCTCCTGGACAGCCAATCGGATTGGGTCTGTTGGGTTTGAGTTAGGGCCCCACCTTTAGTCCAATCAGAAAGAGCTGTGAGCAGTCATGTTGGTTAATGTACTCAAAGCCCCCAGAGGCGAGTTCATTAATTGACTCTAGCTGCAGGCGTTAGAGTTTGCAACCCTGGCCTCCTATGTCAGCACTTCTCAAGTTTTAACACAGAAATCGCCGCGGGGGCCACGTCAACATTTGGTTTTAGGTTGTCTCTAAGGCACTGTCCCAATACTACCTACACTACCAATTAGGGCGATGATGGTGATAGCAGCAGTTAACAGTTACTGCCTCCACTATGAACCAGATGTCACCAGTGCGCTAAGGCATTCAATCTTTAGTACGCTTTGGAGAAGGCATTCGGATAGCTCCTTTTGAAATATGCTTAGAAATAACCTGGCTTGTACACAGCTAGTAAAGTACTAGAGCTGGAGTCTGACCAGGTCCGCCTGACTCCAAAGCCTGTGACCTTAACCTTATGAGGAATTGGGGAAGCGAGACATGAAAATTCCAGGAGAGTGAGAGGCCCAGGCAGTGCAGGCTGCAGGAATGGGGGTGGGGGAGGGTGCGGAAGTGTTCCTGTGGCCTGGACTTGGGGGCCAGCACCGGCACCTAGGACTGCTCTGAAGACTTTGTGACATGATGCCCGCCAATAAAAAGCTACCTAATAAGCCGGCTCACCTCTGAAAGGTTGACCGCTCTTGTCAGGAAACGTTTGCAGGTGTGAGTCTTTAAACTGGAGCCAGTTCATTCACCATCAAGAAAATATGGAGGTTCCCAGAGGCTGTTTTCTGCTAACAGGGATTGTGGGGGACAGAGAAACATTGCTGCTGATAAGGAATTGACAAGGTAAGAGAATGGAAATTTAATAATAACAATATTAATAATTATCGAGCACGTGCCATGACAACAGGAGAATACTTGCTGAGCACTTACCACGTACCGGGCAGTGTTTTAAGCCCTTAACCTGCATTAACCCGCAGTTCCGGCGATTCTAAGAGGTCGAGATTATTATCTCCATTTTCAGGCAAGGAAGAGAGGTTTAGAGAGGCCGAGCGGCGTGCTGGAAGTCAGCGGTGGGAGGAAGCAGAGCTGGTGTCTCTGACTCTCCTGCTCGCTCCACAGACTCTGTGAAGGAGAGATACCAGAAGACAGGGCAGGGTGAGGGGCTGCATCGTGTGGCACCCCATGCCCAGAAAGTACCTCGTGGAAGGAGATGTCTTATTTGTTGCTGGAAATGGAGTTTCTCGCACTATAAAATCCTTTTAAAGTTTTTCTTAGATTTTTTTTTAAATGCTTTTGAATGGAAGATGAAATCAGTAGTGAAACAGTTGAGGACTTCTTGGAGGAGGTGGCTCTTGGAAAGAGCTTGAATGATAGGCATGGGATCAAGCTGGAAGGACAGAGGGAGGTGCCCAAGGAGAGCTCGGCTCTTCCCAGGGCTGCCCAGGAGAGTGGCAAGCAAGAAAAAATATTTTCAGATGGTCGTAGAGGACAATGGCTTACAACCAAATATTCTCTCATCTTCCCCCCTGGCTGTGACAGACGAGGGAAGCATCGGACAAAGCCCCTGTGGGCTGGGCTGTCTTCCTCGTTGTTCCTTTGCTTCTTGCCTTCTCCCTCCCAGCATGTGTGTGCGTGTGTGTGCGTGTGTGCGCATGTGCGTGTGTGCGCGCAGTGCCAGGGGCTTAGCGAGTGCAGAGGCAGAAATCATTTCAGCCACGAGGGACGAAGAGCGTTATGTCCTCCCCTCCTCTGGTCCAGGAGGAGAAAACTCAGCCAACAAACTCTGAGTAGTGGAACCCAAGTCCATCTATTGTCTTAATCTCATGAAGGACCCTGGAAACCTCTCCCCAAGTTTGCATAATGTTACTTCAGCAAGAAAAGAAGATACAGTGGCTCTATTTCCTTCACTGGCTTCCTCTGAGTCCAGCTGAACAAAACATTCAACTTCTGAACAGCTGAGGAGACAGGAAGATTTTCTTCCTGGCAGTCGGGATTGCTAATAGTCTGATTTTCCTCCCCAGCGCTGCCCTTCTGCTTAAAGATCCTGTGTAGTTTGATCATCGAGTCCTTCACGACAGGAAGTGGTCTGCTTTGACAATCTGGGAGGAGCCGGGGACATGGAATCCTTTTTTTGGGTTCCACTGTTGACTCACTCGGTGATCTCTTGTGACAGGTTTGGTCTGTTTTCAAAGGTTTGCCTGTTTGCTCATGGATAGGTCCATGCTTAGTTTTTCTTGATGTTTAAAGACTCCTCTGGGTCTCTCCTGATTCGTGACTGAGATGGTGGGGCCCGGACACTTGTAGTTTTTGTAGTAACCGTGTTTCTGGCATTTCGGAGTCAAGAATCCACCACCCTGTTTGCACGTGTCTGTGCCTGCTCTGCTGCCTCTGGGGCATGATCCTTCAACAGTAGCGATAATGACGGTAATAATGAGGGCTGCAACACATCGAACATCTATTAAGCACTAGGTACTTTATTTACTCCTTACAAATACGCATCTGGAGGAAGACTATGGGGAACAATACAATCAGTGGGATTGGTCTAGAGAAAGCAGGTAGCGTCTAATTAAGCACCTCTGAGTACCTGTCATTTCACTTAAGCCTCTCAACAAACGTGAGAGCAGGGCATGTGTACATCCTTGTTTTATAGATAAGAAATCAAAGCTCAAGGAGCTTACGTAACCTATTCAAGGTCTTCTATCAAAGAAGCATCACAGCCAGGACTTGAACCCACGTCTGCTGGCTTCTGGAGCCCCTGCTCTTAACCACCGTGCTATTCTGCCTTCCTGGTGTGTCCCCCAACCAGCTGCTCTGATTAACTCCCCTGTAGTAATGTGGCGTCCTAGTCTCTCTGGGTGGACACTCTAGGGGTTCTCCAGAGAAAGAGCAAGTCACAGTTCGCTTTTGCCCAGCTTGGCCAGTGAGCTAAGAGTGACCCAGGAGGGTCCCTTGGGAAATCTGGCCACAAAAGAGAATGATCGCTGGGTCCACATGACCTCTGGGAGGCCGTGGAGGTCTCAAAGGACAGGAGAATTTATTGAGGAGCCCTAGGTGCCCCAAACATTACCTCTAGAACCTTGTTTAATTACGACAACAGCAACGTAAGGAAAAGTGTCATCACCCCAATTTTAAAGAGAGAGGACTGAGACTTGGAGAAGGGAGGTCACTTGCCTAGGGTCACCCCACCCGGAAGTGGTGGAACAGGGCAAGGACTAGCCAGTCGGTCCCTCCCCTCCTGTCTTCCTTCATGAGCCACACCCATGGGCCATCCCACACAGTCATCCCTGGCCATGTGTTTATTATTCAGAGGGTACGATAAACACATTATTGGCCGAGGATGACAAAATGCCAGCCCACCACTCAACTCCAGCCCGCAGACTTTTTGTTGTTGTTGTTTTCCGTTTTGTTTAAGATGTAATTTACATACCATAATACCCACCTGTTTTAGCATATAGTTCTGGGAGCTTTGACCAACGTCCAGTTGTGTAAACGTCACCACAATCAAAATACAGAGTATCGCTATCAGCCTTCCCAATTTCCTCCTGCTGCCTCTTCCTGGTCAAACCCTCCGTGCCTTCTGCTCCTCGCAGCCACTGGTCTGTTCTCTGTCCCTGTAGTTTTGCCTTGGCAAGGCATCATTTAAAGTGAATCATATTCTAAGTAGGCTTTTGAGGCTGGCTTCTTTCACTGGCATGATGCATTTGAGATTCATCCACGTTGTCGAGTGTATCTCCGTTAGCTGCTGTCCCCTTAGGGACACCACAGTCCCCACCTGACCTGCATCGACTTTACCTGCCTGTCCCAGAGAGCGCTTGAGTCTGAATACCCCCGGCAGAGTGCTTGCAAGGCAGCATAGATTTTGGAAGTAAAGGACCTGGATGTAAGTCTTGCTAACCACAAGCCCTGTCCGACTGCTTCTCCAAGCCTCAGTTTCCTCATCTATAAAATGGGGCTGGTGATATGCCTACCCGACAGGAAAATTGGTGAGGGCCAAAGAAACTAATGCATAGGAAGCATGTAGCACAGGGCCTGGCACCTAGTAGGTGTTCAGTGAACTCTTGTTAGGTTCACTGTCATGAGTGGCTGATCTATGGAGCAATCTGCACATGGGTAGCAAACGGCCACCTTGGGTGGGAGGGCTCCGCCACGTAGGTGCAGTGGCCTGCCCCGGGGGGAGCTTTAATATACTTACTGCCCCAAGGCTCTGTTCTTGGGGCACAAGTGGGGTCTTAACGGATAAAAAAGGGCTCACATCAGCTGCATTATTCATCCCATCCGCTAAATGCTCAGGTCTGGGCCCTGGCTCTGTCACAGCGAGCTTGCTGCGAAAATTGGGAAAAGGCTCGGGGCTCTCATTTCTGTCCTTTCCCCCCCATTTTAGCCTTTGTTGATTATTTCCCAAAATGCCTTTAAAAAAGAAGAAAGGGCAAATAGTCTGGCTTTTCCAAACCGCTGGTCATTTCTAATGTGATCTGTTTGCATTTTTCAGAAGATAGAATACCGCAGAGGTTTTAGTGTGAGGTTGGAGTGAGGTGGGGGGCGGGGGGAGATTCTTACAGAATCATCCAGAGAGAAGCGAGGATGGGGGAGGGGCGTGTGTGCTGCCTCCTCTGTGTAGCGAAGCTTGCAGATAGGAAAAGGTTTGGTGAGGCGGGTCTTCATGGAAACAACATGTAGGACATCTATCATGGTGGGCGCCAAGCATAGCAGCAAACGAGGCCATAATGAAAGTAGTCATATTCTGCCACTTGATAGTGAGCTAAGTGTTCGTTCATCACCTGCCTCATCTCTCGGGACTGTTACAGTCCCCTCAATGAGGAAGGCTGGACTGTAGTCAATGTCTCTTTTTACAAATCGGAGAACCGAGATTCAGAGATGTCAGGTGATTTGTTCAGAGTCACACAGCAAAGAAGCAGTGAGTGGTCCCAGGACGCAAGCCACAGTCCTCTGACTCCTGCTTTTACTGCTAGGATTTTATAGCACAGGTTGGGTCCGTGATGGGATTTGATTAGTGGGGAAACCCTGTGGGATCATCATCTGCCTGTACTGTAGCAAGATTACTAGAAGCCACCTCAGGGACAGAGCCTGCATCTCATGCATTGTGTGTCACTGCCTTTCCCCATCTCCCAAGGTGCTTAGACCTCACTAGATGTCCAATCCGAGGCAAATGGCTTCTCTTCATACCACCTCAGTTTCCTCATCTGTAAAATAGATATAATGGTCACTGTTAATATCGCCATTGATCACGCAGGACGTCCTCTGCAGATCGAAGCACCCTACCTTTCCCTCACTCGCTTGTCAGAAAACCTTTGGCAGCGGTCCCCCTGGTTTGAGGTGTTGAAAGCTTGCATTTCTCCTTGCCGTTAGCACTTGGCTTCCTTTGATTCTAAGAGTCACTTAACTTTGACAAGCACTTAAAGGTAACCACCTTCTTGCTGTCTCCTGAAGTGGCTCAGAGAGAGCTCTCCTGTCTCTTCCTCCTCTCTCTCTCTTTTTTAAAACAAATGATTAGAATTTAGAAGCAATGATGGCAGATACAAGATTAGTCCATAAAAATCAATAGTATTTCTCCACACCGGCAATAAATTAATAGGAAAAAAACCCCTAAGATATTTTAAAAACATAACATTAAGACATATTTTTCACATTCAAACGCTCTGAAATTCAAGTGCATCTTACATTGACGGCAGCTTAGATTTGAATAAACAGAGAATCAAAAATAAGACACCATTCACAATAGTCACAGATATTTTAAAGTGTCTTGGAAACAAGAGGTAATGCACAAGACTTATATGGAGAAAACTTCAAAACTCAAAAGATACAGAAGATGATCCAAAGTCAGGTTTTCTATGTTCTCGATGAGATGATTTAATCTTATAAAGTTGTCAATTCTTCCAAAATTCACCTAAAAATTCAATGCAATGCGAATGAAAATTCCATATGGATATTTTAGAGGAACTCAGTAACATTCTTATAAGGATACTCACACCATGGGATTAGGGCCTCATCCTTATGACCTGTTTATCCTTTATCACCTGCTCATGGGCCCTGTCTCCAGGTCCAGTCACCTGGGGGGTTAGCGATTCAATGTATAAGTTCAGGGGGACACAGTGCAGTCCATATCAGCATCCTTGCTTTTTAAAAAGCTTTACTGAAGTATAATTGACAAATGGAAATTATATATATTTAAGGTGTACAACTTGATGTTTTGAGGTATGCGTACCTTGTGAAATGAGGACCATAATCAAGATAATTAACACATCCATCCCCTCCCGTAGTTACCACTGTGTGTGTGTGTGTGTGTGTGTGTGTGTGTGGTGAGGTCACCTAAGATCTAACCTCTCAGCAAATTCCAAGTGCACAGCACAGTATCGTTCACTACAGTCACCGTGCTTGCTGTACTTTAGATCCCCAGAACTTATTCATCCTGCATGACTGAAATTTTGTCCCTTTTGGTCAACATCTGCCATGTCCCCCATCTCCCCGACCCAGGCAACCATCATTCTGCTTTGCGTTTCTGTAAGTGTGACTGTTTTCGACACTATGTACAAATGTGATGATGCGGTATTTGTCTTTCTGTGTCTGGCTTACCTCTCTTAGAAAAATGTCCTCCACATTCATCCATGTTGTTGTAAATGGCAGAGTTTCCTTATTTTTGAAGGTGGAATAATATCCCATTGTATGTATACGCCACATTTAAAAAAAATTTATTAGTCCATCAGCAGACACTTAGTTTTTTTCCATATCTTGAGTAATGCTGCAGAGACATGGGAGGCAGCACCCTTGCTTTGAAACCTGTCGTCTTCGTTTTGAGAAATCCTGGCAAATACATATAAGAAATGTTGCCTCTGCAGCATCCACACGTAGCTGTGGTCAGTTCAGAACTCCATTTGCAAGGTTGCCTTTGCACATTTGTCCAAATGGGAGGCAAGTTACGGTAAAGTGATTAGATCGGAGACCTGGACCTGCTACTTACTAGCTGTGTGACCTTGGACTAAGGAACAGTTAGATTTATAGGTCTGGAATTCAGGGGAGTGGCCTGGCCTTGAGGTAGGCATTTGGGGGGCATCAGATGCAATCGAAGAGGTAGTGATGGTAGAGATTCCTTAGAAACGATCTAAGGACTTGGCCCTAGGACTCTCTGAGGTTCAGATGTTGGGGGGAAAGTAGGAGCCAGCAAAGGAGCTGAGCGGAGCGTCCAGGGAGGAGGGAGGGGAGTGAGAGCGTGGGGCAGGGGACGGGGAGGCAAGGTCCCGGAGGCCAAGTGCAGCTGGGGTCTCAAGGTAGATGGAGCGTCTGGGCTACACCAAAGTGCTGATCGAGTGGGATTTGAACTGAGAGTAGCCATTGGATTGGTGACATGGGGTCATTGGTGACCTCAACAAAAGCTGTCTCCACGAGTGGTGGGAAAGAACACGTGTTTGGAGTGGACTCAGGCGACCTCGGGGAGTGGATGAGGAAATGGATGGAGCCCAGGTCATCATAAGGACTCGACCTGCAAAGGGGAGCAGAGAGATGGGCGGTAGCTGGAGGAGGATGTGCGTCTAAATGGGGAGCAAGGCGTTCAGCCGAGAGTGAGGACAGGTGGAATAGTCCCTAAGACACCTCTGGGTCCTTATGCGGATGAAAAGAAGGGACCTATTCGGTCCAATGTTTTACTTGAAGAAAGGAATGACTTGGGATTTTTAATAATGTTTCAGTGTATTAGTAAACATTTCCTTCCAGGCTCCCCTGTCACTAAAAGATACTTTTAAATACTTAGGAGATTTAAAATGTTTTTATTTCATCCCAATACGTTGCGTGTTTCCTGAGCATATTGCTATGTGTGTGTATTTTGTTAGCAAAGGGAGACATGAGGTTTCCTGTTTCCCGTCACTCCAGTTCCTCGGTGCAGTCCTGTCTTAATGCGTTGCTCCCTCGCTCGCCCTCCATCCCGCCTGCCGGCCCCCTCATCCACATCTCCCCAGCCTCCCTGACTCCCGTCTATCCCTGGCCCCTATTCGTCTTGCCTCAGTAATATCGAAGCACTGCACTCCCTTTGCTGCTGAAATAGGGGACGTCTCTGGTCCTGCAGAGGCGTGAAATATAAATGACCCGGCCTGAGTTTACCTTGTTTCCATCTCTTTTCCCCAAGACATGTCCTGAGCTCGTGGAAGGCAGATCTCGCTTTGCTCTGAACACCCCAACTTTTTTTCACTCTTTCCTGATCTTAGGATAAGACCG
The DNA here is from genome assembly GCF_902729225.1 of Pteropus medius. Taxonomy (NCBI): domain Eukaryota; kingdom Metazoa; phylum Chordata; class Mammalia; order Chiroptera; family Pteropodidae; genus Pteropus; species Pteropus medius. The sequence goes on from NW_024342471.1 coordinate 19,888,131, forward strand.
AAAGCCGTGTGCATCTTCTCCAACATCCAACAACCCCTGCGTCCAACAGAGCAAGCCGTTTCCCACCTCGGGACCTTTGCGCTTGCTGTTTCTTCAGCCTGGGATGCTCTGTCCCCACCCTTCGCATACCCGCGTCTTATTTATTCTTCAGCTTAAATGTCACTCCTCAGAAAGATCTCGACATTTCCGTCGAAATAATCCACCCCTCCCATTTATCTTCTTTTGTGTCTATGCTTTGCTTTCTAGAAATTGCTATCGTTTAAACAGATGTTGCTGATCCGTTTACCGCCTGTCCACCCAATGGAACGTTGCTGATCCGTTTACCGCCTGTCCACCCAATGGAATGTTGGCTCTGCAGGGCGGGAGCACTTTCTTTTCCTGGCTGCTGCCATCTCCCCAGGGCCTAGGGCAGGGCTGGAGCCGAGCGGGGCTCAATCAGTGTTGTTGAGTTAACAAATGTCCTTTCCCCTGCCTGCCACTGCACTCCCATGCAATCTGTCACTGTCTGTTTTTTTTCATTGCTGTGTCTCTGGGGCCCAGGACCATGTCTGGTACATATGGTTTCTTAACAAATAATTCTTAAGGACTGGTTGAATTTAACCCTACATCAGTCTCCCTTCACCCAGGAATTCAGCCCTGGCCACCTGATGTGTTGCTCTTTCCCTCTTGCGTTCATCACCAAATGTGGCTCCTTTCTACTCTTTGTTACCATGAGATGCTTCCAAAGAGCTTCCTGCTTTACCTTATTTTGGTTTACACACTGCTGCCTGGCTGACTGTGAGGGTGGGAGGTGGCATCAGTTTGTATCTTTATAGGAATATATTTAAGAACGAGCAGGAACATCTGTGTAACTCGCTCCCCACCGGCAACGCCAAGGATGTCAGCTGAATTGATGGAAGGCCAGTGATGCGCTGATAAGGTATGGTAAATACGGCAGGTCATGGTGAAGTGCGCTGATGGGATTACTGATGGGGCAATGGGTAAAGTACAGGCATAATATAAAGTACAGGATACAGATCAGGTATGGTGGGGGCACGATGGGGGGCGGCTGGATAATGAGTGAGCATGGTAAAGTACGATCAGGCAATGCGGGGGCATGATCTAGCATGGTGGGGCATGATGGGGTGTGATGGAGCATGATGGGACAAATAGAGCATGATGTGACTGTCAATTATCTGAACATCACGTGGGGCATGTTTTCCAAGTGTCAGACTCAATGTGCTCTTTTGATACCAACTACTTTGTAACATCCCCTTTGCCTTCCTAAACTGGTATTCACAGATAATGTAATTTTTACATACATATAGTAAAAGAATAATACCCAAACATAAAAGAAATAAATAAGAGGCAAGTAATTTATATAATATTATGTATTCAAATGACTGCTCTGATATGACTAGAGAAAAGCATGATGAAGTGGTCATATGCTTTTACCTAGTAAATAAAACAATATTCAACTGAACCTCTTTGGCATTTTTTATTTTTTAGAGAAATAGGGCTATATACGACTCACTGTGCGAAGGTGATAGTCACAAACGTAGACCAACACAGGTGTGTCATGTTGTGACGCATATGCCACCAGCAGTGCTGCACGTGAGAAATGGGGTAATTCTTTCTCCTGTGCATGGCCGGACAGGTGGCACCCTGGCCCTCACCCTCTACATGCCAGTGGTTCCCCTAAAATGCCCCCACGAATTTCCAAAATGCCCAGTTGGGCGCAGTTCCATCTCTATGGAGATCCACAAGTGTGAGGGAGGGGCTGGGCTCAGTTTGAACCCTACACAGGGAGAGGGGTCCCCTTTGGGCTCCCTGAGTAAGTCAGCTAGCCTTGCTGAGCCTCTTTTCTCTTTTTTTAATGGGGGATCGTAAATCTTCCCTCTGAAGAAACGTTTGAGGATGAAGTGATCTAATGTGTGTGCTGTCTCTAACGCAGTAATCTGTCACACGGCAGGCCCTCAGAACCTGCTTGCTCTTTATTCTATACCTGGGCAAACTTGTTCTACAAAAGGCCAGGTAATAAATACTGTAGGCTCTGTAGGCCACATGGTCTCTGTCGCAACTACTCAACAGGAAAACAGCCATAGATGATGTGGAAACAAATGCGTGTGGCCGTGTTCCAATAAATCTTTATTTGCAAAATCGGGTGGTGGGCTGGATTTGGTCTGTAGGCTGTATAGTTTGCCGATCCCTGGTTTATGCTATAAAATGTTGGTTCACCACGTCATCTGTCTGCTCAACTGTTTTAAAATCTCCCTAGAGTCCATGTTTCTAAGTTTTCTCATAATAAGTCAGGAAGAAGAGAGTTAGCAAACCGTGGCTGGAGCAGGCAGGCCCCAAGGCGGTTGCCAGAGATAATGAAGTATCTACAAAGCAGAACAGCCTCTCATCTCCAGCCAGCTGCCTTCAGGGACCCATGTGGAGAGAGAGAGGCGGGGCTGCTAATGACCAAGTCTGGCAAAGATGGAATCTCCGGATGAGAGAGCTGGGTGAGGCAGGGTGAGATCCCCTTGCAGGGGACCAAGACTTGGATCAGTGGGATAGTAAGTCCCCAGGGTTTCTGAGGATCCTTAGCCTTCAGAGGGAAATCTCAATTTGTCCCTTGCATTTCTTTCTTGTCCATCCAATAAAAGAGAAAAAATAGAGTTTAAAAAGGGCCGGAGATCACCCCGCAAGCCGACTGGAACCCTGGAGTTGCTAATCTCAAAGAGAGTGTTACCTGCCTTTAATTTCCTCCTGCCGCATGTCGTAGAATTTCCATTTTAAATTTTCGTGATGGGTCTGGAGAGAAGCAGCAAGACGGGCAGACAAGGTAGTTCAGAGGCCACAAAGTGGCAGACTGCTGCCTGATGACACATTTCTTTTAATACTCACAGGAAGAGTCTTCCTGCCTAAAAGAAAATTAGGTTCCCTCACAAAAATCCATCTTTTGAGCTTCTTCTGAAAAATTAGGAGCCTCAGGGACTTTGGGAGTGTCTTCTACCCAGCAACAACTGATAGCTGGGCAGGGCCTGAAGGTGGCTGGTGCCTGTGGTGGGGTACATGCTCTTCAGTTGCTAATGACCCCCTTGTTGCCCCATATCCTGCCTGCTTCCTCTACTGGGGCCTCTGTAGGCATCTGCATTTGAGATGTCTGTATCCCTAAGAAATGGTACACAAGATCTTTCATGAACCACAACAGTGCACGGAAGATGAGGGGCGGCCTGGCGAGGTCACCTGGACCCTGCAGTGGCCTCCTTGCTTCTAAGCTTGGCTCCCTACAGTTGGTTCTCCGTGGAGCAGATGGAAGAATTGTTAAAAATGCCCAGCTAGTCTGAAACTGCAGAGCTTAATCCCCTCGCTTGCTTCCCATTGCTTTTTGGACAAAGACCCAAACTCTTAACACGGTCTGCAGGGCCCCAGGGGTCTCGTCTCTGCCCACCTCCCCAGCTGCCTTTCTCCCCCTGTGCTCCCCATTCACCCACTCAAATGCCACATTCCACACACACTGAGCTGCTTTCAGCTCCTTAAACAGCTCGTTGAGCCCTTTCATGCCTTTATGAACCCATATTTTAAACGTACAACTTTGTTGAGACAGAGTCATTTTGGTGAAGATTGGGTTTGGTTGAACTTGACTGAAAAAGCAAGCAAAAGGGATGCTTATTTTGCTCATATAATGATCTGAGTGTAGATGCCCAGGGCTGGGAGGCATGGCAGCTATGTGACGTCGATGATTTAGATGCCTCCTGTCTTGTTGCTTTGGTGCGTATGGCCTCATGATCCAATATGGCAGCATACACATTCCGGGCCACAGGATGGAGGAAGGAAGGAAGGAAGGAAGGAAGGAAGAAAGGAAGGAAGGAAGGAAGGAAGGCTGAAGGAAGGAAGGAAGGAAGGAAGGAAGGAAGGAGAGAGCCTGGGGGCATGCACACCATCTCTTAAGTAGGACTGCTAGAAGAGGCTTCACAGGTCTGTACTTCTCACTAAATTCTGACCAATGGGATGGCACAAGGCCACCTGAGCTGCAAGGGAACTGGGAAATGTAGTCTTTATTCCAAGAAGCCATGTGCCATGGAAGAAGATGTAACTGCCACAAACCTACATGGGTCTCCAGCAATCTCTGTCTTCTTTGCCACTGTCATTGTTATGAGTAGGATTTGGAGTGAGATTCATCTGTCCCCAAAGCTGTGCTCTTAGCTAGTGTGCTACACTGCTTCCTGACACGAGGTACACACAGTATGCACTTAACACCTGCTTGTAGAGTAATGAGATGTAGACTTTGGGTTTGGGTGCTCTCGGGAAGTGTTGATCTGGGTGTGCAGGCAACTCCATTACTTTTCTTAGGGGAGAAGGTGAGGGGTGTCTTAGAATTTATAAAATCTTAGAACTGCAGAGAATGGTTCTTTTTTAAAATTTTAATTTACTTAATTAGGTAGGATACATATACCATAAAAAGCATTCATTTTAAGCATAGTTTGATGAGTTTTGACAATGTAAAAAGTCTTGTAACTGTCACCTCAATCAAGATATAAATCTTTTCCATTACTTCAGAAAGATCCTTGTCCCCCTTTGTAGGCATCCCCTAATCCCACCCCATGCCGGGAAATCACCGATTAGTTTTCTACCATTATATATCAGTTTTTCCTGTTCTCAAACTTTACACGATTGGAATCGCACCATTTGGGCTCTTCTATGGCTGGTTTCTTTAGCTTGGCATTTTGTTTTGCAGTGTACTCCATGTCATTGCTTATATCAGTACTTTTGTCCTTTTTATTGCTGAGTAATGTTCCCCTGTACGACTGTACCTCAGATTGTTTACCCGTTTTTCCTACTGATTGACATTTGGGTTATTTCCAGTTATTGGCTGTTATGTATGCACATTCATGTACGAGTCTTTTTATTTTCATTCTCTTGCATAAATACTTAAGAGTGGAGTTGCTTAGTCATAGGAGAGGTATATAATAACCTTCATAATAAACTTCTAAAGTGTTTTCCAAAGTGGGTTTACCATTTAACATTTCACCGGCGGTGAGAGTTCCAGTTGCTCCGCGTCTTCACCAACACTTGATATCATCAGGCTGTTTTATTTTTTAACTGGTCCTATTCTAATGGGTATGCGGTAGTATCTCATTGGGGTTCTAGTTTGCATTTCCCGAATAACTGGAGTTGTTGAGCATCTTTTCACGTGTTTACCGGCCATTTCTATCTGCTTTTTGAAGTGTCTGTTCTAATCTTTTATTCATTTTGTTATTGGGCTTTGGTCTTATTGAGTTGCCAGAGTTCATTGTATATTTTGGGTATAAGTCTTTCATCAGATATATGTATTTTGATTATTTTCTCCCAGTTTGTGGCTTGCTTTTTAATTTGGGGATCTTTTGATGAGTAGAAGGTCCTAACTTTGATGAATTTGTCCAGTTTATCCAGTTTATCTTTTATGGTTGATGCTTCGGTGTTATGTTTTTAAAACATGCTACGTGCCTGCTGTGTAGATAATCAGGAAATGTTCGCTCGAATGGTTGGATTCCTTCAGGACTGGCTTGCAAGTCTATGAAGATGTCACCTTCCTGTGCTCTCTCTGGTTTTGGGGATCCATGTGAGAAGGCTGCTTCTCACTCTGGCCCTCTAACACTCAAGGAATCAGGCTGATCAAAGGCCAAAATCAGTGTGTGTGTGTGTGTGTGTGTGTGTGTGTGTGTGTGTGTGTAAGAGTATCCTAAAAACCAGCAAACCATTTTCATCTTCATGGGGCGAGGTTTTTCCAGGCCTTTCTTGGCCCGCTGTTCTCGGGAAATGTTGCTTCATAAATATTGAATCGGGTCGTTACCCTCGGCACAGGCCGCCGGCGATGGCTTCCTAGAAATGAATTTCGAGTCGTGAAGTAATTACCCCTGGAAGTGTTCATTCAAGTCTGAGAGCAGATTAAATAATGGATAGGAATGTCATTTATGCGTTCCAATTTAGAACCCTTGTCTCATTTTTTTTTTTCTGGATGAAATTGAATGTCAAGGAGGGGAGAAAACTCAAGGGAAGGAGGAAGTGTGGCTGGGATGTGAGGAGGGCGTGCTGACTCACGATGCTGGAGAAGGGGCTTCCGGTGGGCGGAGCGGAACCCTCTGCCCCTCTGAGGTCTGAGCCAGGTAGCAGGGCTGTGGGGGCCAAGAGGGTCAGCTAGGCAGAATTAGGGACATGCCCACAGGTGCGTCGTCCTTGTTCCCGGGGACCGTCACCATTTCTCAACTTTTTGACATTTTTCCCTTAGAGAGAACTGCAAAGTGCAGAAAAGCATTAAAGGGGAAAAAAACATTCATCCATTGTCCTGCCACCCAGAGGCAACTGTTATTAGCACTTTGGAGCGTTTCTTTTCCCAGTTTTTTCTCTGTTGAGTTTTTTTCTTTTAAACATAACTTGAGACCCCATTATTAATACAATTGTATCTCCTGCCATGAGTGTTGGTTCACCCTTAGGACATCAGCGTTTTTTGCAGGATTGCCGCCCTTTATAAGCAGCGAGCACCGTGGGCTCTGGGACTCTTGTCTGTTCCACCTCTGCCTCCCCAGCATGGTGCATGGCACCTAGCAGGCTCTCGGTGACATGGTTAGAAGGATGAGTCACTTTTAGTGCCTGTATATTACTCCTTAAGAAGAGCAGCCAACAGTATAGGGTGCTCGTGGAGTGTCAGATACATGCTAAGAGCTTTCTAGCATCTACCGTGTTTATTCTGCGCATCATGCTCATAAGAGACTATTCTTTCTGAGGCTAAGAGAACAGACCCTGGAGCAAGTCTGACAGCATACTGTCATGCTCAAGAACACGTGATTTGGAGCTAGACAATCAGAGTTTGCATCCCAGATGCATTGCTTTTTAGCTGTGTGACCTAGGGTAAGTCGTTTAACCTCCCTGTGCTTCAGTTTCTTCAGGTGTAAAAAGGATCTAATAATAATATCTACTTTGTAGGATTGCCAGAAGAGTCAGTGAAATAATTCAGATGAGGGCTTAGCAAAGGGAACGTGGTTTGGACTGTTAGCTATAACTATTATTATTTAAAATCTAGGTGACCTTGAGCAAGTCATTTGACCTCTGAGACTTAGTTTCTTTACCTGGAAGATGAAGAGAGTGGTACGGTAGTTGAAATGAGATAAGACATGTAAAGAGCTGAGCCCAGAGCCAGTTCTTAGCAAGAGCTCAACGAAGAATAGTTATTAATATATACTAAAAAAGCGACAGCTTTCGAGCTCCAAGTGCTCCTTCTAAACTCATCTCGAGTCACTTCCTCCAGATGTCTTCCTTGATTCCTCTCCTTTTTCCCAATGTCTCCTCCATGTTCCTCCAGTGCTATGTGCTGTCCTCTATCACAGCACCTCCGTGCTTCCCTTGTAATCTCAGTTTTGACTTATCTGGGTCCCTACCCAGTCCTAAGCCCTTCGCAGGCAGGGACCACACATTATTCACCACTGTATCTTCAGACTCCAGTAGCTGGTACACAGTAGGTGCTCTACAAAGTATTTGTGGGGTGGAGACACAACTGGAACAGTCGGGGAAGACTTGGGGGGGCAGTCAGATGGAGGGCAAGAGCTTTCGCTGAGTCATCTCAGAGGGGAGATGTTAGCAGAGGCTTCTGGGAAAATTTGCTGCTTGTCATAAGTTCCAACTCTGTTTGGTAATATATGGCCAATCTGTCTTTTCCTGACTTAATTCAAAATTGGATAGGAGGGAAAGAAATTTGTCTGAGTGACTCCAAGTTAATAAGCTGTAATGATGCGCTGGGAACCGTGTAGCTTGGAGCCATCAATTTGCAGGGAGAGAAGGGGCCAGTGGCAAAGCAACTCCTGGAAGTTATGTGAGAGACAGAGGAGAGAGAGGATTCTGGGTATGGTCAGAGCTCGTAAGTCCTGAATACCCTGTAGTACTTGTCTTAAAAATAAACTTCATCGAAGTGTAATTTATGTACGATGCGATGTACCCATTTTACTGGTAGTTTGTATACACCTGGGTAACCACTACCACGATTGAGATCGTAGAACTTTCTATCACTCCAAACAGTGTCCTTGTGCCTTTTTATAGTCAATCCCCCTACTGCCCACTCCAGTTCCTGCCCTGGGAAACGACTCATTCTCTTTCTGTCGCAATCCATCAATTTTGCCTGTCGTAGAATTTCGTATAAATGGAATCATGCAGAATAGACTCTTTTGTATCTGTTATTATTTTTTTTCATTCAGAATATTGCTTTTGAGATTCCTACTATGTTTTTAAGGTGAGATTTAGTCCCACTTCGTCAATACATCAGTTCTTCCCCAGATAACCTAGTACAGTAGGTGTGTTAGTTATATGGTACGTTCTTATGCTGACCCTCCAGTGTCCAGCATAAACGCCCTCTCCTCTGAGATTCCTCCTCTGACATCACCGCAGCAGGGCTGGCCAGGTTGATGACAATGCTGATCTTAACTGCCATGTAATAAGTCTTTACCATGTTGATAGTATTTGCTTCACAAAGTGCATTCTATTATCATACCCTTCATCTGAGTTAGATATTATTGTCCCCATTTCAAAAAAAACCTAAAGCTCAGAGAGGCTAAGCAACTCAGCTAACATCACACAGCTAAATAGTAGCAGAGCCAGAGTGTGATCCAAGACTGTGACTCTGAGAACAGTGCTCATGCCTGCTCTTCTACAGTGCCTCATAAATGGACCGTTGTCTTAATCTGTATCTTGATACCCCCTTCTTACAGTCTCTGTCACACTGTTTTATAGTTACCTGTTTTACTGTCTTTTTTTCTTTTTTTTTTTTTTTACCTTACCAGCCTGAGTTCTTAGTTGCAAATTACAGAATCTACTCCAGCCATTTAAATAGAAAATTTATTAAAGGAAATTAAGTAGATCACAGAATCTCCGGGAGGATCAGAGTCAACTTGGAGGATAAGCAGCCAGGAATAAAGCTAAAATTGGACCAAATACCACAGCACCTGCTGCCCTTTAAAGCTAGGCACCCTCGCTGGAACTACATTCTCTGGGTGCCTGTGTCTTCAGTTGCTCACTTCTGGATTGAAGTATCACACAACACTCTCCGATTGGTGGAGCCTGTCACATGACTATGCCCTGGGTGCAAGGGATGCCGAGAGAATGAGTGTCTGGCTTCTGCCTTGGAAAGGCAGAAATTCCCCCAAATGTGGAAGGGGATTCAAAAGAAGCTGGACAGCCAGAGAGCGTGACAAGTGTTCATTACAGTTCCTCCTAGAGCATGACTTCCTTTAGGGCAGGGAAGGTATCTAATTTATTTCTGTATCCTCAACACCAAGAACATGGCAGGCATTGTGTAATTACCAAGGAAGTGTATATTTAGCGAATGAATGAACTCAGAGATGGAGGAATGAGTATGGATTTGACACTGGGAAGACCTCAAAGCATCCTAGAGGAGGATGTATTGAGTCATTTTGGGAAATGGTTTCTTGGCTTCATGCTTTAGTCGTTCCTTCGAGAGTCGAGGGTGACTCAAACGTGGGGGCATTTCTGGGTCCTCGGACTCAGGACCTTGAGGCCTCTTCTCAATGAGGCAGCTCCATGGACTCATCTAGGCATGAATGGGGGAAGCCACCACTATTTACCCAAACGAGGGTGTCAAGGCTCTACAGAAACAGTTTGTCAGCCACAAGCAGAGAGACAGCCCACTGTGTGCCCAGACCGGTGACAGGCATTAAGGGATGAGGAGCAGGTGGGACTAATGTTTATTGAACACCCACTATGCTCCAGGCACTTTATGTTCTCCTATGAGTAGTGTCAACCCTCTGAGGTAAGAACTGACATTCCTACTTTATAGTTGAGGAAACTGAATCTCAGAGAGACTGAGTGACTTGCCTGAGACCATCCGACGGCTATGGTTTAGAATTGTGTCTCTGTCGCTAGACTTTTTGGTTGACATCTGTCTCTAACACATACTATGTGCCTTCAGACAAATGACTTAGCCTCAGTGTGCAATATCTGAGCACTGGAAATAGTAATAATTCTGACTCTACAATGTATTATACAGTTAAACTATGGCGACACATGAAAAACACTTAACATGGTACTTGACACTCAGCAAGTGCTCAACGTGGATGTCCAGTCGTTTCCAGTACAATCTGTTGAAAAGATTATCCTTTCCCCATTGAATTGCTTTGCATCTTTGTCAAAAATCAGTTGACTGTATCGGTGTGGGTCAATTTCTGGGCTCTCTGTTCTGTTCTGCTGATTTATGTATCTATCCTTTCACTATGTAGTGTGTAAATAGGAACATTTTCCAATCTGTATGCCTTTTATCTCTTTTTCTTGACTTATTGAACTGGTTGGGACTTCTGACATGATGATTAATGGGAGTCCCTAGAGAAGAAACCCTTACCTGGTTCCTAGTCTCAGGAAGAAGGCATCCTCTCGTCATTGAGTGCAATATTAGTTGTAGCTTTTTTGCAGACTTTTTGGTTGACATCTGTCAACCCAATGCCCTGTATTGGGTTAGGAAATTCCTTTTTATTCCTAGTTTACTGAGAGTTTTTATCATGAATTAATGTGGAAATTTGTTGAATGCCCTTGTCTGTGCAATGATCAACGTGTTTTTCTTATTCAGGTTATCAATACAGTGAATTGTATCAGTTGACTTTTTTTCCCATTGATTTTTGAATGTAAAAATAACAAGCATTCCCGGGATAAACCCCATTGGTCATGATTTCCTTTTAATGTACATTATATGACATATATTGTTGGATTTTATTTGCTACCATTTTGTTGGGGATTTTTTTTTCATCTGTGGTCTTGTAATGTCTTTGTCTGATTTTGGTATTGGGGTAATACTGGCTTCATAACATGAGTCGGGAAATATTCCCTTTCCTTCTATTTTCAAGAGGAGATTGTGTCGGATTGGTCTTGTTTCTTTTTAAAATGTTTGGAAGAATTTGCCAATAAAACCATCTGAGCCTGGGGTTTTGTTTTTGTTTTAGAAGATCTTTTAATACATATCCTTTTTCTTTAATATATATATATATAGGACCATTTAGGTTATCTGTTTCTTTCTGCGTGTGGTTTGGTAGTTTGTATCTTTTAAGGACGTGTTCTGTTTCGTCTGAATTGTTGAATTTATGGACATGGAATGGTTCCCTTATTACCATTTTCGTGTCTGTGGCTCTAGTAGAGATGTCCCTCTTTCATTTCAAATATTGGTAATTTGTTTCTTTTTTTTCCCTGGTCGGTCTTCATAGAGATTTGTCAATTTTAACAGTTTTTTCAAAGAACCAGCTTTTGGTTTCATCACTTTTCTCTATTGCTTTTCTGTTTTCAATTTAATTGATTTTTTTTGCTTTAATCTTTATTATTTCCTTCCTTCTACTTGCTTTAGGTTTTGTTTATTCTTTTTCTCTAGTTTCTTGAGGTGGGAGCTTTGGTTACAGGTTTTAGATGTTTCTTCTTTTCAAAGACAAGAATTTAATACTATGAATTTCCATCTAAGCACCGTATTAGCTGCATTCCTCAAATCCTGATATGCTTTATTTTCATTTTTATTTAGTCTAAATGTTTAAAGCTTTCCTTGAGATTTCCTCTTGAGTCTCAATGAGTTATTTAGAAGTGTCTCGCTTAATTTTTAAACATTTGGGCATTTTCCAGATATCTTTCTTTATTGGTTTCCAGTGTAATTTTGTTATGTCCTAACCATATAATTTGTATGATTTTTTGTTTGTTTGTTTGTTAAGGTTTGTTTTGTGGAGCAGATTATGGTGTATCTTGGTGAACGTTCCATGTACACTCGAGTGAATGTACACTCTTCTGCTGTTGGAGAGAACGTTCTGTAAATGTCACTTAGGTCCAGTTGGTGGGTAGTATTCTTTAGGTCTTCTGTTTCCATACTGATGTTCTGCCTATTTGTTTAACCAGTTACCGAGAAAGGAGCAGCCAACTACATTTGTGGACTCGTCTATTTCCCCTTTCGGTTCCATTACTTTTTGCCTCATATATTTTGTTGCTCCGTGATCGGGTACGTACCCATTTAGAACTGTTGTGCCTTCTTGGAGAATGGGCACCTTATCATTGCCCTCTGGATCCCTGAAATTGTCTTCGTGCTAAAGTCAGCTTGGTCTGAAATGAATGTAGCTCCTCGGGCTGTTTCTGGGTTGGTGTTTGTGTTTCTGCTGCTCCTGCCACATTCACTGAGGGGGCCCAGGAGGGGCAGGGGGAAGAATCCCTATTAAGTAGTCGATGCGTTTGCATAGAGCAGCTCCCTGTGCAGCAATGGGGATCTGGAATGGAAGCCCCAGTGAATTCCAGCACTGTTGAGATCCATAACCATCTGCAGCCCCATGGCTGTGGCCAGCCTTCGCAGGGTGAGGCAGGTGTGCTGAGAAGCTGCCATGGCTTCGAAGCCTCCTCTAACGTGGAAATTTCATCATCTGCACTTCCAACCTCTCTTCGCTTTCAAAGCACTGGGAACCCTAGGAACTCACTTTTAACTTGTCAGTGGTGTACACGCTGGAGAAAAAGGAGAGGGGTTAGCTGTAGACGTGATTTTTATTGAAAAAGAAGCTTTTTCATAAACCCCACTGCTGTGTAATTGCAAAACGGGCTGTGACAGAAAGGAGAAGCAGTCCACGGTTCAACAGGAAACACATGAAAGACTAACCAGACAATAGGGACCGAGGTCATGCCTGGAAGAGTGAAGGTAAATCCAGCACCTAGCTCTCTGGCCAGCTCCTAATTATTGGTATTCTCTCAGAATTTTAACTTCAATGAGGGCGGAGACGGTGGCAGAAGAGAGGGGATGGTCCTCATCTATATTTGGTCTTGAAAAATAGCCTTCCAATTGTAATCGAATATAATTGGAGACAGAGTCAGGCTGGCTGGCAGGAACCTAGCAGATTGTCTACCTTCAGAGTCGTGGGGTAGGGGCGTGGGAGGGAGGATGGGGGCGGCAGGGTGGCGAAGAAAGGCCCTGTCTGCTCAAGCTCTGCTCTATCTCTGACTGTGCTGGCAGCAAAGACTAGGGTCGGGCAGGCTCAAGTTCAAATCCCACCTACCTGTGGGTGACGTAGCCATTCTCGGCCTCGGTTTCTCTATCTGTAAAATGAGGGTGACATATATTTAGAGCATGGTTTTGAGGATAAAGTGAGATAACTCTGTGAGTTATTTCTCTTATGTCCTTGCTTCTCAAAGTGTGGTGCAGACCCCAGTAGCACTGGCTCCCCTGGGAGCTTGCAGGAAATGCAGACTGTCAGGCCTCTCCCAGAACCTGTGCCGAAGGCAATTCCAGTGCATGCTGACAGTTGAACCTAACTGCCTTTATACTATCTTCCTCCTTCCACGTTGCGCCCATCACGTTTTTTGAGGGCGCTGGGTCTCCTGTGGTCCTTGTCCTCCATTCTCTAAAGGTTTTCTCTGCACCCACGTGAAACAGGACTCAGAACATAGAGCATTTGGGGACAGCAGCTTCCTGTTGCTCGTGAGCATTAAGGCAGAATTCCTTTCTTCCCTTCGCCCCAGCCTCCTCTCCCCCAAAACAATAAGTCACTATCACTTTGTACATCTATTAGCATTTGTGAATATATAGCCTTTTGGCAACTTAGCTTCCATTTTTAAAATGTACGTAAGGGAGCCCGCCCTTTAAAGAAGCCCCATGGTGAAACTTTCTGCAAAGCGAATAATTGCCAGCTAATTCCTCCATTTTACAAAGCTAGATTTTTGCATATTATGATTTCAGAACAAAGCAGGTTGAGCTGTTGGAAGCTTTAGTCATTAACAAGATTCAGGATAAAAAAAAATTTTAGTGTGGGTGAAACAGGCTTTTTTTCCCCACTCCCAGTAGGACATCAGAATCACCTGTGGAGCTTTATGTTGTTTTTTAAGTACATACATTTTAAGTACGTGGCTTGATGATATTTCCATATGTATACATCTATGCAGGGAAGATACGGACATTTCTAGCAACCCCTAAAGCTCCTTCATGTCCCTTCCTGGTCAACAAGACTGGCCCAGAGGGCAACCTTTCTCTAATTTCTATTGCACAGATTAATTTTTCCTGGTCTTGAATTTCATATAATGAAATTATACAGTAAATATTCTCTCATATCTAACCAGACTCTTGGCTTTAATCAAGAGCAGATAGAAAGTCAAACACAGCTCCATTTCCCCTTGACCAGTGGTTTTTAAGCTTTGGCTGTCATCAGAATCTCCTTGTTATAACACAAGATTTATTAAAATACAACTTGCTGGGCCCCAGCCTCAGAGTTTCTGATCCAGGAGGTCAGGGGCGAGGCCCGAGAATGAGCATTTCTAACAAGTTCCCAGGTGCTGCTGGTGCTGCTGGCCCAGAGACCAGACTTTGAAAACCATGGCCCCAGGTCAATGGCCGATCTTGGACAAAGTTGCTCTGGTATGATGTTTTTAAGACAATGCGCTGATCTGTGTGCCTTATGTCTGAGTTGTCAATATTTTTTCTACATACCTTCCTCCCCAGTTGCCACATTTCCCTTCACCATTTTGCCTGTTTGGGGTCAGATGGGAACCACTGGTATCAGCATTTTTCAGCAATCCTGGTGCTTTGATTGCTTTGAGGTTGTGGATAAAGGGGAAATTCATGGAGACATATCTGTTTTCAGTGTGTTTTTAATGAAACCAAACGGCATGTTTCTACAGGTAGCAGTTCTGAGGCAAAAGAAACAGAAAAAAGAAAAAAAAACATTTTTAAGCTTCTGAATGGGCTTCTCTATTTAAACCGCCTCCCCGAACCACAGGCTCCCGGCTCACCCAGACCCCATGAGGCCATCTCCAGGTTCTCTTGACTCGCTGATGAAATATTAAAAATGAGGTTTGCTCCGCTGCTGCTCCTTGGCAGCCCCTAGAAAAGGGCCAAGGGAAGACTCCAAGCCCCCGGAGGCTGTGTCTTAGGGGCGCTGGAACCCCGCCAGACCGCCTGGGGTGATTAACTCTTCTTTGAAGATAAAGATGAAAAACCAAGTCTGTTGACTCTGACGGAAGTTTTTTCTTTCTAATTTTTTGAATAAAAATTATTTTGATGTCCAAAGATTTTTTTTTAAGGCTCTTTCAATTTCCTTATTTTTAAATGGCTCCCGGCTGCAGCTACCTATAAGTTTTCCACAATGGGTATTTCCCCCCATGACTCAGGAACCCATCATCCCCCATATCCATTTCCAGACATATTATTCTCTACATTATTGGTTCCTATCCCAGCAGACTCAATGCTTCCCTTTATAACATGATTTGCAATGCCTCTTTTCTCATCATGGGGTAAAAATTAATAGGCAGTACAACCTGTTTATACATACAATCTCAAATAAGTGTGTGTACTGTTCTAAGTGTAATGTATAGGAGAAATAAAATAAAATTAATTTCTATAAAATTTCTATAAAATATTATATACGTCAGTAAACAAGCGTTCCAGGAAAAACAGAAGACAATAGCCACAAGTGCAGAAAGGTCCAGAAGTGTTGCATCAACCGCCCGAATAGCATGACTGGCATTTTTGCAGGTGATGTGATTTTTCAAAGTGGCGAATTATTCTTCTTAAAAGATGAAAACAAAGAGAGGTACATCCTTCTCTCAATTTATATTTACATGATAGGTGCATTCCTGGAAAAGCCAGGATTTGTCAAAGTCAAGCAAAAATTCCTTTTTTAATATATATGGAAACAAGAGTTAATTTTAAATAAGTTTTTCTCCTACATGAATATTGAGTGGGACATTCTAAAATTGTGTGGGCTTTGGGACAGTTCTTTTTGGGGAGTGTCCTGCGTATTGCGCGTCATCTAGCATCTCTGTTCCCCTTCCCCATCTAGCCGTCCGTTAGCCATGGAGTTCCCCATCACGCTGTCAACAAATAACTTTCCAGATTTCCAAACCGTGGGTGGCGACGGAGTAGAAGTGGGAAGACTCTTGAGATGGCTGTTGCAATCATTAAGGTGCGATGTCCCGATGGCCTGAACTAGAATGGTGACCGTGGAGACTGAGGGAACTGGATGGATTCTGGAACCAGTGTCCAGAGGGCTTGGATCACATGTAGGGTATGTGGGTGAAAGAGATGCTGAGGAGAACTTGCGAGGTTGTGCCTGGAGCAACTGCGTGGCCCTATTGACGGCTATGGAGAAGTCTGGAGGAAAATTGAGGATGGGCAGAAAAATCAACAAATCCACCTTGAACATATCGAGATGCCTGTCAGAGAGCAAAATGGACATGTCCGATATGTACTTGATTTGTGAGTCTAGGCTTAGAAATTAGACCCAGGCTTGGCGATCCAATTTGAAGCCTTGAGGATGGGTGAGATCTCCTGGAAAGAGGGTACAAAGGACCAGGAGAAAAAAAACACTTATATCTAGAGGCTGGGCATGGGGAGAGAGCCCCGAGGTCCTCCCTCTGCCATTTGTATAAATCAAATCTCTCCAGCTCTGTATTAAAGTCCTTGATGTAGGTCTATGATGAATATATCGCTGCGCCTTCTTGGGCCCCCAGCATCTCCCTGAGATAATATGGGCTCCGTGTGTATTGGTTGTGGGCTGTCGAGAGGTCCATATTGATCACACTTAGCATTTTCATATTGTATTGGAAAGTAAGACAAAGCCAATCTGTGTATGCCTTTTGTTTCCCCAACTCTGATGACATTTAGAAATCCTGAGTCAACTGATTGGCTGGGTCTAAGTTGGTGGCATTCCAAGTTGAGATGCTGGAAGGAATAGCACCCAAGAGTGGGCGCTGACTGGCACGAAAGCTTCGCCAGTCACCTGTTTTACTTCATACCTCAAGGAGAGGAAATGCTGTTCATTTTCATGCATGAGCCCGCAACATTGTGACGTCTCAAAAAGGAAGATAAATCTCTTGTTTGGGAGTCTGACGGTCCAGGCCACCAACTGAAAAGGTTATTATGAGATTCGATGATAGCAAATGTCTCAGTCAACTAATGCCACAACACTATTGCATGACGAGCCATCCGCAAATTCCGAGGCTTCTAAGAACAATCATTTCTTCTAACTCATATGTCTGTGGGTTGCCTGATCAAAGCTGGGCCTTTTGGGGCTTGGCTCAAGGTGCAGTCTTTTGGACCAAGGGTCAGGTCATAAGCCTATTATGTGCATTAGCCTATGCCTGTGTCACATCTGTTCAAGTCCCATTAACCAAACAAGTTATGTGGCTAAGTCCAAGGCGAAAGGGCAGGGGGAATAAACTCCATTTCTAGGGTAGGAACAGCAAAGTCGCATGGACAGAGAGAGTGGTATAAACTGGGAACCATAATGTAACCTACAAGAGAAAGGGTTACAAATTCCCACGTCCACCAGGGCCAGGCATGGCATCATAGACAAGAAAGACACTGGGTAGTTTTGATGCACCGACACTTTGAGTCAATAAATACCTAGATATGCTCATCACATCTACGAGTTGATATCATTGATCCCGTATTTTCCGGGACCATTTGGCCCTCAATCTTACATTTTCCCACTTCTGATGGTTACGTGGGTGCAGAGACTAACTTCTCTGAACATGGAAAGTGCTAGGGAGGCAATAAGGGGTCGTAGGGGCTGCTGCAAAGTGGACAGCATACGCCTCGTCTAAAGGGTGCAGCCGTCATGATTTTTGTCCATTGCCGTCAGGCTCAGCATGGCCTGGTCTTTGAGATGTCAAGAGAAGCTGAAAATCCAGATTTTTTTATGTAAAATTTCCAAACTTTACAACATTTAACAAACAAAATATATTGGGAGGAAGAAAATGGACTTTAGGTCATCATCTTTTATCTTCTGTTCTCTAAGTGTGAATTTATAAGGTTGGCGAGAGCCAGGGTAGGACTTTCTCTGGTTATTTTTCTGCTCCCAAGTGGCCGCCAAGGGAACGGTGGTTTCTGGACGAATTTTTGAGGCCCTAACAGCCAGTTTCCCATAAGAAGTGAGGTCAGTGAATTCAAAGATGCCAGAACTCTTTCTTCCTAATTCTCCTGTTCCTATAAAAATTCAATTCCATTTAAACTGCAAGGCACAGTGAGTCCTAATTACTATATTTCTAAAAATTATATACAATTAGAGTGGAGTTTAAGGAGCTGGGCCAATTCTCCACCAGAACATACATTGAAAAGCATATTTTAAGAGGACAAAAGTGCTTTTGGGTAGCACTGTAAAGTGACATCTCCCAGGGTCATTTTGGTCATTGGTTTTTATGAGCTCTTAGCTCTAACTTGGACCCAAGCTAGCCTAAGAACATCAGAATTTCTTCTTGGATTTTACATCGAGTGGTTGTATTTCCTGGAGTAACAGCCAGGGGACGTGATTAGTTGAGGATTTCATGCACTTGACCCATCTGAAAGGAAATCGGAGGGAGTCAGAAGTGCCGCTTGGTGGGAGGATAGCCAGGTGACCCCGGAGTCCCTGGATCCTGTCCAAACATGTGACTTCTTGTGAGAGGCATGGGACAAAGCCCTGCTCATGGACGGCTCAGGTGGTTTGGTTTCCATTCCGAGTCTGGTAACCGAGTCTGGCCCAGATGAGACCCAAGGGGCCGCCTTTTCCTCAACCCCGTATCTCAGGGCTTACTCGTTCTCCGCACAAGGCGGAGCCCGCAGAATGTTCTGCCTTGAACCAGAAAGAACATCTCCCCCAACGCTGAGCGGGCTCCGGGCTTCAGACGAGGCCCCACGGGCATCCGCGGTGCATCTCACTTCTCTACCCCCGGCCCTGGCAATCCAGCGCACGGGTCAGCCTGCTGCTCCCTGGACATGTTGTGGCCTCTTCCGCTCACCTTTCTGGACAGTCCGTGTCCTCTGTTGGGGATGCCATCACTCCTTTTGCTTATTTGTCAAGACCTAGTCACCGCAGTCTCATCAGCAGAGCTTTCCCTGACGCCCACCCGTGCAGAGTCCGGCTTTCTCTTCTCGGAGATCGCTTCTCAGCAGATGCTGCATTTACTCTTCGGAGGTCAGTCTGCTGTCTCGGGCCGCCGTGCGTTCATATTACCGGTGTAAATAGTTCAGGGCATGTACGAGCTCATTCTACAGGTAGCACCTGCTATCCTATTGCTCCACCACTCCCGGAGGGTGTCTTCATCTGTATGGACACAGATACTCACCGTTACCAGGTCAGATCTCCAGCCGGCGAGAAGGGGGATGGTGAGGGCACGCCCCTTTCCCATGCATTCATTAATTCATTTAACATATACTTATTGAGTATTTTTCACATGCTAAACATTGTTTCACATGCTGGAGATTCAGCCATGAAAAAGACTTTTAGACAAAAATCCCTGCCAGTAAGAAGTGTATATATCTCGTTGGGGGGAGAGAGAAGTTAACACAATGAAATATGACATATATGCTGGGTAATATGAAAACTACCTGAAAAGAGGAAACTTACTTCTCAGGGAGTTTCCAGTGCGAGGAGGGAGTCGTTTGCATTTAATAAGAGAAGGGTAGATAGATGATGGTTCATTACCGGAGGGTGACTGATAACTTACCAGCAGCGTGGCGCTCCTTCCTGCAGGTGGCGCCCCTGAGCTCGTTCACCTGCAACCTGCCTCCATGAAGATGAAGGATGCTGCTGTTTTGGCAGGTGGAATGGAAGGGCGGGAACTTGCCTTGGATTCTGAAAGCCCATTTCTGGGCTCTCCTTGAAGTCCTCTTAGCGGCTTGGACTACCTATCATATCCTATCCAAAGCCTGAATCATTCTCAGAGACGATGTGTTTTATCTTTGACAATGGAAGATCTATTTCCTCCGAAGCCTCATTTCATTCATTTTTCAGGAGCAGAGGCTTGAATTTAAGCCACTCTTGTCACTTCTTTTTTATCTCCTCATTTGAAATAGCAGGCGGTTCCAACTTTTTATTTTTCTTTTTGTTCCCAGCTTTGACAGAGCTACCTGGCTGCGTTGCAAATCTCTTCTAGTTTCTCTTTTCTGCCCCCATCTCTGTAGCCCACTGTGCTACTGTCTCAACCAAAAAACGATGCCCACCTCATGACAATTAAATGAAATAAAATGTGTCGACAAGGTTGTCAGATTTAGCAAATAAAAATGCAGAATGCCTGTGCCTAATGTATTTGGTAAACAATTTTTTTCAAGTATAAGTATGTCCTAAATATTGCGAGGGACATACTTATACCAAAAATATATTTTTATATAAAATTCAATTTTGTTGGATATCCGGTATTTAACCTGGCAATTCTAACAGAAGGAGCTTAACAGAGGGCTTGATATGTCGTCAGGGTAAGAGGTAATGACACTGATGAGAGTGATGATGACTTTAATGTATTCTGGCAGGTGCCTACCCCAGGTTGGGGGTGGAGGTGGGTGTTCCTAAGAAAGATTTTCTAGAGCAAGCGAGGCTCAGTCTTGAAGAACTCCATTCATTTATCCAACAAATATTTATTGGGCATTTATTATGTGCCAGACTTTTTTCTAGGTGCCAGGGAGATGGCAGTGAATCGAACAGATAAAAACGACTGCCCTCACGGGCTTGAAGTATCGGTGGGGGAGACAGCAAAGAAGGTAAAATACACAGCATGTGGGATAAATGCTAAGGAGAAAATATACCACAGAATAGGGGGCTATGAAGTGTTGGCGTGAGCTGAAGTTTTGGAGCGGGTGGAAAGGAAGATTTTATTGAGAAGTCGACATCAGGAAAGATGTAAAGGAAGTGATGGAATGAGCCATGCAGCTGTGTAGGGGAAGGTCATTCCAGAAAAGGGGAACAGTGAGTGCAAAGTCTTGAGGTGGGAGTGTGCCTGATAGTCTCAAGAAACAGCGAGAAGGCCAGTGTGGAGCAGAGTGAATGGGAGGTGAGTCAGGGGAGAGGAGATGCAGGGCTGGATTGTGCAGGATCTTGACTTCAAGAGAGAAGGAGCCACCAGAGGGCTTGGAATGACATAATGTAACCTGCATTTCAATAGACCTCCCCCCGACCAGGCGTGGAGGAGAAACTTTGAGGCAGAAGCAGGCAGGTGCAATAGTCCAGGTGAGAGAGCGTGGTGGTTTGGACCAGGCTGGGAGGTTGTGAATACATTTTGAAGGGAGCACTGATAGGATTTTCTGGCGGTTCCATTGTGGGAGGGAGGGAGGGAAAAAGAGAAGAGTTGAAGACAATATAAATCTAACTCGAAGGAGTTGGGAAGATGGAGACAGGGAAAAAGCACAAGGGCTGAGGGGACCTTTATCCAGTGAACTGTGGGGTGTGTGAGCAAAGCCAGGAACCGAGAAATGTCATGGAGCAAGGATGCAACGTCCAGTGTGCGCCTGAGACAACCTGTGTCTCCATCCTCCCGCCCGCCTCCGTCTATCCGGCGTACTGTGGAGACACCTGCTGCTCATCTCGCGCCGACCTCTGTCCACGACCTCTGTCAATCGACCTCTGGCCCGATTCCCTCCACGGGCAAAGGCGGCTTGCTGCTCTGGCCACTGGCAGCAGGCAGACTGGGAGAGCTGGTGTCACTGAGCAGCAGGCTGGCTCCTTGCCCTAGGCAGGGAGGTCCCTCTCCAGCAGGAAGCAGAGGAAGATTTCCTGGCCAGCTGGGTCTAGCCACTGCTCCAGTTACCCATTGCTCCTTAAAAGACACCCCTAAACTTAATGGCTTCAACGACAGTCATTTACTTGGCTCATGACTCAGCTATTTGGGCAAGGTTCGCGGGAAAGGCTCATCTCTGTCCCACGTGGCATCAGCCAGGGAGTCTATTTTGGGGGCTGGAGGACCATCTGCTAAAATCTGGCTGCCAGGGCGGTGCTGGCCATTGAGGGGGGCTCAGGAGGGCTGCGAGCTTTGGCTCCTGTCCATGTGGGCTTCTGCATGTGGCCTGGGCTTCCTTAGCATGGTGGCTGGGCTCCAAGGGTGTCTCATAAGAGGGGGACTTAGGCAGAGGCTGTATCGCTCGTTATGATAACCTTGCCTTAGAAGTCGAGTGGTGTCACTATGGCAACACTATTGTTGGCACAGTCCCAGAGCCTCCCCCAGTGTCAGGGGAAAGAGGAAATAGTGGTTTTGGAAAATGTAATCTGCTCTAGCTACCAACTTGGCAACCCAATGGGAGCAAAGAGTCTTTCTGAATCTCAGACTAAGGCCCTCGCTCAAAAGAGGTGGCACAGCCCCCACCCCAAGGGAGTTCACAGCCCGAGTCAGGGGACCCCACTACATTACTCAGGGGTGCTGAGTAAAGGACTCAGCGGATGGGATTGGTGCAACACAGAAGGACTTCTGGGAAGAAAAGAGGTTTGAGTGGGGATTTTAGCTTTAGGACATCGTCATATCATCATTATAGCTATGAGCCGGACCCTCTGGGAAGCACAAGAATGAAGCCATTTAATTCTTGCGATCTGCTTTTGCAGTAAGGACTGTTGTCATCCTCACCGTTCAGATAAGGAAACCGAGGCACAGAGAGGTTATAAGTCACTTGCCCGAGAGGTTACACGGCTAGTGATAGTCGAACCAGGATATGAACCCAGCTTGGGCAATTAATCACTGTGCTCTACTCTCCCACCGTGTGTGTGTGTGTGTGTGTGTGTGTAGAGACAAATGTCACAGCAGGTAAAGTTTGACTTCCATCCCGTTCCTCTCTTTAAAGGCAACCACTGTTACTAGTTCGAAGTGTATATACATAGTTCTCACCCTCCCTGACTCGCCCAGTTAACTCTTGCCCTCTGCTTGCCCCATAAAACACACACCCCAATCCCATCGGACGCTGAATGCTTGCAGCTAACACAACACACGGACAGGCCTGGTCACCACTCCTTCTATCAGCGGAATCATTTGTGCACCAAGGATCAGCCAGGTTTAGTCCCAACCTGTTTATGTTGTGCTTATTGTTTCAAATACAAATTTTGATCAAACGTTCTGTAAACTTGTGAAATGTGAGCGTGAGTCATTCCTGTTACTACTAAAGTGACTCCTTAGAAAAATTCAATAAAATTGAATTTCTAAATAAATCGCTATTGAATCATACAAAGATAAAACAACCATAACAGATTGAAGGGAAAATAATAAAGCTCCAGAAGGATTCTACCCTTGGATTTCTAAATTATTGTACTTAACTTCATTCCCCCTGAAACTAACTTTGGCTGGATATCATAGCTCTGCCTTAATGAATGAATTTATGTGAGAAACATAGAAAGATAACATGGCCCACTAACTGGCTGACACAAATATTAAGAAAAGGCCTTGGCCCTATAGAGAACGGCCGGTGAATGATGCAAAATTGATATTTAATAAGTAAAATGTTTAAAGTAGGTCATATCATTAAAATTTCGTTCTCCTGCTTTAATTAATGTTTTGGCTTTCTATCTTACTGGATAAGAAGAATCCTATATGAACGCCTGAAAATATATTTTTGTAGAGTTTCATTTTACATAAATGTTATGTTATATTATGACCTTGACAAGATCGAAGTTGTCTTCAAAGGCTTAATTTTGGTTTTTAAAAATGAGCAATGCTGCAGAGGCTCAAGACGCTGAGAGACATCATCCTGAAGCTCTTAAAGGTTTTTCCGCGGTTGCTTCCACCCAGACCAGCACCCAGAAATGACCCACGTGGGCTTCAGCCCCTGCTGGTGAGGTTTTAGCTCTTTTCTCAACTGTGCGACGGTTTCTGGACATCTGTCTCCTCTCCTGGACTCAAACAGATGTCCGAATCAGGCTTCAGAGGGGGAGGCATTCTCTCCTTTGTATTCCCTTCCTGGGTGGCCGTGGTGGCTGCAGTAACAGGCTGTCACAATGTCAGTAACCAAGTAGAGGCAGATCCCATGGACAGCATTCTCTTTCTCCCTCTCTTAGTAGTGACATTGAACAGCTGCCACCACCTCTGGGGAAAGCGAGAGACTTCTCAGGGGAAACTTTGCAAGCATTTCATGTTCTACATGTGGCCATGTGTAAAAATGCCTTTTGGAAAATATGAAGTAATCGAAACATTGTTTAAGGATAATCCTTAGGTGGTAAACATTATTTAAGGGTAACGCGGGCTAATCTTATTTGTTTCTCATCAGGTAAGAAAAATGATTAATTGCTGTATGCAAATCAGGAGACTTCAATTCCATGATGGGGAAATTGCCTGAGGGCTTCACCCGAATACCTTCGCTGACACTGTATGTTGGAGAATTTTCCATACTAGTTTCTAGAGAGAACTACCTCGTGTTTTTTAATGGCTGCATAGTATTCCCCATTATGGCAAGAACATATTTTATCTAATTGGAATTGATGTAGACTTAGCATTTTAACAGAGAGAGAGTAAGGGAGGTCAACTAAGAGCCTTTGGTTTCAAATCCAAGCTCCAGTACATAAGAGCTGTGTGATCTTGGACAAGTCACTCAACCTCTCTGTGCCTCGGTTCCTTCCTCTGTAAAGTAGGAATAGTCATCACATCTATCTCATAGGGGATTAAAAGAGGTAATACACACAAAGGATGCAAAACAGCATCTGGGACATAGTTAGCGCTCAGCAAGTATTAGTCATATTAGCAGTGTATTATTTTTATCATAACTAGGAAAATTCCATAATGCAGTGATACAACAATTTTTGCATGCTTCCTTGTCACCATGTCTCCACAAGTAGGATTTGAAAGCAGATTTTAAGAAACAAGCAAGCTAGCAAAACTGATATCTGTTAATAATAGAAATTTTAGAAATAGAAAGAAGAAAATTACCCAAGTAATTACTGTTACTATCTTTGGACTATTTCTAGTCTCAATCTCTGTCTGTCTGTCTTTCCCTTTCTCTAAGGTAAGTTTTGTCAGCCTTTATCCCTAAGCGTATGTAATAAAGATCATACCAAATTGAGTTTGTATTCTGATATTTTTCCTCTGTAAAAAATTTTTTTCCCAGCTTTATTGAGGTATGATTGATAAAAATTGTGTATATTTAAGGTACACAATCTGACGTATACATACACATTGTGAAATGGTGCCACGGACAAACTAATTACACGCCTATCACTTCCCACAGTTTGTGTGTGTGTGTGTGTGTGTGTGTGTGTGTGTGTGTGTGTGTGGTGAGCTGCGTAAGATCTGTCTTCCAAATTTCCGTCCTCCAGAATATTGATGCCATAGTCGTTGTGTGCATGTTAGGCTTCAGAGCTTACTTCATTCTGTAACTTAAAGTTTGTCCCCTTTGACCGGCACTGCTTTTGTTTCGCTCCCACCCTCCCCCCCATTTTAGAACGGGGTGAGGAGAATAAAGAAAGGCAAGGGGCAAGTGAGGGAGCCGGTGAGCCCTGCACCGGCAGGGACAGAAATGTCATTACATCTCAGTCCACCTGGAAGAGACTCCTTGTCCTGAGGTCTGAAGTTACCCTCGCGATGAAATGGCCTTCACTCGAGGGGTCCCATGGCTGCGCCTGTGGGACCCTTACCCATCCCAGTGTGAACACAGCGTGTGTGGGGGGAGGTACGTGTGCCTGTGCATTTTACATTTCAAACATTTGTCATCAAGCACTTTGTTTAACGGGCGCCTTCAGAGAGCCAGGCCAGGCTTTGGAGTCCAGAGGCCGGCTTCGATTTCTGAGAGCACATTAAAGACCTGTTTTGGGTAGAAGAGTGAGTCTCAGGCTGCTGAATAAGAAATAGTCCTCATTCATAACGCATGGTCCTTTAGAAGAAAGGGAGAAGGAAGTGTAAATCCAGCAGAGGCTGGGAAGAGGTGACCAGTGATTGAGGAGACCATTGAGGAGAACAGGCTGGGTGCATTTTCTCAGCGGATTCCGCTTCCCTCTGGTTTGGTGAGAGGGGCCCCCCAATGTGTGTGGGGGTGCTCACCTGCTGGGGACGTGGGAAGCACTGCACAGGAAACTCTTAGGGAGTAAGGAACAGGTAACAAAAGACAGACAGACAGAAGCCAAACATTTTGGGGGGATGTTTTCTAACTCAAAGTTAACTTTGCTCAAATATTCTGGGTCCTTGTGAGGTTTTATTTTGGGATCCTCATTTTGGCTGTAGTGTTCACCAACTGAAACACAACTACAGAAACCGGGGGTGGGAAACATATGGGTTTGGGGGGCCTTGACTGAATGACGTTTCCAGCGGCCTAAATATATCATCCAGACGCAGGAAGGCGCCTGTCGAGCACGCCGAGCGACATTTCTAGAGCCGGTAGCTATCCATTCATTGTTGTTCCGTCTTTGATCAATCATGGTGGCAGTGAGGGACTTCTCAGCTGCTAGAAAAACGTTCGTTTTGGAAACACTGCGACAAAATATTTGTAGTGGTTTGAACACTGTCTCCCAAAGAGATATGTCCAAGTCCTAACCTCCAGGAGCCATGATTGTAACCTTAACAGACATAGGGTCTTGGCAGATGCCGTTAATCTCAGCACTGAAATAGTCTTTCTGGATGAGGTCTTCCTGGATTAGATCCTAAATCCAATGTCTAGTGTCCTTCCAAGAAGAGAAGGGGGCACAAATGGATGATGGCCGTGTGAAGACATAGGTAGACATTGGGGCGACGTGGCCAGAAGCCAGGGAAGTCCTGGAGCCCCCAGATGCTTGAAGAGGTGAGGAACAGATTCTCTTCTAGAACCTTCCGAAGGAGCACAGCTCTGCTAACACCTGGGTTTCGAACTTCTGGCCTCCAGGACCGTGAGAGTGAATGCCTGCTGTGTCACCCTCCCAGGCTGTGCTGATTTGTTCCAGGGGCTGCAGGAGACTCAGAGAGCGTTCCAGGCCTCAGTCCCTCTCATTTTGTCTCTCTCTCCCATCAGTTTTACGCTCCGGATACACCGGCTTCCTCACCATTTACCTCGTGGTGGTTTCACTCACGCTGTCCCCTGGCTGCTCGCTTCTAACGGAGCCACCGCCGCCCCCGCTGCTTTTCAGAATTAAGCTCTCCTTATCGCGAAAGACTTCCCCGACACCACCCTCACCCCCCCGGAGCATATTTCGTTCCCCCACATTGTACCAGGATCTTTCTGGGGTCGGGAATAACAACCCGTTTATGTGACTGGCCTGCGTCTCCCACCGGGCCTTACGATTCATTGTCATAACTACTGAATACTTTACTGTCCTGCAGACACCGACCCAGGCAGGGGCGATAGAGAAGTGAACCGCACGTGAGAAATTTTCTCCTTTAAAAAAAATATCCATGTTTGAATACATATTAACAGCCCGTAATTCCTACCGTGGCTTTAAGAATCAGATGGGAAAATAAGTAAAAAGTGTAGAACAGTGTCTGGTTCAGAGGAAGAACTCAGTTCTATTCGTTGTTCTGGTTCTTGTTATTAAGAAGTTATTATTGGAAAAAACAGTGTATGGTCCAAACAGAATATGCCTCTGAGCCAAATTTTGCCCGCGGGACCACTATTTTTTTTTTTTTTGTAAGCAAGAGAAGAAAGAAGGAAGCAGTCGGCGGTGTAGGAAAATGGACATGCCTCTCTGCCACTGTTTCTGGGTCTCTGACCTCATATCTGTGCTTCTCTCTGTCACACACACGCACATGTGCATCTCTTCAGCCCTCTGTCTGCCACGTCACCCCACGTAAATGGCCTTGCACCCAGCTTTCCCAGTGGTTCTAAGGCCACAGGGAAAGTTCTCAGAATCCATCGCCTTCCGGGTTTGAGCTGCCACCTATTGCTGCTGTGACAAATTAACGCAAGCTTTGTGGCTTAAAACAACACAAATTCGTTATCTTACGGTTTGGAAGTCGGAAGTCCAAAAGGGGTCATCAGAGCTGTGCTCTTCCTGGATGACAATCTGTTTCCCGGCCTTTCCAGCCTATGTAAGGCAACATAGTCACAGGTTTTGGGGATTTGGATGTGGACATCTTTGGGGGGCTTCTGCCCACCACTCCCCATGCAACTGGCCGTGGCAACCAGTTTTCCCAGTGCATGTGGGGCTTCAGGGTAGGTTCTCAGAATCCACTTCCTTCCAAATGTGAGCTGGCAGGAGCTGTAGGCAAGACACAGCTGCCACTGGCCAGGGGCCTGCCTTTCCAACCTACAGGATGCTTCTCCATCACAGCTGGTGCAGATGGTTGCCCACAGGTGGGTGAGAGCATCTCCGTCTTCCTGCAGCAGTGTGAGGTGAGGAAAGAGATTTCGATTTCCTTTCCACTCCTCCCCCCGTTCGCCATGAATTCGAGGAGTTGGGCAGGGGAAGGTGAGCAGAGTCTCAGGGGATGCAATGCAGTTTCAATGAATAGAGTTTGGAATGGTCTTTGGTGAAGTGTCCCACGGCTGGGAGGAAGGGCAGGCCATCTGCTGAGCTGGTTTAATTCAGAGGAGAGGTCTGATGGCCACAAGACACATAAGAGGGTTTTGCGAGGCTGCATGGTGCTTTGAAAAGTTGGGTTAGTCGTCAATGTTTAAAAATGGGCCGATTTCATGTGTGGATGCTCATTGTAATGTTTGCAAACCTGGAGATCTCTGGCCACAGGAGGTCTTGCTCCCAGCTGGCCACATGGTTTGCAGTAAGTCTCTGTACCTTTTCAGGTGGGACACGTGTTCTCCGTCTCACCACGGTCCCCACCCTGCCCACCTCACTCCTTCTGCCTCCGACCCGCCCCTGCAGGCCTCTGGGTTCAAGGCGGCTGGTTCTGTGGCTCCCAGGGCTCAGGAATCTTTGCCAACAGGCTGAGGGCAGAGGGCTGGCGAGAAGGTTAAAATCTTATTTGTCTCAGGAGACTCATGTGGGTTCGATGCTTCTCCCCCGGGCCTCCGCTCCTCGTCTCGGTCACCCTGCAGACCCAAGAGTGCAAAGAAGAGCAGCATCTCTGCTATGTCTATGCACACACTGATGTGAGTTTGTCCTAATGCCTTTAGTTCCAGCCCTGTGCCACGGGGCTCCCCCGTGCCTTTTGGCGTGCCGCGTTGGGATCTCCCGGCCTCGGCTTCCAACACAACCCAAATATTTACTCACTCGCTTGATTCTACGACGCACTCAAAATAATCGCCGAACTGTTACACCCAAACCACTGCGACAACATGTCTGCTGAGTAGAGTCCAAGGTTCATTTGCTGTCCTTTTATTTATTTATTTTTTTTGTCATCAAACTGAGGGTTGATAGCCCAAGTGCTAGGTATGAAGTGACTCGGGTTAGCGACCTCTGCGTGGTTGTGTAATTTGTTTGAAATACAGCTGGGTTCCTCTGTTTCTGTTTTCATTCAATTTTAGGGCTTTTCTTTATTCTCATTGATGTAATTTTATTTTTTTAAACAAAATCATGTAAATTTTTTTCAAATAAATATCTTATTAATGATCAACAAGACTCCGGAAGATTAAACTATGTACAACAGTGTCCTAGGTAAAGTGTCACTCCGTCCTCTGGCCCCTCTGCCATATTCTCACCTAACCGCCATAGGTACCAGTTTTATTAGTCTTTGGCTATCAAAAATAACCTATACTTCTTTTTTCAAAAATAAGCAAATACGTATAAAACAGCCATGTTTATCGAGGGAAGAAAGTGTGAAAGTTCCGTGATTTTGAAGGAGATGGACCCGTGGAGCAGGTTAAACATGTTAACGTTTAAAATAAAGTGGGGGAGAGGAAGCGGGTGTGGATGGGGTGTCTGCACTTCCCTCCAGCTCCAAGACCTTCTTCAAGCAGGGAGGGAGCCAGGCCTCACCTGGGGTCCAGGTGTGCTGGTCCCCACTGCTGTTCCTCGTGCCACCCCCACCCGGGGGAGTACGGGGAACTCTAGGGACCCCTGCGAACCCTGCAGTGCTCTCTCCCTCCTCCTGGTGGTCCTCGCGGCTCAGATGAGTGCCCTTCCTCCCACTCTTGGCTTCCTTTTCCCCGCCTCGAAATCTTTTTCTGGTCCCCAGGACAGGTGATGTTAAAAATACCTGTTAAAAATACCTCATTCGCAGACCCGGGTTCCTGGAGGCCCTGGGCCTGCTGCCGCAGTGACTCACCAGCTGGTCTTGGGAAACAGAAATGTCTGGATGCATTTGGCTTGCGGCAGGGCTGGCAGATTCGAAGGTGCTATAAGTGGATTCCAGGGTATAGACCTCCTAAAGCACCCTGGCGAATGTTCCATAGGTGAGGCCTTAAATTAAGTGAAGCTCCATGCAGTGCGGTGGGGGTGGGGAGGAGAGGTGGCCGCCTGGCTGACAGGCCATGGCCTGACCCCGTCTACCTGCACCCTCATCTCCTGCTCTGCCCCCTCCTTCAGCACGAACCCACTGCACTGAGTCCCCTCTGGGCCCATTCCTCTCTTAGGCCTCTGCACTTCCTGTTTCTTGCACCTCAAATAATTTTCCTGGAGCTCTCCGTGAGGCGGGTCACCCTTGTCATTCGATCCCAAAGTCGCCTCCTCAGGAAGCCCTTCCTGACCATATCAGTCAGCTCGGGCTCCCGTGACGAAAAACCACAGACTGGGGGGCTTAAGCAACAGATTTATCGTCTCACAGATTAGAGTCTATAAGTCCAAGATCAAGGTGTCGGCAGGCTCGGCTCCTTCTGAGGCCTCTCTCCTTGGCTTGCAGACGGCCATCTTCCCCCTGTGTCTTCATGCGGTCGTCCGCCTGTGTGTGTCTGTGTCCTAATCTCCTCTTTGTATAAGGACACCAGTATGTCATCTAGTGACATCATTTTAGCTTAATTATCTCTAAAGACTCCAAATATATGACTCCAAATATAGTCATATTCTGAGGTTAGAACTTGACCATGAATTTTGGAGGGACACAGTTTAGCCCATAACACTGACAGTTCTATTTAAAGTACATCCATTATGAGCCATCACTCTATCTCGTACCTTATTTCATGTTCTTCAGAGTATTTATCATGCTCTGAAATTGCCTTAACCAGTGATTTGATCACTTATTTTTTATCAGCTACTCTAGATCAGTGCTGTCCAATGGAAATACCATATGAGTGCAAATGTAGCCAGACATATGATTTAAAATTTTCTAGTTGTCACATTGAGAACAAATAAAAAGAAAATGGGCTGAATTAAATTTATTACTATATTTTATTGATCTAATATATAAAAATATCATTTCAGCATATAATCAATATAAATATTATTAACGAGATATTTTATGGCTTTCTTGTATTAAGTCTTTGAAATCTAGTGTGTGTTTTACACTTAATAGCACATCTCAGTTTGGCCCGGTCACATTTTAAATGTTCAAGGGCCACATGTGGCTTGTGGCTCCACATTGGGCCACACAGCTTTAGAATATAAGTTCCAACAGACGGGCCCCTGTTTCTTTTGTTTGGCACCGTATTCCTTGTGCCCAGCACATATTAGGGATTCAACATTTTACTAAATGACCGAGCAGATAGGAAATGCACTGTGCATGAGTCATACTCAAGGCAAGCTTCATTAACCAGCCAGGGTGGTATTTCCTAAGAACGGAAAGAAGATTCTGAAGTCTCACAATAATAACTCCCAACGACTGGAATCATCACATCCATTGACCCTATTTGCCATCTCTGAGCGAATCCATATTCAAGTTGCACAGCTTTGTTTAGAGCCAGTTATTTGTGGCTGATTGATTTGCAGCTTTGTTACTTATCCGGGGCATGTGTGTTACCAGCATGAAATTGAGACTCAGGTCCTATGTCCCAAGAAGCCCCCTGGCCAGGAGGGGTGGCAAGGACAGCAGCAACTCCTGTGCCATTTCGTCAGGCTGGTAGAAAGTTTGACTTTGGGTGACTTTTTTGCTTCTTAAATATCAGTCGTTTTGGGGTAAGAAACAATTGCAAACTTATCTATTAATTTATCCTGGAGAGCCCACCACCCTTCACCTTGCCTGATTTCTTATTCCGCTCATTGCAGCATTGCTGAACGTCATGTTATGCTTGAATCATGAATTCGGCTCTTATCCATGCTTCCAAAATCCTGTTCCTAACCAAGTGCAAGCAGACCCAAATTGACACATTATTTATAAATCTCATTTAGCTCATTGGTGGTAAGACATTTCTGCTGGAGTATGCAAGCCAGGGAGGCTTTGATCTTGTTTGAGGTTCTCTGCATACAGAATTGTTCATGTCTTTGAGAGCTCAGAGAATGCCTGGAGCTTTAGCAGTCCCTGCAAGGGCTGTTCTGCAGGACCCATCGTCTCTCCTGGGCCCTGGGGCCTTGCAGGCACTGGCAAGGAGTTGGGTTTAATCCGCATGTGCTGGAATGTCATTGGAAGGCTCTGAGCAAAGGAGGGACGTGACCTGACTCAGGTTCTACAGGGTCCCTCTAGCTGTGAGAAGATGGGGAGCAGGGGAACCTGGAAGGAGGGAGGCTCCTGCAACAGTCCAGGCTGGAGAAGGCGGTGGCCCGGCCCCTCTGCAAGTCCATCGGCTTCTCTTGTCACCTTCCCGGCACTGCCCCTGGAGGTGGGAGGAGGAATCACACTCATCACTGCAGTGTTGAGATCTTCTCGAGTTTGGGGAGCAGCCTCAGAGTGATCTACCTGCCAGATTTTTTCTGGAACGTGCATGATAAGGATGAATGAGGTGCCTGCTTGGGAATTTGTAGACAGTATTAAATTATCTGAATCTGAAAAGGAAAAAAAATCTAAGGATCGTGCCAGTCCTTCAAAGAGGAATGCGTGGTCAGTTAGGCTGGAGGAGTGAAGGAATGTTCCAGAACCCTTCAAGCTCCCAAGGTGCTGTCCCACGGCTGTCTGCGATGTCACCATCAGACACCTTGGAGCCGTGCACTGCTCTCGCCCGCCTGCCCTCCTCCCTCCCGCCCACCTGGTGTTTCAGAGCAGACGCTGGGCATGTGATTGCGTTGGGCACTTTTCCCCAACCACGAGGACGTGAAAGGAGGTGGAGCGGAGCAGGAGGCATTCCTGAGCGAGGAGGTAAGAGAAGAGGAATGCATACTTAGGGGGTTCTTTAAAATTGCCCCGAAGCAGCAATTGGCCGGTCATCGGGAAGGGGAGAGGCGGGAAGGAGATTTGCAGGGTGCATGGAGCTGAGCCACCTTCCTTTAAAATCCCTGGGCTCGGTCTCCTGTCACTGGAACACCAGGACAGGAAGCAGCAGCCATTCTGGAGACTGGTAGGGATCTGCGACCAAGGTAGGGCGATGCAGGAGTTACAAACCTGGACTCAGATTCTGACTCGAAAGTCCAGCCCTATTACTTACGAGACATGTGAGCTCAGGCAAGTTAAAGAACCTTGCTGGGAATAATGATTCTCCTTACCTCAGAGAGTTAAGAGGGCTAAATCATCCAGGTCATGGATTGAGCACATAAGGCACAGAGAGGGCAAGGCACTTGCCCAAGGTCACACAGTGGGCACATGGCATAGCTGGGATTTGAACCCAGGCAGCGTGACTCTAGAAGCCACATGCTCAAACACCTCTGAAGAGAAACAAGGAAGGCTTGGCCACGTTTCACTGGCTTATGTTAGCAGTCCACTGAGTTGGGGATCAGTTCATAATCCTACACTCAACATGCTTTGATCACTAATGTCCTGTGGGTCCCTGAAGTGGCCCTGGATGAGCCTGCCACATTTACCCTGTAATGGGACTTCCCTGAGAGCATGCCTTACCGCTGTAGTCCTACCGCTGTGTACCTGGGGCAGGAGGGCAGAGCGGCTAAGAGGGTGGGCCCTGGAGCCAGGGCGCCTGCGTGTGAGGCCCAGCTCTGCCACTTTCTAGCCGTGTGCCTCTGGAGATGCCCTGAGGCCTCGGAGCCTCCCTGCTGAGTGGTGATAAGAAGATTAAATGAATTAATCCAAGAGTCTCTGCTCTCAGACATCTGGTAAATGGAACTGGAGAATTCATCCAAGTGTACTCAGCTGGGGAGAGCGCGAATCGGGGTTGTAACCTGAGACTTCTGTCCACATGCCCCCC
This sequence comes from Pteropus medius, assembly GCF_902729225.1. Taxonomy (NCBI): domain Eukaryota; kingdom Metazoa; phylum Chordata; class Mammalia; order Chiroptera; family Pteropodidae; genus Pteropus; species Pteropus medius. The sequence goes on from NW_024342471.1 coordinate 19,921,804, forward strand.
CCATCTCTGGAAAATGGAGGGGCCTTGGGGTGAGAAAAGGGGAGGTCTCTCCAGCTAAAAGGCTGTTGGAGGTCTGGGACTCTGTACAAAGGCTCTGCCTCCCAGAGCTAACATCTTTCAGGCCCCCCCGCCCCCCCCCAATGTTGTAACACCTTCTCCCCGGAAGAGCCCACTGGGTGACAGAAAGCTGTCCTATGGTCACCGTGGGGACGGCTCTCCAGGGTTCTTGCAGGACAGGAAGTGCGAGTGACCCTGTCCCACTCTTCCGGGCACAGAGCAGAGCTGGGCGGCCTCCCCAGCAGACGATGGCCTTGCGGAGTCGCACCTGCAAGTCACCTTCTCACCCCTTCCCGGTTCTCTCCCGCCCACCCCACCGAGGCGAGGCAGAGCAGCTTAATCCTGAAGCTCAGAAATGCAGCGAGGCCTTTTTTTTTTTTTAAGTTTCTGCCTTTTTGGAAGCTGGTTTTTATCACTTCTGGGTCCCTTTTCAGAGCCCCTGGCAACGTTTTCTTCTTTTTGAGATGGTATTTTCTCCTGGGAGGTTTGTTTTGCCACCTCTGTGCTGTGCGATCTTGGGTAATGAAAAGAACTCTCGTCTGGGGAGCGTTTTTCACAGTTCCCAGTGGCTTTCCACATACATCACCCTGAGGAGGAGGAGGCGGTGGGGGCTGGGGGTGGTGGGTTTGGTTAACCCATTTCATAGATGATGCAGCTGAGGTTGGGAGAGGAGACGTTTGCAGATGAGGGTGGCCTCTGAGTCGTCTGTGCAGGGCTGATGTTCAGTGTTTAGCAACAGTCAGCCGTGGGGTTGGAGCAGGGCCCAGAGGCCCCAGCTGCACCAGGCACCGGCCATTTAGCTGCGGGATCACAGAAGTTCTCAAGGGGTGCCAGGGGCAGGTCTGGGGCAATAGGAGAGCATTCATCTCTCGGGGCAGGACTTACCTACCAACTGGCGCAGGTCATTTACAGATGGAGCCAGTACGCAGTATTCAAGATCCCTGCGTTGCAAGAAATAATGGAAAAGGGGCAGTGCAAGCTGAATAGGTGAAAGCGACAGACGTCCGGTGCAAGAGCAGTGAGAGCAGATGGGAAATGTTTGCGGTGAGCAGCCCCTCACTGAGCGGATGGGAGGACATGGGCCCAGAGAGGGTCAGACACTTACCTGTGGTCACATAGCAGGACATTAGCACCGGACTATCTCGGGGCAATCAGTGGGTGATCTTTTCTTCCCCAAACATTGACTTTCTAAGAAAACTTCACTCCAATGAACAGGCTCAGTAGATGTTGGCTAATCTCTTTGTTTTCACTGTACACATTGTGTGCCAGTCACTGTGCAGTCATGTTGGCGACAAGGTCTCCCTCCTGGCCAACCACAGCCACTCAGGGGACAAGGCCACATCTTCACTTCCTTGGTGAGCTTCATGTCCCGACACAGCTGTCAAAGCCAAATGTCAAAACTATATAATTCCAAAGGTGTGTTGTCATTGCTTTCAGGCTTTGTCATTCAAACAAGACTTGTCAATCAACCCAGAACCTGTTTTTCCTTCCATGCTGTGGCTATATTTTTGCAACAAGGTGGGACTCTTTCTTTTCTTTTTCGATGACTGCGTTGAATTCTTCCAGCTGATCTGCGCAGTCCTTCAATGTCAAGTGTGCTGAAGGCAGACACCAAGTCCATTTTCAGCATACATCGCCAGCACTGGATCGTCATCACTGCCATCGCCGTCATCGTCACCACGCTGCCTGTCTAGGAAGCTTTACATTTTTAGCCTTTTCACACAGATCATCTCATTTGACCCCCACAATTTATCTCGAAACACAAGCAGAGCAGCAAACACCCCCTTTCCCCGATGAGGAAGTGCAGAGGTGAGTAAGGCGAGGCTTAGCCTATGCACAGCACTGGTTACTGGCAGAGTCAAGTCTCATCTACCTTCATTAATTTGGACGCTCACATGGAGAGTCTGCATTTTCTAACCACAAGTTCGGATGTGCAAAATATATACACTTTTTTCTTAGGGTTGCTCTCGATCTCCCGTTCTGCCCCATGGTGGAAATTTTAATCAAGTCAAAGGAGTCATTTTCAGGTTTTTTTCCTCGGTCATTTCAAGTTTAAACTCAGCTGTTTCAGGATTCCCTCACCCCTACCCCAGGGTGGCATCTATGTGTGTTGTTTAGGACATAAACCTTGGCGTTTGCCCCTTCTCCATGATCTCTGCCGGAACTCTAAAACCTAGATTTCCTCTTGACTTTGGTTGTCATTGCTGTGACTCTCCCTACATAGCTGGTAGGTTCAGTGTGTGCCCCCAAATGCGTGGAGGGGTAATGTCCTCAGGCAAAAGTGACGTATTAGAAATGATAAATCACAGGTGTTAATAGCAGTATATCACCTGCCTATAGTAATAATGCTGAGAAAAAAATTCACAAACATTTAACGCTACTGTGAAATAAAATAGGATTTCAGAGAAGGCCATTCCTTTAGATTAAGTTTAGGAGGGTTGTATGGGCTTGAAAAACACCCAGTATTCCATCTCACGTTGAACACAGAAACAGGAATGGCAAATGGAATAATCGCCATATCACTATTCCCAGGTTTGTGTCACGTGCTTTTCCATAGTCACGTGATCTTTTCGGGAAGAGGCAGGACTTTTATTATTCCAGTCGTGCAAGTGCATTGAAGGGACTTGATCAAGGCCCCACAGAGAGGAAGCAGCAGAGTCCAGATTCAACCTGAGTCTGTCGGATCCACGCCGGTCCCTGCCTCAGATTTTGGATCTCCCTCCTTGACGATCCAAGAAGCATGGTCCCCAGCATGCTTTTCAATTTCTCTGTCATGAAGGGGTAAACGTTTGTACTCCCTTTTACCGTAACTACTCAGAGTATCACACTTTCAAAGTGCAGATGTCATCCATGGACGGTGCGGTTTTAACACCACTTTTTTTTTTAATTTATCTTTTCAAAAGAATAGAGTGAGGATGGTGTAGAGGGCTGGGCTCTTGCCTCTAATCACAGCCTCACAGCCCTTCATCCCAGAGGCCGGCTCTGGCTGGAAGAGTCAGGAGAGACTTGGACAATGGGAAAGAAGGAAACTGCCATGCAACTTCCGGGTCAAGATTTCAGGGCCCCAGGAGGTTCTTGATTTTCATGAGCTTCAGTACCATGGAGGAAGTTTGTGGACTTGGGCCCTAGCTCACCAAGCTCCCCACTGGCACTCAGTGCAAGAGATCTGCAGACCCTTCTTTGTAAAATTCTACACCAAACCTTCTGTCCCTGCCAGTTACAGCTCCGAGGCCCAACTTTAGGTAGACTCTAGTCTTCGTACTAGCTTCACATAGTTTGGTGTAGTGGGACTCAGGAGATCTGTGGTCAAGTTCAAGCCTCATCCTACGTAAGTCTGCATAGCTTCTCTGAGCCTCAGTTTTATCACTCAGAAAACAAACAGTAACCAACGTAAGTGCTTGAGCTGAGCAAATTCACTGGAGAAATTTTACCTAGTTCATTGCAGCTGGAACAGAGTGGAGGGAGATTAGGCTTCAGGAGTGAGTGGGGTCTTGTTAGCCTCCAGAGGTTTGGACTTCTTGCCCTTTGGCAATGGGGATCCCTGAGAAGATTTGGGGCAAGGAACGATGGGAAAGGAGGCAGGAAGACAGGTTAAGATGCTGACACAAGAGTGTGAGCAAAGATGGACCATGGTCTGACCTAACAGGTGGCACTACAGTCGTAAAGAAGTAGGCTGGAGAGGTAACTGAGAGAGGACGAAGTCAAGGTCTTGAAGACGGATCCATGTGGGGCAGGAATGTAAGAGCAGTCTGGGCACCCCTCCATGCTTAATAGCCAAAGCAATGCCTGGCACATAGAGACACTCAAAAATAATCATTGGATGAATGAGCAACTGAGTGAAATATCTTAGTTCTAGATCCTGTCTGATTATTACGAACAGATGAGATCTTCATATGATAGCACAGGAAACTTGTATAAATTCAAAAAGTGGTTTGGCTACTGAAACATCCCAAATTAGCAATGGCTGTAATATAACAGAAATTTATCTTTCTCTTTCATGCGACAGTCTGCATAAGCATATGGGGCTAGTGGGCTAGCTTCACAATCATCTGAAACCCAGGCTTTTTTTCTCTCTCTCTCTTTTTGTTCTTCCATTTTCTATGCATGAATTCTATCTCATGGCCCAAAATAGCTATTCTAGCTCCTGCCACCACATCTGCATTCCAACCATCTCCATTTTATCCGTGTGCCAGCCAGTGGAAAAGGAGAAAGAACATGAACGTCCTATAAGGAGGGGATCCGAAAGCTGTACGCATCCCTTCTAGTGATATACCATTGGCCAATACTCAGTTATATGACCACACTCAGCTGCAAGAGAGGCTGGGAATTGCAGTCTTATTCCAGTTGTCATATTTCCAGTTAAAACATGAAAGTTCTAACTAAACGAAGAGAGAACAAATGTTGGAGGTGAATCTTAATGAAGTGAAGCTAGGGGGAGGAGGAAATCAAAAGTTCCAGGAGGCAAGACTGATGAAGGGCTTCGAGAGTTCAGTGGAAAGTGGGACAACAGATTGCTTCCAGCAGAATCTGCAGGCTGCCACCTTGACCTTTAAATTGAGGCCAACAATTGTGGGAAGGTCACTTCAGCTCTCCAGGCCTCAACTTCCTAATCTGTAAAATGGAAATGACCATACTTCCTAAGACTATGGTTAAAGAGACAATGAATAGTAAACGGTATCTGGTGGTAGGAATTATTTCCTAAACTTTAGGCGTTGCTTCTGCTGAAATGCTTTTGTGGCCATGAAGTACCTGAGCACACGTCTCCAGTGCAGCCCTGTGACAGAGGCAGGAGGAAGGGCTTGGGTATCAGCTCAGGAGAGTGTGGTCTGATTCCCATATCTGGAAGCAGACAGCGGGTGTTTGCCACCAACTATTCCTTCCCCTTCGGCCTTCCCAAACTCCCAGAATTTCCTTCAAGTAAAATCCGCGTCCCAGGCAGTCAGTGCTTTAGGGAAATCTGACTCCACCCCCTTGCTCCGGCGGTGGCCCTGATTGGCTCACAGAGACCCACATGGTCCATTTACTGCCCAGTCATTGGTTTACAGGCAAGCAGCATGTGACCCAAGGGGGGTCCAATCAGGCTGCATCTTGTTTGGGCCCTCGCTCCCCAGCCCTACGATGTGACTGCGGAAAGGTGTAGCTTGGTGCTGACGGTGGAGCTGTGAAATAGGAAACACCTGGGGCGCAGATGGCATTGGTAAGCCTCTGGATCATCCTACCCGGAACATTCTTACCTGAACATTCCTTTTGCATGAAACAAATCCCCTCGATTGTGCCAACCAGTTCAAGTTGCCTTCTCCGTTACTTGCAACCAGAAACACCCCACCGTGATCACTTTTATACCCGCAATTATCCCCTTTCATGTCTGCCTTGCAGAGAATAGTGACTTTTTATTATCCGGTGCATTCGCAGCTTCTCGCCAGTGTCTAGGACACCTCAGGCTCTTAATCATTGTTGAGTTCATGGGATCTGACTTACCTCATGGAACTTGCAGTCTCCCGGAAAAATGAGACATGTGAGTACGAATCTAAATAAGCTGTGAGACAAACAGTGGACAAGCCCTAGCGCTTGTTCTGCAGGCAATCAATGTTGTCTTACTTAATCCCCCGCCTCGATATGACCTTGTGATACTGTTGTGGGTGGGCAGGACACACAACAGATGACAAACCCACTCATACGGACCATCTGGGCTTGGAGAAGAGATTCACGGGTAAGCGGGGAGTTTTTTTCTTAAACAAGTATGTTAGAATTGTATTAAAAGTAGGGGACAGGCCCCAAACACTTTTGATTCCAATGAGACAGAAAATTGGTTGCAAAATGGCTTAAGCAAAAAGAGAGACAGACAGACATAAAATGAGAATATAGGTTGTGTGAAAGAAAAATCTAGGGGTAGATCGGTCTTCAGGCACACAGGTGTGAGCAGAACCTCAGCTTCTGGCCATGACTCAGGCCTGCTTTCCTCTGTGATGGTTTCAATCTCTTGTTCTACCTGGGAGAAAGATGGTGACAGCAGCTGCCACCCACACATGCTCATAGGCTCACAGTAAGTGAGAAAGAGCTGGGGTCTCCTTCCTCATTGGCCCAAGTGCCTGTGCCAGAACCAGTTGCTATGGCCTGGGGGCAGATGTATGTGCGTGTGTGGTGCTTTGATTAGTTTAGGCTTCAGTCACATGCTTCACCCCTTTGGTAGAGTCTTACTGTCAGTCCCTAAGACACTAGGGTACCATTGCCACAAGGTTGAGGGGTGCTGGGGACAAAATCAAGAGCTGTCCTGTCCACTGCATATGTTAATGGCCAGGAAGGGTGGAGACAAAGAGGTTTATTCATTCTTACAGCACATACTCTGGAAGGCCCGCCACTACCAGACCCTGTGCTGGGAAGATGGGGACAAGTGAGAGACAGGGCCTGGCTTTGAAGAGCTCACAGCCCAGAAGACAGGTATGAGTTTTATTCCTGTCTGGCTTGGGATAAGGATAAGGCACAAAGCTGGGCAGGACCTCCAGCCCCACATCCCTTATCTTTCCATACTGTGTCAGATTCCCAGGTCCCATCAAGAAGATGGAGAGGACACAGGCCTTGTCTAGCAAGCTCTGGAAGGATCCAGGGCAGATTGAGCCTCTGTCTTCCTGTCAGTGGGAAACATGGCTTCAAGGACAGGGAGAAATGTAGAAATAGAGAGAAAACTATTTTTTCTAGGTGATGCCTTTTATAAAGGCAGAGATTACTTCTTATTTCTCTGGGCAGCCATGCAGCCTGCACAAGGCCTGTCACGTCGTAGGCCTGCAGTCAGGTTCAACAAGTAATCTCTTACAATTTTCCCACCACTTCATGAGATTTCTAAGACTTGGCCTCAGGGGTGAATATTGCCTTATGATTTGTTTTGATCACTCTACAATGTGAAGCCCAGTGCCTGATACATAGTAGGTGCTCAGCTGTTTGGTTTCCCAGCACCTCCATAAATGCATCGTGTATCACCAGTCCTCTAGAAAAGGGGTTCTCTATCCTTATGACCTTCTTGCCGTAGAGTCAAGGCTGACTGAATCTTTAATGTGAAGAAAGGGAGAACGATATAACGGGCTTCATGATAATGATCACCTGCTGAGCACCTACTATGTGTTAGACTCTGTGCCAGGCACTTGACAAATTCTTTCAAATACCCTACTAACGCTTCAATGTGGGGCTTATTACTCTCCTTTTCTCCTGAGGCAACTGAGATGTAGAGATGGTGAGTAATTAGCTGATTTCTTTAGAGCAGGGATTGGCAAAGAACAGCTCATGGGTCAAATCTGGCCCACCACCTGTTTCTGTAAATAAAGTTTTATTGGCACACGGCCACCACCGTTCATTTACATAATGGCTACATCTGCTTTGCATTACAAAGGCGGAGTCAAGTAGTTGCGACAGAGACCATATGGCCCACAAAGCCTAAAATATTTACTATCTGGCCCTCTACTGAAAAAGTTTGCCTGGTTTAGAGGAAACATTTGAATACTTTCTTTTTGCCAGGCTGGAAGTCAGATCAGGAAAGGCTTTGTAAGCCCTGGTGAGGACTTGAGACTTGGGTTAGCAAAGAATCGCCACTGCAGGGGATCGAACAGTGGAGGGACAGGACTGACTTTGTGTTTCCGGACAGCCAGTCTGGCTGCTGAGGGGGAATTGCTAGCAGCGAGGGAGCCCGGAGGCGGGGAAACCTGTTAGGAGTCCGCAGAAATAATCCAGGTACAAGAAGGCGGGGCCGATAGTCCCAGTGAGTTTAGGAGGGAGAATCAATAGCAGTTGGTGATTGATTGTCTGGGGCTGAAGAGAGGGAGAGAGGAATCAGGGAAATACTTAAATTTGGGGGGTTAGAAGTGTCAGTCACCGAGCTAGGAAACAGGAAGAGTAGAAAGAGCAGCTGGCATGGGGAGCAGGGAGTTTAGTTTGGGAGGTGTTGAGTTTGGGGTGTCTGTCGGACATCTCAGCCAAGGTGTCCAGCGGGAGGTGGTCCCTATGGGTCTGGAGCTCAGAAGGGAGGGGCAGGAGTGCACTAAAAGGTGGAGATTTAGGAGCCTTTGACATAGAGATGCCCGTGGCATAAAGAGTGAGCTGAACAGTGGGGCTGAGTCCTTGAAAACCTATATTCTTGCAGTTCCAGTACCATGTTTCTCCCTCTGTCCTCCTGAGACCCTCTCTCAAGCACCATGCGAAGCTACAGCTGAACAGGGGGTTCCAGCTCTCAGAGTCCAGGAAACGCAGGCCAACCCCCAAACAGCCAGCCCCTACTCCAGGCCATAAGCAGGGAGAGAATTGCCTACCCAGAGTCAGAGATCCTACGAGAGCTAGAGGTTGTCACTCTTCCTGAGAAGTTGACAGCTGTCATGCTGACATGAGCCCTTCCTGGTACCTCACACACCCAGCTGTGTTGTCACTCTGAAGCATGGCTCTGGGGAGCTGGGCTGTACCCCCGCATGGCCGTTTCTCTGGAGTTGTTTCCTCCTGTGGGCTCAGGTGAGCACTTGCCTGTTGGAGAGAGCTGGAACCAGCCCCAGCTGGCCCCGGGAACCATTCCGAGCATATGCAGCATCCAGAAGGCATGCCTGCTGTGGGCCTGGGAACAAATGGCAAGGGAAAGGCATCCCGCATGCTGGAAATGTTTTGCACCTTAAGGCTGAGGGAGTCTTTTCCCTCCAAAGATATGACTAGTGCCACACATTTCTTTTTTGCCTTGGAAGATTTCAAGGCTGCCTGAAACCCCAAGAGGGGTGAAGGGAAGCAGGGCCCTCAGAGCAGGCTGGGTACCTCAGCAGAGAGCAGCTCAGATATCCCCCAATCCGGGAAGAGGCTGGTTTTCTTGGGCAAAACTTTCATTGACTTCTGGTCTATCTGCCCTGGATTTTTTTGTGCCTTCTCACCTTTCTAGTGGGGAATGTTGTCCTCTGTCTGCATGAGGCATTGGGGGGAGGGAAGAGGTGGGGTCTGCACAGGCTCTGAACTCAGCAGGTTTGGACAATCATGGGAAAGATGCTCCCTCTTTCCATGATTGGCACTTTCCACGCTTTTGTTCCCCTGGCTGCCTCCTTGTATGTCTCCCCTAGCCAGCTACTGACTAATGCTTGCTCCATGAGTCAGAAAAATTTTGGTGGCAAATGACAAATTCAGGTCCAACTGACTTAAGCATAAAAGGGAATTTATTGGCGTGGGTCACTGAAAATCTCAGGAGTGGCACCTACTTCAGGTAAGGCTGGATCCAGGTACTCACATGTTATCATCAGAAACCTGTCTGTCTGTCTCTGGGCTCTGCCGCCCTCTCTGCTATTTTGTGTGAGTGAGGACGCGGGGGGCAGGTGGTGAAGGGAACTAGGATCTGGGGGTGTGGGAACTAGAGGCTGTAGAATGGAGTGGGGGAAAAGGTCTTCCACCTCTTCCCTCCCTCTCTTCCTCTTTCCTTTCTTCCTTTCTTTGTCCTCCTCCCTCCCCAAATATTTGGAGTTCCTGTTCTGTGCTGGGCATGCCATTTGGCCCCAGGAGCACAGAGATGAACAGGATAGAAATGTTCCCTATAGTGCTTATATTCTCTTTGGGGAGAAAAATAATAAATAAACAAATAAACGAGATCATTTTCAAGAGATGAGCTAGGAAATGACTGAAGCGTGGGCAGCCACGTTCACCAGGGTGATCAGGGAAGGCTTCTTAGAGGAGGTAATGTTTGACAGATTCTGAATAATGCAGAGGAGTCAGTCCTGGGAGGAGCAGGGGTGGAAGAGATAGGGACAGTGAGCATGGTGGCCTTGAGGTGGCACGGAGCCCCCGGTACTTGAGAAATAGGCGACAGCCATGTGGAGTGAGCCCGGAGATGGAGACAGTGCTAGAGACCACAGTAGGGCTGGGCGGAAGCGGAAGGGGCGGGCCCGGAAGGCCGGGCGAGGAGTTTGGATGGGAATTGAGCATGGCCGCCTCCTAGAAGGTGGGGAATGATGATGCCGGAGCCACGCCGTGGCCCAGCCTTACAGGAAGAGAAAAAGGAAGAAGGACTAATATCCTTCAGCGCCAGCTCTACCAGCTGCCCTGCATCTACGTCCCGGAACCTTCAGAGTCACCTTGAAAAAGGTACAATCCCCACTTTATAGACGAGGAAACTGAGGCTCAGAGAGATGAGTGGTTTAATGTTTCTGGCCAACGCGTAGTAGAGGTATAATTTGAACTCGGGTCTTTTCAACTCCTAAACTCGTCCTCCTACACAGATCTGCCTTTCCCCGCAAGGCATTCCAACGAGGCAGCGGTCCAGAAGTGATTCATCACTTTTCTTCCCGCCGCCCCTCATTTCCTTTCTTAATTTCCACATTTCTGAGCTGAAGCAGGCTGGCATTTAAATTTGCCAGTAGCAGATGGGGGGCGGAGGTGGGGGCAGCATTGGCCCTTCGGAGCACGAAAGATGGGAGGCTGAACTGCACCTGGCCGCTGAGGCTGGCAGGACCCCCGCCCCCCAACCAGCCGCCCCAGACCAGATGCTCCCCACAGCCTAAAAGATGGTGAGGTAGCACGTGCCAACGTCCCTCTTCCCCAGCTCCTGAAATGGTTTTCGAGTAGGAAAGAAGATACGCTTCTCCTGGCACGTAAATGCCACTCGACTTCATGCCTTCCTTTTTTATGAGTGCAGTTGGAAAGTGGCTGCGATCTCTAGAGCAACGGCGTCGGTTTCATCTTCCAAATGCCACCGCAGTCGACGCGGGCACAGGGCTTAATAGCAGATTATTTTTACAGCTCGCGTTCTCCCCCATCTTTGAATCCTGAAAGCATCTTGGTCAGACACGTGCGAGGGCGAGTGGAAGATGGCTGTCATAAACGACCCATGCGTCCTGCGTTATGGGGACTCTTAGGGCCCCTTCACGAGAATCCTAAATTCTGAGTTTGGACGTAGGGTCCCTGACGTGGGCCAAGGCTTGAGAAATTTATTGCAGAAGAAATAGTTGCTATGTCCCCTAGACCTTCTGTAGTAGATGTCTCGATTTTTCCTGCCCAGTCACTTTTGAAAATAGGACCTTAATTCCCTTGGGGGTACTGTTGCCACCTCTGTCCTTGGTTCATGCATTTTGAATGGGGATGAAATCTATCCTTACTGCCCACCCCTATTTTTAGGAGTGGCCAAATTACCCAGGCCTGGCCAGCAGACATATTCTCTCCTCGATCTACCTTGACAATTCAGACATGAACAAGAAACCCAAGCCAGGCCAGCAAGAATTTGGCTTAGAGGCATATATGGGCATTACTAGGAAAGAAAAGTTGTCTTACTGGGAACTGGCTGAATGGGTGAGGTACAAACCAGGAGCCTGTGGTGGCCAGAGTTCTGGGGGAGAGTATTCTTCATAATGAGGCCAATACAGAGGAAAATGGAGCTAAAACTTGAGAGAGAAGAAAATATGCAATAGAGATGACATCATTTGAGCACCTTGATTCAGCCATTCCTGAAGCTAATTAATTTTGAACTTGATAGTTATGAGTTCATGAATTCAGTTTGATGCCAAGAGTACCGACTAGCACTGTTGGTATGATCTTGGTTGCAGCCTTGTCTCTGAATCCCCCCACCCTCACGTTGCTGCAAAGGTACAGCTCATAGCAAGAAGGGGAGGAACAAGGTGTAGACACCATACCCCCCACCAATGCAGACCCCATGGGGGGCTATCTCTTAAAGATTCAGTTGCTCTCTGGGGATCCCTGAGAAGGCTGTTCAGACAGCAGAGCAAGGTTCCCTGCTGGGACGAAGTTGGCAGTTGGAGGGGGGGCAGGATTCTGGGGGCTGCAGAGTGAAGGGGCCCGCCACAACCCCCTCGCTTGCTTCCACAGGGGCCTCAGTCCTCCCAGCTTGCACTCAGCAAGGGCCTCTTACAAGCGCTTTCATTCTGCCAATTCACTCCCAGAATTGCACTTTGACTCAGCAAATATTGACTGAGGACTGTGTCAGGTACTAAGAGTTGACAGAGTTGGGTCTGGGTTCCTCCATCTTTGTCCCTTAGTGATTCTGTGCTGTTGAGCAGGGTCATTATGCTCTTAAAGCTTCCATGTCCTTATCTGTGTAACAGGAATAACAACATCACCTGCCTCAAAGGGTATCGGGGCCCAGGATCTGGCACACAGTAAGCAACCGATAAGCATTTGCCAGCGTTACTATTCCAGAGGTGATCACTTCTTCGTCCCCATGAATGGAGGGGGTGATGGATAGAAGTGGATCAAGTTCTGAAGGGAGAGTTATATAAATGGATTATTTCTGTTATATAACTGACGATGAGATGGACATAAGCTGTAAGTACAAGCAGCTCCAGGAGCCTAGAAGGAGAGGTGTTGACCCATAGGTGGGATTCAGGGAAGGCTTCCAGGCGGAGGTGACCTCTGTGATGAGTTTCGAAGATCGAGTACGAGTTGGCCCAGAGAATAGCAGGGGCAGAAGCTTAGGGACACAGCTTGAGTAGGGAGTGCGCCCAATGTCGTGTTACTAGACAGTGGAATACGACGGACTATGAGTGTCGGGGTGAGACTGGGGAGCCCGATGGGGAAACACAGTGGCAAGAATTTGGAGTGGAGCTTGGGGGCAGGTGGAGGCCCTTGGAGGGTTTTCTAATGATGGAGTAGAATGATCAGATTTGAGTGCTGGGAGGTCCACACCATCCGCTGTGCTGTGAGAAGGTGAGAGGGAGAAGTCCCCTTTGAGGTAGGAGGTTGTTGGTGCCATCTGGACAGAAGCTGATGCAGCCCAGGACAATCCAGAGAGGCAGAGCCTGAGATATTTGGGCGGGAGCAGACCCAGCTGGACTAACCACCGACTTTCCCTCTGGTCCTTCTTTTCCCTTCATCATAATTTAAAAACACATCACACGTGCCTTACAGAATGATGGGTTGTTTACCAGGATCTCTAAACGCTGACATCATCTCTCCCCAAATTAGCCTCATCTTTCTCGGCTAATTTGAGATTAGCCTCACCAATCTGCCATATCTGGGCATGTTTTGCCTTGATCAACGGTTGTCTTTATTTTCATTTTCTTCCCCATCCCCAAATACTGATGCCAGCTCTTAGCTGTATACCTGATTCTCCAAGTCGGTGCCTTCACCCAGATCTGACCGTCACTGCTGAGAGGCCCTTGTCTGTGTCTGTTTCCTCATCTGGAAAACTGGGATACTAGTGACTATAGAATTTATTTCCTATGGTCGAAATCTCAGGAGACATAGTGAGGATTCAGTAGGATAATACGCGTTAATCCCTTAGCCCAGTACCTGACCCTGAATGAACCCTCCTGTCACTGTTGGGAAGAGGAATTGTGTGATCAGCTGGAAGAACCCTTTGCATCCAGGTGACCACTGTTTACAAGGAGTATTTACATGCATCATCTCATTTCACGTAGCCTGGTGGGTATCACTACCCCTGTTTTACAGATGAATTACCTGGGGTTCAATTTGCTCCAGGTCACATAGGTGGGTAAGTAGCAGAGTCAGGACTGAAACCCAAGCCTCCGACTGCAAGCACTAGGGCCAGGAATGGGGAGAGACGAGAGAGGTACCCGCAAAATGTCCGATGGGGTGGTGGTGGCGCCAAATAGCTCAGTAATCAAGATACATTATATCTGAACACAATATTTTAAAAAATCAAAATAAATGCAAAAAAAAAAATCCATGGCAAATAGCAACAAGGCAAAATATCAGATTTAAAAACAAAAACAGGATCAGTCTGATGTTTCCTTTTGCTCAGACTCCAGTATAGCTCAGCAGAGGCTGCCGCTGACCCTGTGCTGGCCGCGGGCCCCCCTTGCTGGGCAGGGGCCCCAGCAGCCTCAGGCATGCATCCTCCTCCACGAAATGCAAACAGAAGCATCGGACCAGATTCTCATCAGCTCAGAGGAGCAGGCCTGAGCCTCCTGCTCCCCTCCAGAACTGGGAGGGAAACCAGCCCCACCCAATCACATAGTGACAGTTGGGAAGAGACAGCACCCCCAGAAGTGTCGGGGTGCTGTTTCAATTCTAAAATGAGGACTGGATATTAAACACGCAAAAAGGAAAGATTCTACTGCAGGCGGCGGTGGCCGGCCAATCCAGGGGATTGTTGCTCCGTTGGTGGACAGTGGGGCTTGGCAGAACCACACTTTGGCCTAGAGCCCTCCTGATGTCCCCAGGCTGGCACAGGTCTTGGAGGCGGCTGGCACTTGGACCTTTCCCAGTCCCGGCTCCCTGGAGGCGCATCTTTCTGCCCAAGGCCGTTTGACCCATGGTTACATTTCACTCTCGCCCCCTCCTCTTCCTCCTACATTTCGGACGAATTAGTTATAATTAGAATCTCTTTCGATCAAACCGATTTTTGCACTAATCATGAATGGGTTTGTGCTTCAGTCCCTCCCACCCCCCACACACACAGTAAAGGGGGTGAAACGGGGGATGAAATGAACAAATCTCTATTTCCCGGGGCAGGGGGCCCTGCAAACTGTTAGGAGGGGCGCGATGTCCAGCAGCGTTGTGCAGTGCAGCAAGAACAGCAGCAAGCGTCTTCTAGAATGTTCTTCTGGGGCCTTCACCTTTCCCGTGAGGGCTGGTCGGGTGCCTGAGAGGTGGGCCGAGCCGGCGGGAGATGGCAAGAGTCAGTGGGGAGGTCACGCTCCTCTCAACAGTGCAGGACCCAGGGGGCAGCTGCTGGCTGGGCAGGGGCCGTGCTCCCCAGTTTGCCACAGTCGCCACTGCTCCCCGTTGCTTTGTATCAACCTGCTTTACTCATGCGCACTACTTGTTTTGCTATTGCAGAATTAATGTCTTCCCTTCTCTCCCGTTGAGACTAAGCGTTTCTTATATTTTATTATCTGAATAACTGCAAACAACACAGGGGAAAGAAAGGGGTCCATTACCTCTCAGATCCTCCAGATCGGCCTTTCGATTATTATTCAGCAAATGTTCATGTTTTCCCCATTTGCAAGCCTCTATCGAAGGAGCGTATTCCCTGCCCCACTGATGGCGGGCTCGACCTTGTGATTTGTTTCAGTCAATGGCACGTGGGTGAAAGTGGCACCGGGCCGGTTCTGAGCTTAGGCCTCAGGAAGAGGCTCATATTTCCACTTCCCATCCTGGCGGTGCTGATTTGACCCATGAGAATAACAGATTCCTGGCTGGCTGCCGCCACTTCGCCCTCGACCCCAGAGTAAAACCACGCGGAGAAAAGCCCCCTCAGTTTTCCTGCACATGAGAATAAATACCTTTGCACATGAGAATAAACGCATATGGTAGGATGTCTCTGCATTCATACCAGCTCTCCATCCCTCTCTATTCAGATTTGTTAGTCAAGCTTTTCCTGAATGTTGGATGTTGCAAACACCAGAAAATACGATACCAACCACAGAGTAAAATAGAAATACTGCCCCAAATGCAGAGTTCCATGAAATCAATAAAGTCATGTTGGAGAACTACTCGATTTCCATCCAAAGACGTTGGTGAACCAGGATCTGGTAGAGTCGGTTCATTTAAAAAAAATCAAAGGAGAGAAAAATTGGTAAAGACAGTGACAAGATTAACTACTCCAAGCAGAATCTGCCAAAGGCTAAGGGTGTCCTTGGGAAAGTCCATCTATCAGACATGTGGGATTCACCTGCTGTCATGCTCTGTCCACCTGTGGGGAGTTGTGACCAATGTCACCTCTTCGAAGTGTGGGTTTGAATAATGTCAGCGGTGAGGCTGGCACCCCTGAGGCCACTCCCCCTGGTCCTGGTGAGCCTCGTCCACTACCTGTCATCAGAGTCCTCACCTTAACCTGCTATCCTTAAAAAAAAAACAAAAAAACCACCTCTATTGAACTATAATTTAACAGACAATAAAAGGCACACATGTGTAGTGTGCAGTTTAATGGATTTCGACGAATGTAACCACCGCCCCCCATTAAAATAAACCTTTCCACTCCCCAAACTTTCCTCACGCCCCTTTCGAGTCAGCCTCCAGCCCCCTGCCCCACCTTAGGCAACCGCGGATCTGATTTCTGCCACTGTCAGGTAACTGTGCACATTCTAGAACTTCATATTCACGGAATCATAGTAGTGTGCACTCTTTTGTGCCCGGCTTCCGCTCGCGAGACGCGTGCCCGTTTTCGCTTGAATCGTTCTTTCCTCCCTCTTCATCACGAAGTAGTATTTCATTTGTACGAAGAGCGGCATCGCGAGGTGTTGGTGAG
Organism: Pteropus medius; assembly: GCF_902729225.1. Classification (NCBI taxonomy): domain Eukaryota; kingdom Metazoa; phylum Chordata; class Mammalia; order Chiroptera; family Pteropodidae; genus Pteropus; species Pteropus medius. The sequence goes on from NW_024342471.1 coordinate 19,938,026, forward strand.
CAAGCAGAGCAGAATTAGAACGCTCACACACGCCGCCAGGGAGTGTGACATGGCACAACCACTTTGAGAAAGCGTTCAGCAGTTTTCTTACGGAGTTAAAACACACACTTACCCTGCGTCCCAGCCGTTTAACTCCTTGGCATTTACCCAAGAGAAATGAAAATATATGTCCGCCCAGACTTATGCACAAATGTTCGGAGCAGCTTTATTCGTGATAGCCCCCCGAGTGGAACAGCCTACGCTGCCAGGGCACAGAAGCCACTCTAGAAATCTGAACGTTAGCTAGTTACCTACTAAAAGGACAAAAGAAGGCTTGAAAGGCTACAGAAAAAGCAGAAAGTGGGACCGAGGGAGCGTGAACAAGGAAAGGAGGAGGCAGACAGCAGAGAACAGCCTGCTGGGTGGCCACAGGGTGTGTGGGAGGCCAGGCCTGGTCCCCGAGGGCTGCTAGGTGAGTGCAAATGACCTGCCGGCATCTGCTGGCATCCTGGCAGGAAAATACACCCGGGAACCAGAAGTCCTTTTTTGCTACTGATTGCCATGCCCCTCTAGCTCCCTCTACCGACGAAGCCCAACATCAGCTTGCAAAGGAGAGTTGACAGGGTCCAGCGATAGTGTCACAGAGCAGGGCAAAGAAGAGCTGATTTGGTGCTGAGACTCTATAAACTGATAACCGGCCCACAGTCCAAAATTCTGTCAAGTGGTGAATGGACAGAAATACTGCGACGTGTCCATACAGCGTGACTGACTGTTGTACGTTTGTGGTCATCGGTGCCACTTGTGTCCTTGTGTGGTGGCAGAATCGCATGCGGTGTTCAGGGATGCCGATAAGCAGCTCCACCAGGGTGATGGGTCTTAGCCGGTGCAGGTGGGGAGGCCAGCCGTGTTGGTAACGTGGAATTAGAGGTTAACCCTGGGGGCTCAGGAGTCAGGCAGTGTCCGGTTGTAATTTTGTCTCTGTATCTATCAGCTGCGTGGCCTTGGGAAAGTCACTCAACCTCTCGGAGACAGTGTTTCCACGTCATAAAGTGAGGTAACAGTCGTACTTGCTCACCTGGTGTCGTAAGGCTCAAATGGTAAAAAACAGGGATCAGCAAACCACCGCCTGAGCACCACATCTGTCCAGCTGCCTGTCGTTTCTGAGGCCCATGAGCTAAGAATGTTTTTTTCGCCCTTATTTTGAAATGCTTACATTCTAGATGGTTATATAAGTACCTATATAATAGCCTCAATTTTGCCTCTGGCCTTCACAGCCTAAAAATTATTTACTGTCCTAGCCCTTTAAGAAAAAGTACCTCAGCCCTGATATAAAGCATCCAGGCATAGAAAAGTGCTCAGTAGGTATTAACTGGTGCCACTTTCTTAAGGAGCTTAGGTATCTTCAAAGGCCTTTGTGTGTAGCCCTCAAGAGGCTCAAGTGTACATTATCAGCAGCCATTGATAACTAATACTTAGGTGGCACTCACCATGTCCCAGGCATTGTCCTAAGTCTTATACCTGAGGCAACTCATTTAATTCTTAAAACAACCTCATGAGGAAGGTACTATTATCCCCATTTTAAAGGTGAAGAAACAGAGGCACAGAGAGGGTAGGTATCTTCCTAAATTCACACAGCTCGTGGGTAATGGAGCTACTGTACAAATCCAGGTGACATCGCTCCAGGCTCTGTGCCTGTAACCACTGTATCCCACTGCACTCAACAAGACCATGTCTATCCCCGAAGGGGGCTCAGTAACTATTTGTCGACCTGAGTGCAGTCTGAGGACAGGAGAGCAGCCCAGAGAACCGTTGAGCTTGTAAGAGAGGAATTCAGGCGTCCATCAGAGCCCAGGTCCCTGGTGGTGACAGACGGGGGCATGTCCACACAACCACACAGGTTCCTCCTCTTCTTCTAGCCTCTTCTGGAACCCCAGAAAAGAGAACATTTATTGCATTCAAGATGTGCCCACATTTCATATCTTACTGCCTTCTCTAGGAGTCAGTCCAATAGCTCCAATTCTTATAGCCACTTACAGATAAGGAAACTGAGGCACAAAGAAGTTAAGCGGTTGGCTGGACATCACACAGCCAATACTGTGTTGTACCGGTTCTCACATCTGGGTCCATGTGACCACAGGGCCAGACCTTCTAGCTACAGTGCAAGGAAGGGAGGTTGTGATTGGCCGCTCAGCGCTATTTGTGAATGTGATGGTTACCGTGGGGTTTTCACAGAATCTCCAGTGAACGAACTCTGAATTCACAAAACTGCGTAATGGGGCCTGTGATTTCTTCCGCGGGCCTTCCGTTTCAAATGCATGCCTTTTGACGCATTTCATTATGCAGCTCTGCAAAAACTCACTGTCTATATACTTTTTCAGGAACCATCTGCTGGCGAAATCGAGGTTCACCTGTGAGCTAAGGGGACGTTGTGGGCAGCCATCGCCTTCATCCATTTTGTTGACGAACATGCAAGGGATAGATGCTGATGCAAACTGCCTGATTCGATAGAAGGCTCTTCCCCAGACGGCAAGCATTGTCGCCAGGAACAACATCAACTGTAAGAGGAATGAATGATGTCTCGGGGTGAGGCAGGATGGTGCAGGTGGAGGGAGGAGAGGAAGGTGTGTGAGAGACCAGCAGAGACCTCAGCTTGTACATCCAGAGCAGAATTTCTTGTGGTGGTTTGTTTTGGTTAATTTTTCTGTCCCATTATCTTGCTCTAGAATTTTTATAATTGCAAAGGACAGAAACCCACTCCATGGAGGTCTAGCGAAAAAGACAATATATTCATTCATTCACAGAGCAAGTATTATTTGTGTACCTACTGCGTGCCACATACTTGAAAACTCAGACTTTTATCAAGTGAGAGGTCAGTAAACTAGGCACCCAATAAGTTAACAAGGCAATCGCGGATGGTACTGTATGCGCTGAGGAGACTAGACAAGGCACATGCGTGATGAGAGCCAGCCATGGGAAATGTGGCTGAAGACTTTCCGGATGTTGCCAGGTAGAGCAGGATGGAAGGCTGGAAGGGAGAGCCTGGACCAGGCAGGGCCCCAGGGGCCTCGGTGCAGATTTCACCCTCAGGGCAAGAGGCGGCTGTTGGCGGGTCGGGAGGAGGGGTGAGCGTTAGAACACTCCCAGGAGGCAAGGGAAGTCCCGAGGTGTGCCCAGGCTGCCTCTCTGCTCCGCCGTCTCATCTGCGGCTTGGCACCTCATGGGCTCCAGATGGCCACCAGAGCCACCAGCATCTGAGGCAGGAAGACGGGGTTGGGAGGGTGCCTGCTGCACCTGTAAAGCCAACAGGAGGTAGAACCTTTCCCAGAAGCCCTAGCGGGCTCCCACTTCCATACCTGGCGTCCAGAACAGGTAACACGGGCATCCCAGCTGTGAGGGAGGCTGGAAAATGAAGCATCAGCCAGAGGAATGGCCCCGCCGGTCATAAGTCATCACACGGGCTGGGCACATTTACTCAATGTGACCAGTTAGGATTCTAAGGGCAAGAAAGAAGAGAGGAGCAGCCCTTGGATCAGGGGGTAGAAGAGATCTCAGGCCAAGGTGCTCAGCTGTAAATTAGAGGCCTGTGCAAAACGCAGAGAAAACAGCCAGGAGTGGGGCCGCCTACCCCACCCGAACCTCCCCACACCTCAGGTTGTCGTTGGGCGGGAAGGGTTCAGGCCAGACTCCAGTGTCAAGGAGGCCGGCCTGGGTCTTGCCGGTCCTAACGGAAGGGGCAGGAGCCCCGCCTCTGCGTTGGGAAAGGCAAGTGCTCCCTCTAGTGGCTGCACAGAGGTGAACCCCGCGTCCTCCTAAGCAGGTGGGAGAGGCCCAGGTCTGCGGTGGGCGGAGGGCGGAGGGCTTGATCTCTTCCCTCCCCAGCCTGGAATGGGAAGGGAACCCATGAATCTGGTAAACGCTGACGCTGATCGGGCGCCATAGCATGCCAGGACCCTGCCACACACCTTTCAGACATTAACTCGACCCTCTTGCCAGCTCTGCGAGGCTGGTCCCATTTGTGTTTCCCTTTTAATGATGGGGCCATTTGCCCAATATCATGGGGACGGGAGTTGAATTTAAATGCGTCTCACACAGAGGCTGTGCTTCTAGCCTGTGGATTTCGGGACTGTAGAATACACCCCTAAATATTACACCAAGGGGACGATTGCACTGATCATGAATTGCATTTCTTTACTGTTTTTAAATTGCTTGTTTAAGAAACCTTGACCAAGGCTCCTTATCCTGGGGCCTTACGGGGTCCGTAGATGGAGTTCGGAACCCCCTGGAAGTGGACGTGAAATGCCGAATGCGTCTCTGCACATTTCCTCGGGCAAAGGCCCAGAACAGCCCTCAGCTGGGCAAAGGGGTTGAGACCCAACGAAGTGAAGGAGCTTCTGTTTCATGTGATTTCGCTGTCATGTTTATTCTTTTATAGACTTGGAGGGGGCTAGGCTTGGCAATGATTAGAGAATGTTTGTCACTGAGCCCTAATTGACTTGTGATGATCTTAGATTTTGCATAAATTAGCTTTTGTTTAGCTCTGGAAATATCTTCATTTTGACACCTAGTCAGGGCCTCTCAGAAGTTGGGGAAGGCCAAAGCCAGCTCCCTATTTAAAAATTTTTTTTAAAAAAACTTAAGCCAAAAGGGAATGTGAAGATTATGGCAGGTTTTAAGTACTTGTGATTAATGAAATAGTGCTTTTCATATAACGTTCAATGATGATTCCTCTAAGTTCATTTATAGATAATGCCAAAAGTCTAACTTGGAGGATTCAGTGAATAAATGGCCCAGGCCGAACTGCCCCTCCCCCTCTCCCCACTGCATAAAGAGCAAATGGTAGGACTATATCAGGTGCTTGATTCGAGCAGAGGTGACTAAACATCCGCCATCTTCCCAGTTCCTGGAGAAGCTGGGAGAAGCAAGGCTACCTCCTTTCAGAAAAGCGAGTTCCTCTGGGCGGGGACAGCCTGGGACCAGGGGCTGGGGGGGGGGGAGGGAAATGAGGAAAGGCAGCTTCACCCCTAAGCTCCATTCAGTGGATGCATCCGAGCTCCTTCTAAAATCAAGAAATGATTTTGAATTTCCAAGTATTTGGGCAATCATGGAAAGTGTTTGGTTTGGGATTTGGTTTCTCTTTCTGCCACTTTTGGGCTGTGTGACTTTGGCTTGGTTGCCCTCTGTGAAATTCCGAGTCTTCACCCGTCAGGTCTGGTGGATACTTGACCCGCCCTAGGCAGCCATAGGAAAAAGTAGGGTTGGTTTAGCCAACATGGAGGGAAGCCCATGAGCACTGGGGTCTCCCTGGTGCTTGGACGCGAGGATATGAGGGAGCCAGTCCTGATCTCAGGGGCGTGGTGTGGTGTGGGAGACAGACAAGGCATTGGGCTTTCTGGAAAGATCAGTGCAGGGATTTGGGGACCACAGGGCAGGGCTGCTGGTCCCGCCGCCCGAGGCTTATAGAGCGCCCTGGGACAGCAGTGCCACCGCGGTGGTGACGGGGATGCCACACCGAGTGGGCTGTTCTGTGCCCCGTTCTGTCTCCGCTACAACCCTGTGCTCGAGGTGATGTATCCCTATTTTGCAGGAAACGGAGGCACACCCCAAGCTCAGGTCATACCTGAGGTCATGGTGACAGCCAGTGGCAGAGCAGGCGCTCAGTCCCAGCGGGGGAAAGAGCTCGTGCAGAAACGTGCGCGGAGTCGGAACCGCTGCCATGGGTCGGCGTGACCGGCCAGGGAGAGCGTGCGAAGAAGCAGTGGGCAAAGCTCAGAACATCATTTTAGAATGAGAAAAGCGTGGCATGTTGGGGATATGAAATTCTAAGCGTGAAAAGCAATGACGTGCATTGTTTATGTTTACATGTGTCTGTTCCAGACATGTAAAGGCAATGTGGACATGACAAGCAGCACGTTACAGATTATAGTACAGGGATGAGGGAGGGAAATGGGGCAGGGACTTATTTGTGGGGCTTTATCTGTCGAGAAGATACACTTTGTTTCTTAAAAACGAAACCACGGGCACGTGAGAAGTTCTCGGGGTACTGGTAGCGGGGTTCTTCATCTGGATGCCAGCTTTGCCTTGTGAAAATTCATTAAGCTGATCACGTATGATATGGGCATTGTTCCACACATATGTGGCTCTTCAATAAGAACTTATTAAATAAGTTGCAAAACAGATTTGACCTGAGCTGGGTAATACATTATTTATTATATTACTGTATATTAATACATACAGTATTGTTTAGTATACTATTCTGTTCTTTTTGTAGGCTTGCTTGAAATAATAATGAAATTCTATGAGCCTATAAATGCCTGGCAGTGACCTGGTTGCAAACGGAAATCACAAAGGTTTTCTCTTGGTGGCTGCCTGGCCCAGTGGCTGGAGGCTGCTTTATGAAAACAGGTCTGTAACAAACCACAGACTTTGGAGTAAGACGATTCTGAAATGTCGAGCTCCTCACATTCCCTCTGAGCCTCAATTTCTCCATCTGTCAAATGGGGCGGATATTGCCAGCCTCACGGTTCTGGTATGAGGCTTCCCAGGGCTGGGCCCCGCCAGGCCCTCAGGGAAGGGGCGTGCCGGGCCTTCTGCTGAGCAGAGGGCTGAGAACGGCAGTGTGTGATAACCGTGGGCCCGGCCATGGGGAGCTGCTCTGCTGAATCAGCACTATCAGGAATTTACAGGGCGGCCTGTCCAGGAAGCAGATTCCTTCCTCCTGTGCTTATCCCCACCCCTGGCCCATCCTTCAGATGGATGCAACACAAGCTGAACATAGTCACACACACACACACCCATCCCGCCGGATTTGGTGGACAACGAGTGCATCAGCTTGTACGTGGAAGTCCGTTCTCTGAGCTTGTCAGGAAGAAAAATAACAAGGACCTTGAAGCGGTGGTCAACCAGGGGGTCATTTGGTCTCCCTTCCCAGGTCATCCAGTGATCTGGAGATATTTTGATAGTTATAATTCAGGAGACGCTGCTGGCATCTAGTGGCTGGAGGCCAGGATGCAGCTAAACATTCTACCTTGCACAGGACAGACCCAACAGGGAATGAGCTGGTCCAGCTGTCAGCGGTGCAGAGATGGAGGCCTTCTAGAAAAAAGGGCAGAAGGGAGAGATGAGAAGCCACTCGGAACAATCCCGTACAGGACACACATGGGCTGTCACAGATGGGCAGTGTCTTCTAAGGACAGCTTCTCTAGACTTTCATCTCCAGAGAAACCCCAGCTGGACTGTGCTGTTATCACCAGGGCCTGACACCCCTGTGAGGGGGCAGGAAAGTGCAGGCCCCTTGCTCAGCCCGGACTGGCTGCCACAGGGTCAGAGCTGGTCTTGGGGGCTGATCCGGAGCCCGGATAAGGGCACACTTGGCCACTGTCTAACACTGGCTTTCTCACGACTTGATGACTCATTTCACACTTTAGTGAGAAACAGCAGATCAGAGAGCACAGTCTAAGATGGAAGAGCCAGAGAAGAGATACCATCACCTTAGTTTGGTCTAGCACTTTGTAATATTTATTTATTTTTTCCCCTAACTATAATTGATGTACAGTATTAGTTTCGGGTATACGACATAGTGAGTAGACATTTACATACCATGCAAAGTGATAGCGCTTTGCAGCTATCCCAAGGAGGCTTGGCCTTAATTAACACTCACAGCAGTGCCTGGTCAGGCCAGCATGTGACAGGTGAGGAAAAGGGGGCTCAGAAAGGCCAGGCTGTTGCCGCAGATCACCCCACTCATGGGAAACTCAAACTCAGGCCCGAGGCTCGAGTTCAGAGCCTGAACCCCGCAGACACCACCTCTTGGCCCATAGTCTCTGGGGTCTGGATCTTGGGACCATGACATCTGAGGAGGTAGGAGGAGAAGGAAGACTTTTCTGGGAGTCAGCGATGTGTAATTCTCATAACTGCTATGCTTCGCTGAATCCATTTACACATATTACATCATTCAGTCCTCCCAGAAACACATACGAAAGGCTAAATGCTGTTATCTCCATTTTCTGGAAGAAAATAAAATGAAAGCTGCCCAAATAGCACCCAAATAAGAAGGAACAGAGGTGGGATTCAAACTCAGGTCTCTGATTCGATGACCAGATGCTTACCTACCTACTGCCTTTGGCTCAAAACTGCTTTTAGTCACTGTCATCAAAAGTTTGGGCCCGTTGGGATTGAAATCCTTGCTAATTCACATCGTATCTTAGGAAGTGAATGTGCCCAGGGAATGGACTTTAAAGCTTTGGGGTTTTAGCTTTTTGCCTTAGCTTTTGGGTTTATGTCGAAAGCTCTATCATTTTAGAAAGGTTTCACAGGAACTGGCTGTGTGCGTGTGTGCGTGTGTGTGTGTGTGTTTAAAGAACAGAGTTGGACTGCTGTTTGCTCAGAAGGGTGTGGAAATTTTTCCGGTGTTTCCTTGGTTACGCGTTTTTCTAGGGTGCTAGAGAAGGCTCCGCCAAATCATTTTAGCAGTCGGATTTTATAAATTTATAAATCTTTAACCTTAAACGCCCTCCACTCAGAAATCCATAGATTTGGGGATTAATCTTTGTTTACGGCAAGTCCATTAACGGCTAATTCCTTTCCACAACCACCAAATCCATCTTCGCTTGGTGCCTGAAATAGAAGTGGCCGGGGTTTTGGTGGGCAGACAGAGGGGGACCTCCCACACACGCGCTGGGCCGGGCCTCCTTGGGATTGCCCTGACGTCACGTCTCAGACACCCGTGCCACTGTGTGGAACTCCCCTCCATGGTGCCTGCGGTCAGCCCAGGGCCCAGAAGTGTGTCCCTTCGGTGTCCTGATGAAGTCAGATTTCCTGGGCTGTGGATTCGGTTCCCGGTAATTGCCTTGCAGACCGGCAGATGCAAAATAAACATTTCTGGAGGCTGAAGCACACGGAGCTCCGGCGGTGGCCCACCAGGAGGGGCGGCGGGGGAGAGCCGCCTGCCGTGGATTCGGTGGAGTATTTATCAAGGCCCAGCACTTTGCCACTTTGCCGTTAGAATACACAGTGTGAGGAAAGCTGGCACGGGGCGAAGGTGGCATGGTGTGCCCCGCTTTACCTGCCTCAGCTCGTGGGAGAGGGGAAAAACTAGGCCTGTGTGACGTGGGACAGGCCAGGTCCCTAGAGGAGTGTGGGTTTTCTCCACTCACACAGAAAGTAGATATGGCCATGGGAGGGACCCTGCCAGCCCTCGCAGTGAGTCACTTTTCCACCACCCCCGTTCATCCTCTGAAGCTGCCGTCACATTGTGGTGGTTCCGTGGAGTGACAGCAGAGCCTGTCCTTGGGGAAAGGGCAGATCCAGAGCTGGGCAGACGGGAGTGACCATGCCCTTCCCAGCCGGCCAGGTGTGAGTAGGGGTGTGGGACTCCCCTCAAGAAAGAGCTGTCATTGCACAAGAGCTGGCTTCACTCCACAAAGAGAATGAAATCTAAAATTCCTATGAGGCCCTACTGTGGGCCGTCCTGGCACCCCCCTGCCTGCCTCTCTGGGTGCTTCAGCCTCAAAATCCACTTCCCCCACAGCTGTTTCTCAGATATATAGACGCCTCCCCATAATCCAACCTCAGGGCATTCACACTGGCTGTGCCCTCTGCCCGAAATGCTGGTCTCAGTCGTCTACCCAATTGTTACCTGCTCCAGGAAGCCCTCCATGATCACTCTATCTAAAATATTGCCTGGCACGAAGCCATATATTTGATTGTTTACTGATTGTCTCTCTCCCACACTAAAATCTGGCACGAGGCGGCTCCATGAAGGTAGGGACTTTTGCCTGTCTCGTCCACTACTGTGTCGTCATGCCTGGAACAGGGCGTGGCGTGGTAGATGCTCCATGAAGAGAGGGCAGATGTATGATCTCGCGCAATTCTGGAGGCTGGAAGTCCAAGCTCAAGGTGCTGGCAGATTTGGTGTGCAGTGAGGACCCACTTCCTGGTTCATGGACGGCCGTCTCCTCACTGCGTCCTTACGTGGGAGTAGGGGTGAGAAAGCTCTCTAGGTCTTTTATAAGGGCACTAATCCCATTCGTTAGGACTCCACCCTCGTGACCTAATTACCCCACAGAGGCCCCGCCTCCTCATACCCTCACATTGGGGGTTAGGATTTTAACAGATGAATTTGGGGAACACAAACATTCAGTCCATACCACCAACATTTATCTGATCCTAGGAGCAAGTATGAGCCATTGGTTACTCTCCTTGGGTTTTCATAGTCAGGCAGTCCTACATGTTCAGCTGTTTAGGTCATACTTTTTATTTTTCTGAGAAGTGTTTTTATTTGCATGCCACTCACTGCCGAAAAATGCAGAACTCTCAAAATGTAGAACAATTATAAAACCTAACCACTTTTCCTGTGTCTGGTGCCTGTGTGGTCTGGAGACAGGTATATTGGTGATCGTGGCATAACAAATGACCACAAACTCAGTGGCTTAAAACAACCCCGAGTTAAAACGATCTCACAGCGTCTGTGGCGTGGCTGGGTACACCAACCACGTCAGCACCTGACAGGCTGCAGTCAGGGTGTCAGCAGGTGCGTGAGTGGGGCTGGATCACTTTGCATCTGGAGCCGGGATCTCTAGGAAGGAGGGAACCCAGATATCTGACCATCGCTTCTCAAGATCTGATGTCAGGAAAACCCTCCAGAGTGGACTGTGGAGTTCCCACCTGGCACCTGCTGGCCGAGAAGGACGAGAAACCCACGTGGGACATGAGTGGGCCTTGGGACAGGGCCCATTCTGACAGCGCAAGCAGAGAAGCTGGAATCCCTTCAGGACCCAGAAATCCTAGCACAATGGGGTCTGGGTTCCGTGGCTGATCACCAACTGGGAGAGCCAGGTTGCAAGTGCAGAGCTTGTGTTCAACAATGACCCCTAGTGGCAAGGAGAGCCAGCGGCTGCAGTACGTGGTTCAGACAGGCCCAGTTGGTTCTGCTTGGAAACAGGACTGGCCCCCTTGAGACCAAGGAAATCCCAGAGTTCTTGGACAGTGGGAGTGGTGAGGAGGTAAGAGGCCCAAGAGGAGGTGTTAGACTTTCTAACGAGGCTCAATTTATTTACGGAAAACATGGACGCCATAGGGCAGTAGATGAAAACTGCATAGGTCATAAGATTGTTTTACAGAATAAAGTCTTAAAGAATAAACTAGAAGTTAGCAAACTTTTTTAAAGGACCACATAATAAATATTTTAGGCTTGTGGGCCATATGTCTTTGTTCCAACTAAGGAACTCTTCTCCTGTAACATGAAAGCAGCTGTAGACAATATGTAAAGGAATGAACATGGTTGTGTTCCAATAAAACTTTATTTACAAAAACAACCAGCCAGGTGTGGGCCATACTTTGCTGACCCCTGAAAAACAGCTGAGGTCAGTCTTTCCATCTTTATAAAAATAGGTTATTTACATTTTTGTAAAATGTTTTTACCTCTTTAGGTAAATGAAGTCTCCACCATGGATTAGCCAATTGTCCTTTTCTCTTAAATAAATAGAGGCTCGTCAACAAATTTTCTAACTGCTATTTCTTTCTTTGTATGAATGGAGAGTCATTTATTCATTATTAATTTCTTCTTTGGGCGAAGTGGAAGCCCAGTCATGGATTTCCTTATTGCTCTCTCATCTTTTGTGAGTTAGACTTGATTCGGCCATTTTAATGCACACACACACACGTACAAGGTCAGGAATGCACCATTTGTGGTCATGGCAGTGAATTGCTCCTCTTCTGCTCTGAGAGTCTGGAAAAGTTTATGAATATCAGATAGTATCCGCTGGCATTGTCCAGCAAGACACATCACTTCCTAGTGTGCGGGCACTTCCCTCCCGTCTAGCCGCATGCTTGCAGCACAGGCTCAAGCTGGCATCAGGATTTTCCACTAGACAGTCCACATTCTGGAGCAGCCAGCTCGGAGGTGTTCCTGCCTGCAAAGCCACAGCCATGTCCAGGGCCTCAGAGGCCAAGTCTGGGGAAGAACCACCAAGTAATTTGGGAGAACCAAGGAGTCTGGGTCAAAGGCGAAGGGATTTCCTTCCACCCTGGCTCCTCTGTGCACCTCTCCAGGCAGACTCGCCATTCATCTTGAGTGTATATCTTAAAAACTCGGAGCAGAGCTTTTTTTTAAAACGTGTAGGTTTTTTTTTTTTTCCTTACATGCTTATAGGTACTGAATATGGGTATTTGAAAACATTGGAGCTGTGAAAAATAGTCTTGGGTTCTTATAAAGTATATGAAATTAGAATTACTTTTTATTTACTGTAGAAGGATTTGATCAGGGAGAGAGAATCAACAGAAGGATTTATCATAGGGATTTGACCTCATGCAAATGGGAGCTGGTTCAATAGCCTATGAGTCCATTTCTGGAATCTGATGCCAGAGTCTGAAGTCAGCAAGGCGGCCGCCGTGAAGGAAGGATGGGCAGCAGGTGGGAGAGGACAGACTGGAAGCCCCGCCCAGGTGATCTGTAGAAGATGGATCCCTCATCACGGAACTAAGCGGGCCCCTGCCCAGCATGGGAAGACGCTGGGAGAGCCGGCTCACTGCTTCCCCACGCCAAGTAGGCGAGCCAGCACAGGAGCGTCGGCGAAGTGGGGGACCACAGCTCCCTGCACCCACCGTTCGAGCATAAAAAACGATATATCTGCTCTTTCACGTCTACCTTCCAGATCGTGCCTAAAATGTCTCTTGTGGCCCATGCTAACCAGAGACTATGAAGAAAAGGAATCCTGAGAACTCCAGCTTAGCTGAGTCGACACAATCCAAACCCGCCACAATTATGACATTAAAAAGTAGATGGCAGTAAGTGAATTTATTTGGGCTTTTATTAGAAATGTCATTCCCAACTGTCTGTCTAAATATAGACATTTAAAACACATAGAAGAAGATGTTCTGATGTAGTAGGAGAGGCTTGGAGGTCAGAACACCTAAATTTAAATTACAGGCTGTGTGGCCTAGGACAAGTTACTTAACCTCTCTCGGACTGCATTGCTTCGCTTGTAAAATGGGGATTAAAAATACCTACTGTGTCCAGATAATACACACAAGGCTCAGCACAGTGACTGCATGTAGTAGATGCCGAATAAATGAAGCAGCGGTTCATCAGGGCTCATAGCAGCAGCGTGCTTATTGGGTGGTGCTGTTTTCTGAAGCTGTTGTCCCATTATTCTGAAGTCATAACGAATTGCTGGCGTCCTTCACAGGCTGCCTGGGAGAAAGCCTTGTTGGAGATGCTCCACCTCTTCTTGGGAAGGTCTGTGCGTTTTGCTTTGTTTAAGCTCCACCTGGTCCTGTTCCTTCAGTCAGTCAGTCAGTCAGTCAGTCGGTCAGTCAGTCGGTCAGTCATCCAACAAAATGGATTAAGTACCTATTATGTGCCGAGCATTGTTCTAAAAACTGAGGACACAGCAGGGAACAAAAAGATGTGGGTCCTGCTCTATGGTATTTACATTCTGGTAGGCTGTGGTAGCCAGCCTCCAAGATGGCCTCAAGGATTCTTGCCTCTCAGGATTCACACCACTATGTCGTTCCCTCCCACACTGAATAGGAGTGACTTATCTCTTACACGCACATGCACACGCATACACACATGCCCACGCTCAAGGCAAGGTCCATGTAGTGAGGAACTGAGGCCTCCTGCCAACAGCCATGTGAGGGGCCCATCCTGGAGACAGACCCTCCAGCCCCTATCAAGCGTTTAAATGAGTCTGCAGCCCCAGCTGACAGCTTCTCTGCAACCTCATGTGAGACTCTGAGCCAGAACCACCAGCTAAGCTGCTTCCGAATTCCTGACCCATAGAAACTATAAGATAACCAGGGTTTGTTGTTTTAAGCCTCTACATTTTGGAGCGATTTGTTATGCAGCGATAGGTAACTAATACATGCAGAGAGGCAGACAGCGCCTAAAATAATGCCAGATGAAGGGTAAGAACTACAGAGAAAAAAAAAAAGCAGGGAAGGAGACCGGCCAGGTGAGGGGAACTGCAGTATTGAATGAGGTGGTCCGGGAAGGCCTCCTGAATAGCATGACGGGGACGAAAGACCCAAAGGAGATGAGCGGGTGAGCAGTGTGGAAGGGTCCTCCAGGTGACGGGCTCTGCAGGTGCAGAGGCCCCGAGGCAAGAGCGTGAGCGTGTCAAAGGATGAGCAAAGAGGCCATTGTGGCTGGACCAGATGAAGGGGGAAGATGGTAGACGATAAGGTCGGAGAGATGACTAGGTCCCGACTGTGAGGCACGGAAAGCTCTGTGACGAGATGATAATCATAGCGGCTCGAGGTCCCAGGCACATCTCGGTGCCAGGCCCTCCCCGTGTACTCCCTCCCGCAGTCCTCACCAAATGGGGCAGACGCCGGCAATCTCCATTTGCCAGAAGAAGAAACTGAGGCCCACAGAGGTTATATTACTTAGCTGAGGCCACACAATCGGGATGTGGCAGAGCCAGGATTCAAACCCAGGTCTGAGGTCCTCAAACCTGTGGTCTGAATGATGAGCTGGAATGTGGGTGGGGAGGGAGAAGAGTGGGGGGGGTGGGTCTGTCCATGTCCCTGGGGGATCATCATACTTCCTGCTGCTCTTTGTCCGAGTTGGGATCTGTTGAACCTGTGTGGTAGGAGGTCAAAGTGCCTATTTCAGGCCCTGGATTGAGCACAGGTCATAAATGACCCCCCAGGGTGGGATTCGGAATGGATCCAAGGTTCTCAGGGTCAGCAAAGGAACTTGGGGGGCCTCCAGCCCCAGAGAAAAGCCGGACTAGCCGAGTGCGCAGGCTTCGGTCTCGGCTCCCCACATTCGTGCATGAATCACCGGGGGTTGGGGGGCGGGCTTTGGTCTCGGCTCCCCACATTCGTGCCTGAGTCGCCAGGGGGTGGAGGGGAGTAGCACCACATGGTCTGCCCAGGATGCGGCCTTCTGTGGGGACCATGGCTCCTGCCATGAGCAGGCACAGTCTGTGGAAAAAGGCTGTGGTGGGGTACACCCTGGCTCTCTGCTGTGTTCTGTGCTGCCCCAAATTCGCTCGTGGCCTCCTGCCAACCAAGTGGGATCTGGTACATTGGTCTTTTTGTGTTTTTTTTTTTTTATTTTTAAAAAAGCCAATAGAGCACTTTTTGAGAAGCCCAAGGCCCAGATGTTAGATTTTGCTACTTTCCAGGTTATAACAACACAACACCAGGTGACATTTATTGCATGCGGGCTGAGTGTTAGGTACGGTACCAGTACGTATACACTGTTCTGTCACATTTGGTCCTCGTCACAGAGGGGGAGGTTGACGCAGTCCTGCAGGTCAGAGATGCCAGGGACCAGGCTGGCCGTTGGAGGTTGGGGGGGACGTGTGACCAGACCTGGGCATCTGTGAGAAGGAGAGCCCACAGCACCTGCCCATGGATTAGGTGTGTGGGCCAAGGATTGGGGGCAGCAGCGACACCTACTCAGGTGGTCGGTGTGACAAGGTGGTTGGTGCCGCTGTTTTTGGTGTTGGAAGACGTTGCGGGCCTGACCCTGGGCAAGTCCCTTAAGTTCTCCATGCTTTAGTCTTAGTCATCAGTAGGGTAGGGTTAGACAGTCCCGCCTGGGAAGCCGTTGCAAAAATTAAACGAGATGCTGGATAAAGAACCTGGGACAAGAAAAAGACAAGATTCACACACACACACGTGGTTTATATGTAACATGCCTTGTATATTATATGTGATTTTATGTGTATGAGTTAAAACACTGGAGAAGGAGCGATTTGGGGTGCTGTCGGGGCACCAGGAGAGATGTTCCTTCTCAGAATTTTTCTCCAGTTCCATCCCTGGGAGAAACAAGCCACTCCAAAGAAATGAGAACCATCTTGATGAAAATGCACTGTTGCCAATTGTGGCAAAGGCCAATCACATTATGTTTTCGCTGCCATCTGTAAATGGCACCCCTGAGAGATGGCCTCCACTCAAACCAGCAGAGCCCCTGAAATCAGACGCTTCTCGGGATGATTCAGTTCGGGCCCACTTGCCCTTGACCTCATTCGGGGTCTAATGTTCTGTCTCGCCACTGCAGATGCATGGATTTCAGGGTTTTGAGGGCTAACGGAATTGCCACACACTTGTGGGCTTGAGTCATTTCTTAGCTTCGAGGCCCCATTGCGCTCACTTGCGTAATGGGTATTTCAGCATCTAGACCCAGGCGCTCACTCTCCTGTGTCAAACGTGTGACATCAGTCCCTGGGTTGGTCTCAAGTTTCTAACTCTCGGGTGAATTCAGGGTCTACGCGGGGTCATTTTCACGTTCTAGAGCAAAGCTTTTGTCCCCCCAGCAACACTTGGCAGTGTCCAAAGGCACGACTGGCTGTCACACTGTAGAGGACGGAGTGTGAGAGGCACTACCGGCATCTAGCGGGAGGAGACGAGGGGGCTGCTGAACCCCTCACAGCCCCGCAGCGAAGAATAGATCCAGCCCCAAATGTCGGTGGTGCCAAGGCCGACAAACTGCTCTAGATTTGCTTGTTTATTGAACAAGTGCTGAGTGCCTACTGTATGCCAGGTCCTGTTCAGCCCTCAGGGTAAGACTGTGAATGAGACCAATGTGGTCCCACCCCTCACGGAACTAACATTCTGCTGAGAAGACAGAGAAGAAACCGGTGGGCAAATAAATATATTTCCTGGGATAATCTTAGATAATGAAAAATGCTGTGGGAACTGGGCCTACGTGTTTTCGCACACAATGTTTTCCCTCGTGCCTGGCACGGTGCTTGGCATGGAGTAGGGCTCAGTGGGTTTTCACTGATTTTACAGTGTGTTAAGAGTAACCACCTCTTCTGGTGGCTAACTATATGCCCTTGGGCGGAGCCACCTCTCTGTGCCTCCGTTTCTTCATCTGTAAAATGGGAGTTGTCATAGGATCAAATGAGCAAATGATCCTATGGTACGGGGATCGAAAGAGAGGATATGTATAGAGCACCTGGAACACACCCGGCCCTCAGTAAGTGCTCAGTCAGCGTTAGCGACATACGTTCATTCTTCCCTGCCACCGTGAGTCGACAGAAGCTGTCCTCGCTCTGACTCCTTGGTTCCATCTGTGCCCTTCCCTTTTGCCAGCGGTGGTGAGTTACGAGCGCCTCGCGCAGTGTCATAGACCTCCCGGCAGGTATGAGATGGATGGGGAGAAAAGGAAGTGGAGAGAAAATGGGTGTGATTGAGAGTAGTCCCTGCCACCACTGGGGAGGGCACAGATGAGCTCTGTGTCTACAGGTGGCCCTTCAGCGTCATCATGATGAGTCTGCGCACTTTTCACGGCCAGGCACCTTGGTAGCGTACACAGGTCCAGCTGGCTCCTGACCTCTCTTCAGGGTGTTCTTTTCTGCTGCTGCCAACTGCTTCTCATCTGTGGCCAGCTCCCAAGGAGGAACTATGGTCTAAGGTCTCGGTTCTCCACCTGAGTGAGTCAAGAGCCTTTTGGCCACAAGGAAGAGAAAGTCAACTGAAATGGACTTAGGCCAAAAAAGAAAACGCATCAGTTCACATAACAGAAAAGTCAGGGCATGGCAGGAGTCAGGGCGCAGTTTCCAGGGACCTCTCTAGTCTCCCATTCTAGTCTCCTCTACCCTGGCTATATTCTCAGGCGAGTTCTTCCCAAGCACTGGCTGAACCTCCCCACCTCGTCCCTACCACTGACTCTGGGCTCACGTGCTACAAGTTTAGGAATTTCAGTTGAAAGAGCATCTCTTTCCCAATAGTTTCAGCAAAACTTCTGGGGCCAACTCTGATTGGCCCATCTGGGGTCATGTGTCCATTCCTGAACCAATCACTGTAGCCAAAGGGATGTGGTGTTTTGATTGGCTAGGCCTGAGTCGTGTGCCTGTCCTCTGGTCTGGAATAAGGGCGACTCCACCCTTGGAGAATGGAGGAGGGGTGTCCCCCCAGAAGAAAATCAGAGTCCTGTTACAGAGGTTATAGTCTAGACATCAGATGCCCTCTATAGCATCACTTTGAGCATAAAACCTAAGGGCTGAAACCCCTACTCTTTCCGATTTAACCAACACAACTTGGGTTGGTGCTGTCAGCGGCTTTCCGTTTTGGTGACAGACATCTGCATGGTGGGCTCTTGTACAAGGGGCATTCCCATGAAAGACAGCGGGCTCCAGGAAGGGTAGCACCCATCTGGGCCCAGCGATCTCTCAGTGCCAACTGCTTCCTAGGTATCAACCACAGACACCGCTCCACCCTTCACCTGACCCCGTGGCCTTTCCATAGAGCAAAAGACCCTTGGATCCCCTTTCTCCACATCAGACTCAACTAAATTCAAAAGCAAACCCACGAGACCAGTTTAAAAATAAAACATACTCAAGATGAAACGTGACTATAAACTTTTTTTTTAACTGAGAGATTCAGATATGCCTGCAACTATTTTATTGAGTTGTTTTAAAAAATTAGATTCATTTTATTAGATGTTTTTAAACTTCTTCCAATGTTACCTGCTTTAAAATAAGAACAGGAGGTTAGAAAGAACTCTTTGAACTTTTTCCTAGTTCAATTTTTTAATAGAATAAAAATAATAAAAACATACAAACTAAACATGCAATAAAAAAATCTTTTCAGGGGGATTAACTTCAAAGAGAGCACATCGAAAAATAATAGTAGCAATTGTAGTAAGAGTAGCTCACAAATACTTCACATCTCCTGTGAACCAGGTGGTGTTCTAGGTACTTTATTAGTATGAGCTAGATACTGATATTGTCCCTGTTTTATAGATGAGGACACTGAGGCACAGAGAGGTGACGTGACTAGGGTGACATGGCTTCGAAATGATACAGCAGGGATCTGAAGCTAACTAACCCAACTCCAGAGTCTGGTCTCTACCTACTGGCCGATAGGCCCAGGGTGATCTGGTTCCTCAGCCATGGCTTATTAAGATGACTTCACTCTTTCTAGATGGTGGAGGGAGAGGCCACCTCACTTGAACTTGTTTTGAGGTTCATTCAGCAAAGGCTGCATTTCATGACTGCTCGATGTTTTTGTAATTAAAGCTGAGAACCCATATTGGTGAATGGACTCTCTCAAACGTTCTTCCTCCGCCAAAGTTCTGTTAGCCTGCAATCCTCAGGGGCACTTCACATATACAAACTTCAAAGCCAATTACACCCAGCCTGATGTGACTCGTGGGTGCCTCCCAAGGCCCTGGCAGAGATGACAATTGGCGATGGAGCTGTTCTGATGATGTTTCATTTTGATCAAACCAGAAAAAATGTGCAAACGCTCACGAGGCTATTTATAAACTTCAGCTGTGGCCACTTACCCACATCTAATTCTGCTAATCACATAAACACAAGTTCAAAACACAAGTTCATCCCCACCCATCGAATGCATGTCCAGCTCATCCCCACCTTTCAGACTCCCTGCATTCCAACCCCACCCCAAGCCCAGCCAAGAAAATGGTTTCCTTTGTCATTTGTAGTTGCTGTAATTAGTATTGTATACACAGCAATACCGGGCCTGTTTCCTTTGTTGTGCTCTGTCCCAAGCTATGCTATTAAAACAGAGTTTTGACTTTTTGGGAGGTCTAAACATCTCAAATGCGTGAGGCTGCATTTGTAAAGAATTTCAGAAGAAGAGTCCCACTTCAAATTTCCATTTATAACCAGTTATATCTATTAGGATTAGGTTTCACTAAATATAACAGGAAAAAAACCCCCAAATATGTTAATGTCTTAAGACCAAAATTTATTATTGTCTCATAAAAATATTAGAGATCCAGGTGACTTTCTGTTCTGTCATTCTCAGCATGTGGCCTCCATCTTCAAGGTCATCTCATGAGTCAAAGTGGCTGCCGCAGCTCCAGCCATCACATTCACTTTCTAGGCTAGCAGCCAGAAGAAATTGAAGAGCCAGAGAGCCCTCACACCCTCCTTTTTATAGAGCCTTGTTGGCAATAACCTGCCAAAGTTCCTTTTGTATGTCCTGGGCCAAATCAGTCACAGAGGCATATTTAGCTGCAAGGGATGCCAAGAACTGCAGTCTTCGAACATTGGCTGACAATCGGCAGTCTCTGCCACCATCAGAGATATGATGTGACTAGATCAGCCTAGAAGAACCGGAGTCTGCCCACCCGGAACAGTACCAAGGAGCCCCCTGGTGCTTCTTCCCTTATTCATTGAGTCTTTATTACTTGGGACAAACTCCCTTCTTCCAGAGGGGCTGTGACCTGGGGATAGAAGTGACTTACTGGGTTTAGGTAAATGTGACTCGGCAAAACCAAAAGAGCAATCTCCTGTGTTCTCGGAGTATATCTCCAAGCTCCGCCTCCATGATAACTCGGTAGCTGAAGCCTGTCCCCCTCGTTCGCCATCTGTCCACCTCTCCCCACCTATGCCAGCAGAGGAGCATTCAGGGCTCTGCTGTGGGTGTTTGTGTCTCTCTCCAGGAGGCATCGCCAGCATATCGGCTCTCCTGCCGTCCGCTTCGCTTTCCTTTCCTCATCGGATTGTTACTCTCCCATCAGCTCTTTCGAGGCCACTAGAGGATGGCTATAGGGAAGGCCATCAGAGGAAGTGGGGTCTCCTGCAATAGGAGCCCAGTGGGATGGCCATGGTGGGGAGGGGTAGGCAGTGGAGTCGGCCAGCAGCTCCTTCCTTACAAACAACAGGAAGGAGCGAGGCACTGGGACTCAAAGCCCAGAGGAGAGAGCTCGTGTTAAAGCAAGGGTTCCCATGCAGGGGCGATTCTGCCCCCCGCCAGGGGAATCTGGCAATATCTGTGGACGTTTTGGGGTGGCACAGCTTGGGTATAGGGGTGTTACTGGCACCGGGTGGACAGAAGCCAGGGACGGTGCTGAGCATCTGACAGTGTAGAGCACAGCACCCCCCTGGCCCCCGGCAAAGCATCATCCAGCCCGAAATGTCAATGCTGTTGAGGCCGAGATCCGACTAGAAGGGAACAAAGATGGCGCAGCTCTAGGCGGAGAACACGTGCTCTGAGGTCGAATCCCAGCAGGGCTACATGACAGATCGGTGACCTGGGGCAGGCAGGCCCCCTGACCTCTCAGGCTTGTCTGCACATTTGCATATTCGTACCTGCCTCTGGGGCTTCCTGGAGGTTGAACGAGATAAGCCCCCTAAGGTGTTCGGTATGATACCCGGCACCCTGGGCTCTCCCGTATTTGCAGAGCGCGACCCAGGAAGAGAAAGTACGTTGGGATTTCCGTGCCAAGGTCCTGTCCTGCGAGTAAAAGAGCAAAGGTCGGTTCTGAAGTTCAAAGGCCAAAAACAGATATCTAATGCGGTTGCGCAGTCATCATCCTGTGCCGCACCAGGAGGCGAGGCTGCGCCGGAGAGCAGGACATGCCGCTCCACGTGGCTAAACCCCGGCGTGTGCCAGAGGACGGTGGGGACACGGGCCACCTGGGCCCTCTGCCCCTGCACACCATGCGTGCTCACAACAGTGTCCCCCTGTTAGATGGCTTGAGATTTGGACCTGCCTTTTCTTGTCCAGACTTCTTATGGGTTTGGGTCCCACAGAGAAGGGGCTATTTAAGCAAAGACTTGACAGGGATGAGAAGAGGAATTGTTCAAAGGCTTCCAGAAAGAGCGCCCCGGGCAGAGGGAACGGCGAGAACGAAGGGCCTGAGCAGAAGCACATCTGGTGCTTTCAGCAGCAGCAAGGGAGCCAGCGTGGCTGGAGCAGCATGAGGAAGCAGAAGGGGGAGCTGGGGGGAGAGGAGTGTCCTGGGCCCGGCTGGGTTCATCCTGCTCCTATGGAGATGAGAAGCTACCGAAAAGTTATGAACAGGGGAGGGACAGAGCCCCTCTGCTGTTGCGTGAGGAGGCAGGGAGCCCAGAGGAGGTGACATCAGGAGCCCAAGCGGGAGGGATGGTGGAGGGAGAGGAGAGGTGGTATTTGAGATAGATTTTGAAGCTGGGACCAGTAGGATTTGCTGATGGATTGGTGTTGGGCTGAGAGAGTCACCATCAGATGTTTTGCCCTGAGAAACTGTAGCAAGTTGAATGGTGACCCCTCAAAAGATATCCCAAGTCTCAGCTCCCCGGAACCAGGGCAAGTGACCTTCTTTGGCAGAAAGCGTCTTTGCAGATGTAATTAAATTAAGGATCTCAGGATGAGATCCTCCTGGATGTCGTGGGGGCCCTAAATCCAATGACAGGTGTCCTTATGAGAGAGAGAGGACACAGAGACACAGGGAAGGGCATGTGAGGGTGGAGGCGGAGACCGCAGCGCTGCGTCTGTAAGGAGCACCTAGGATTGGCACGCACCGGGAGCTGGGAGGGCGGCCGGAACGGGTTCTCCCTCAGAGTCCCCAGTCCTGCAGACACCTCGATGTCAGTCGTAGGCCTCCAGAACTGCGGGAGGTTAAGTTACGGTCGTTTTAAGCCACCTAGGTTTTGGTACCTTGTTTCAGCAGCCACAGGAAACTCACGCAAACTAGAAAGATGGCTTTGTCTTGACTTGACATGGAGACTGGAGGAGGAGGAGGCTTGTGTAGAAGGGGGTAGAGGCCGGGGACCCTGATCAGTCCTGTGTAGGGAAGCCGTGACGGTCCAGTGAGGTGACCCTTGCTGTTTCACGTGGACCCTCCTCCCCCGACTCTTCCTGTGCCTGGCCTCCCTGCTCAGGTCTCTGCCCGGTGCTGCCAGAAAGGCCTGTCCCCTCGCTGTCTGAACTAGCCCCTGCCACTCCCTGAGCTCTGCCAACCTGTCTCATTTTCCTCCTGGCACTTAGTACTCTCTGGACTTACCTTATTCGTTATCTGCTTCCTCAGCATCAAGACATACATGCCCCGAGCTGAAATTTGCACAAGGTTGGGGGCCGTCCCTGTTCTTATTTCGTTTTATCTTTTGTTTCTTTGTTTTCCTCTTTATGTTTTGTTTTGTCTTATGAATCCCCAGGGGCCAGGCAGGGCCGAGCCCACAGCGGGCCCCTGATACATGCTGAAGGCAGGTGCTCAGTGGTCACCATTCCCTCCGTGGGTGGTTCTGATGCTTTACTGTGCTGAACGCTCACCTGAGCCACTCGTTTGAGATGCATAATCCTGAATTCTGACTCACCTGAGCCACTCGTTTGAGATGCGTAATCCTGAGATTCTGACTCGCTAGCTCTGGGTTAGGACTTGGAAATCTGCATTTTTAACAAAATCCCCCCCGCGATTCCTATTCGAGTGACCTGAAGGCACACACGGTGCCAAACGCTGCCGTCCAGGCTGCTCTGGGGGCAGCTCCTGGCACGCTGCCTCCCGGGCGGCTGCTGCCTGCTGGGGACTCAGCGGCTTGATGATTTACAGATCTCCTTCAACTCGAGGGGCTGGAGCTCAGACTCCCACCTAGCTCTGCGCCCTTCTCCAAAGCCCTGTTCTCTGGCGTGGTGCTTCAGACACACACAGGGTGTTTCTGTACATGTCCCTGTCTGACTCACAAGACACTGGATGGAGCCAGGAAGGGGCCTCCTGGCAGGACACCCACTTAGCTGCCAGCCCTGGGATAATGTCACTCCAGATGCCTGGTGACTAACCCGTGGCCCCAAGGGCATCTCTGGGTGGGGAAGGGAAGTGGTCCGGCATCTCCAGAATTTAAAAGCAAACATCTCGACATGATTAATGAAAGCATCTACTACACTCGGGAAATTCAAATAAAGGCCAGGACTTGAGGGATGGAGGCAAGGAACAGTGGCCAGTAGGTGTACTCGCAAACTTGACCATTTAAGGGCATGGCTTCCAGAGCCTGAGACACAGTTGACATTCAAAATGATGCTTGACCTTGGGAAAGCAATGAATCACAAATCTCCAGTGCCTGAAGGCAGAGCTTCCAACCTCTGTGAGCCCCAGGGCGTTTCTGTCCTGAGAACAACCCTTTGGCCAACGGCAGCCATTTCTGCCAGAGGCAGTGACGCTTCTTATCCTAGGAGCTGACCTTGTGGGGAGAGGTCGGCTTCCTGGGGAAGCCCCTGGGCTGAGGAAGACTTAGCGTCTCGAATGGGTCTCGGCTGGTCCCAGGTTTGGGACGACCAGTAAATGTTAGATCCAAACATGGGGACAAGTCTTGGCGTGTGGAGACAAGGCCAGGGAGAAGCAGACGCCGGTGAGCAAGAAGGGCGTCTGACTCGTGCTGAGACCGGCGTAGCAGCCCCGAGTGCCGGGCCATGCAGGCAAAAGCCGTTCCCTGTCTGTTCTCCCACACACGACTCACGACACCTCTGACACTAGATGTGTGGGTTTTCCTTCCACCCAGCAATTCTGGACACCAGCTGCGCTTCCTACAATGCAATTCAATGCTGACACTCATAGGAATTAGTGTAGACCCCACAGGTTAAGGGCTCAGTCCCGCAAGACTGTCCCCTCTTCAGTGCCAGTTGCGGGTCCAGGTCGTCACCTGTGCTTCTGACCAACCAGCAATACATGGAGGTTCCCACGACCCCCTCCTCAGGTTTTGTAATTTGCTAGAGAGGCTCATAGAACCCAGAAAAACAGTTAACTTACTATTGGCAGTCGATTACAAAGGATGTTCTAGAGCAGGGGTCCCCAGGCCCCGGGACGCAGACCAGTACCAGTCTGTGGCCTGTTAGGAACTGGGCCGCACAGCAGGAGGTGAGTGGCGGGCAAGCCAGAGAAGCTTCCTCTGGATCGGCAGCTGTTCCCAGCACTAGCATCACCGCCTCAGCTCCACCTCAGATCATCAGGCATTAGAGTCTCATAGGAGCGCTGGTCCCTGGTGCCAAAAAGGATGGGGACCACTGTCCTAAAGGATATGAATGAACAACCAGATGAAGAGATACATATAGTGGGTCCAGAGTGTGGGGGCTTCTGTCCTCATGGGGTTGGGGTATGCCACCCTCCTGGCATGTGGGTTTGTTCACCAACTCTGAAGCTCTCTGAATCCTGTACTGTGGGACTTCTATGGAGGCTTCATCATGTAGGCATCGCTTACGAACTCACTTTCCAGCCCCGCTCCCTTCTCTAGAGGATGGGTGTGTGGCTGAAAACTCCAAGCTTCTCATTATGGCTTGGTTTTTCTGGTGACCGGCCCCCATCCAGGAGCCCACCAAGAATCACCTCATTACAACAAAAGATGCTCCTGTCTCCCAGGAAATCGTAAAGGGTTTAGGAACCGGGTCAGGAACCAGAGTCAAAGAGCAAATAGTAGAACGAAAGATGCTCTCAGCATCCCTGTTCACAAGGGTTTTAGGAGCCCTGTGTCAAAAACGGGACAGAGACCAACATGTATTTTCCATTATTTTACACAGTTCCCACCCTCAGCACCCTAAGCGAGCAGCTCGTCTCATCTCCCTTCAGAGGCAGAAGGAAACAGAAGAGCACTTGGCTTAAGACCCCGTCATGTCTAAATTGTTAGGGGGCCTTGGGCAGCTACGGCAGTGAGAAGACCAGCAGCCACCACGGCAGTGACAGTCGCCATTCAGCACAGGCCAGGGGCTGGACTAAGCCCTTTTCACACATCATCTTGTTTCATCCTAGCACCGAGAAGGGCAGAGGCTTCGGAGTTGAACAGAGGTGGGATTCTGCCCCTTAGGAGCTGGTGACCTTGAACATGTCATTTAACCCTTGGGGGCTTGAAAAACAGCCATTTATTTATTCATTTCATAAATCTGCTATCTAGGCAGGGCTCGGTGGAAGAGCTTTGCTCTACATGGTATCGGTCAGTATGGTCTGCTGGAAAGCTGGCATCTGGAATTCCTGAAGGCTCAGGCACTCAGAGTGAATGCTGATGCTGGTACTGATGCAGATGCAGAAGCTGAAGCGGATGCAGATGCAGAAGCTGATGCAGATGCAGATGCAGAAGCTGATGCTGATGCAGATGCAGAAGCTGAAGCTGATGCAGATGCAGAAGCTGATGCAGATGCAGATGCAGAAGCTGAAGCGGATGCAGATGCAGAAGCTGATGCAGATGCAGATGCAGAAGCTGATGCGGATGCAGATGCAGAAGCTGAAGCTGATGCAGATGCAGAAGCTGATGCAGATGCAGATGCAGAAGCTGATGCGGATGCAGATGCAGAAGCTGATGTGGATGCTGGCTGTCAGCTCAAAGAGCTGGGGCTCCTTGGGCAGCTCTGTCTATCTCTGGGTGGTCCCTTTTCATGGTATGTTCAGATTAGGGTGGCCAGATTTCTTATGTGGCAGCTCAGGGCTTCAAACTTCCTCTTTCATCGGAGTGTCTTCGGATGTCCTAATTTTTCTACAATATACATATGAGTAAGAAAAATAAACATGTTATCAGTATCCACTTGCAGCTTGTGCCATTACACAAGGCATCGTACCCAGAAGGGCCTTACACTTAGCACTTTCACCATCTTAAAATTCTTTGCTTTATCTTTGAACTTGTGTTTCGTAAGTGAAGTTCATCGGGACAAGGGAGCACCTGCGTGAGCGAGGAGGCACGCGCAGTATGTGTGTCTGCTGTTCCTCACCATCCATTTGCACGTAGTGTTCGCTGTTCCCCCTGACTTCAGAATTCTGGATGCCCAAGGAACCTTTTCTTACGTGTGTCACTTCCCGGTCGTGGTCAGCCTTTTACCCTGAAAACGATGACTTGGAAGGAAAGGGCACGACCGCCCATCTCTCATTCCTTCCCTTTCGGTCCCTCCTTGCTCATCAGTGAGCAGAAGGTAGAGAGTGTTGGTAGAATCTGCGCATTTCGAGAATTGAAATACAAACGGTCATGTGAGTTTCCCGCGGCCTTCACACTGTCTGGTGAGGGTGGAACGCATAGCTTTTGCGAGACACGAAGCTCAAGTCGTGTGATTTTGGTGATCCTGCGTGTGGGTTAAACGTTCTTGGATTTGCATTTAAAATCAGGGCCGTGCAATATAAAGATGGACAGTAAAAATGCATGCTAATAATTTAAAATTACGATTTTTTTCTATACCTCGAATGACGTTAAATAACAAATAAAAAAAACACCACAACCAGCCAAGAGAGAGACCGCGGAATAAAGGAAACACCTTTATATTTTAGGATCTTTAGTGGCGCTATTTTCCCCCTGCTTTTTGAATAAGGACCCTGCGTCTTCAGTTTGCACCGGGCCCCAGAGGTCACGCAGCGAGTCCCGTGTACCCTGTAGAAAGAGACAAGGAAAGAAAAAAGCAGGGCACAGAGCAGAGTGTGGCGAGCTGGAGGCTGGCTCCGAGCCCAGGCCTCGTCTCCTCCCACCCAGATTTGCAGAGAGGAAGGAGCTGGAAGATTTGTTTGCACTCGGTTCAGTTAATCAAGTGGCCGGGTAGGCATCGGCAGTAACTTAGACTTTATCACAATATTTTCTTTGGCTCCTGGCTTCACCTTGAAGGTGAAGTTTGGTGAGCGGGAGCAGCAGCCCTGAGCTCACTCCCTTGGGTCCTTCTGGAGGCCTGCAAGCACAAAGAAAGCTCATTCTTCTGCTCTTGCAAACAATCAGGCCCTTTCCCTCTCCTATTTATTTTTTCATTTTAAGTACAATTTAGAAAGGGCCGGGGACCGTGACTCAGCCCTGCCTCGAGTCCCTTGGGGAGGCTGAGAACAGGAGCGTGGGGCCCCGCTAATCTCCAGGAGCGATATTTATGACCCGCTGGGAGGCGAAAGCACACATCGCTGGTTTTCCTGTTGGAGCAGCCAGGAGCCGTAGTGCGGGGGACCCCGCCACCGGGTGGCCCCGGGGCGGCCCCGCCTCTCCCGTAGGGATGGCGTACCATCAGCTTAGCTTCCCCAAAAGGCTCCTAGGCTTCTGGGGCAGACAAGGGTAGGAAGCCAGTGTGAGGGCTGGTGCCAGCAGAGCCCTCAGGCACCTTCGCCTGTCCTCAGCCCGAGGACCAGATGGCAGGAAGCATGCTCTGTAGGGGAGCCTTGTGCCTGACGGGCCCTCAGCCATCAGGAGGAAAGGAACTGGGGGAAGGGACTTAGGGAATTGACTCGCTGGGCCATTCCAGAGTTTTTCCTAGCACAGCCATCCAGCACACACCCGGATGGGGTAGGAGAAGGGGCTTGGCTTTGCCCTCCCTTGGGGGCAAGTCTGAATTCCAGCTCACAGTCTCTGATGCACCTCCCTCGTGTGGCTGATGCAGGGTGGGCGGAGGCGGGGGCGTAGACGTGCTCAGTGCGTGTCACTTCTCCTTATAATCGAGATGCACCAGAATCTAAAGTGTCCTGATTGTTAATTGTCAGCGTGTCAGAGACTGCTCTTTGTCCCCCATGCTGGTTTTCTTCGTCTTTGATAATAGTATTCTGCATCGTAGCTAGGCTTGTGGCCATCCCGAATAAGCTGCACCTCCAACAGCTGTGTGTGACCACATGACCAAGCTCAGGCCAAGGGGCTGAGCAGAAGTGACGTGAGCCGCTGCCAGGCCTCATCCTCAAAAAGTGGGCACGCCTCCCCTGCCCTCCTGCTGCTGGCCGAATGCAGAGCCAGATGAGGTGGACCTCTGGAAGTCACTCTGGGAAGCAGGCAGAGCAGGAAGGGGGAGCCTGGGTCCCTGGCCCCATGGAGCTTCCATAGCCACCTGCTAGTCCTTGAACTTCCTGGCAGAGAGGCATAAAATGATCTCTTCTTTAAGCTGCTGTTATTTGGGGGTCTCCAGGTCAGCCCCTTGAACTGTACCCTAACTAATTCCTTTGGCAACTATCTCAAGTTTTAAAACTATTATGTGGGCTGACACCTCGTGTGCCAGATGAAACCCGTCGGCAGGTTTGGCACAACCTCTGCCCTCGATTTGGAAACCTGACCTGGGAGAATGGGGCAAGAAATAAACCAGTTTTGTGAGGATCAGTGTATAATAGTAATAATAATCGAAAGCTCAGTAATCTGTTGCAAGCCGTCTGTGCTGAGGCTGGGGCTGAGCCCGGACTTGGCTTTGCCAGCTTGCAATGGATTATTGAGCTTTTAATTGTTATTACTATTATACATTAGTCCAATAAGGCAGACCCTTTTAAAGATGAGGGTACGAGAGTTGATGGCCTTAAGTATGGACCAAGACAAGCTTCATCTGCGGTCAGTAAGGATCTTTGGTTACCCAGGCCAGCAGGAGGCCATGGGGACCCTTGGCATGATACTTTCTATTCACCCACCTCCCCGTGTCAGAGATGAGGCTGGGGTAGAGAGGGAAGGGGGCCTGCCCCTGCACAGATGCCCAGTGAGTGGCAGCATTGGGCCTTGGGGGAGGTGTCACTGCAGGTAGAGAAGCAGAGAGAGTGAATATGCTAGGGGATTTGCTCACTCACGGGCTGGGTGCCAGTACTCCCTCCGACTCCTTCGTAAGTGGCCTTGACGGGAGAGATGGCCAAAGGGCCCCCGGGCTGTGTCGTGATGGGGTGAGGGGCCTCTCAGATGTGGAGGCGGCCCTGTTCCAGCTGTCGCTCCTGCACGGCTGCTTTTGAGAGTCCCCTGGCCCCAGGCCCCCATCAGCACCACTGATTCATGTTTCTGTTGTCACAGGAGAGCCACTCTCCCAGACAAAGCGAGAGGCCTGCGGTGTGCTCATGGGCAGCCGCAGATGAGGGGTCTCTGAGCCACCCACTGCAGCAGAGCAAGGACTGTTGTTTAGCCAGATGAGAGAGGTTGAAGGGATTAGAAGTCTGTCCCAACAAGCTGGAAAAAATAAGACATTACTTCCCAGGGCAGGAGTTTCACCCTGCGCTGAACCTTGTAAGTGTTTCGAAAACGGAGGCAGAGGACAACATGTAGGAACAAATCCTGGCTCTGCCACTCGCTAGCTGTGTGACCTTGGATGACTTACGTACCCTCTCTGAGCCTCGACGTCCTCATCAGTAAAAGGGGGGTGGTAGGAGTAATTCCCTTGCAGAGCTGTGAGGATTAAGTGAATAATAAATTCGTTGGCATCATGCGTGTTGGATGAAACGCTGCAAACGTCTCCTGCGATTTTCCGAGGGAGGGACATCCTTAACTGCGCATCAGTTTCCTTTAGCTGCTGTAACGAATTAGCATAAATTTAGCGGCTTAAAACAACACGAATGTAGTATCTTGAGTTCTAGAGTTCGGAAACCCTAAAGTCAAGGTGTCAGAAGGCTGACTTCCTCTGGGAGCTCTGGGGAGAATCCATGTTCTTGCTTTTCTTGAGCTTCTAGAGGCTTCCTCCTTCATCTTCGAAGCCACCAACATCTTCCTCTCTCTCTCTCTGACCTCTGCTCCTGTCACCACTCATCCTTCTTTGATTCTGACCCTTCTGCCTCTCCTATAAGGACTCTTGTTTCTATATCCGGCCCACGCACATAATCCAGGAAGATGGGATCATCTTCCCATGTCAAAATCCTTAAATTAATCCCATCTGCAAAGCCTCTTTTGCCATAGAAGAAAACATAATTATGGGTTCTAGGGATTAGAATGTGGACATCTTTGGGGGGAGGGGAGGGGAGGGGAAGAGGACGTTATTCTGCTTGCCATTATCAGTGATGGTGACTTTTAGTTTTTTGAAAAAAAATGGGCCTAAGAAGACATCTTAGGGTGGCTGTTAGGACTGTCATTGTTTAAGACATATGCCACAGAGGCCCAAATAACAGTGGCTAAAGCAAGATAAATTTCTCTCTCAAGGCTTGGGCTGAAGTGGCCTACCCACTCAGACTTCCTTCTACCTGAAAAAAATGAACCCTTGGTTTGTTTAATCCTCTTTGCTTTGGCAATTTGGGGTCTCCCTGGCCTGCCCGTTGGCTCTCTTCCCTTGTATCAGGAAAGCTTGCTGGTAGGTGTGCCCTGTCCAGCTATATATAGCCCCTGGCTCATCCCACCATCCCAAGAAGCAGCTGGTTGGGAAGGGAGACCATATAAAGCTGCACAGGAAACTCATGCCTCTGACAGACCTTAACCAACTTGATCCTTTATTTGTGAATGAGTAACAACATTCACAGGATCTCAAGACATTTGGAGAAAAACATCACAAAAAGGAAGGATCAAAGTGGATAAAGTGAACACTCTCCTCTAGAATAAACAGAGATAATTCAGGGATGAGAGGGAAAATTATTTTCATCCTAGTTCGTGTCTTTAGGAGGATTTGAGAGGCCGTTGCGTCAACGAGTATGTCGTGAAAAGGACTAGTCAGAGAAGAAGAATCGTTCTTGAAAATGAGAAATATGATTGATTGCATTTGAAAATTTCAGCCAGTGGGCTGAGAAATAAAACAGACACGGCCAACGATAAAGTTAGTAATCTATAAGACAGCTGAAGAACCTTCCCAGCACGTAAAGCGATAAGGCTGGAAAATATAAAAGTCGAGACAGAGAGGATAAATCCCAGAGTTCCACCCTGTAAAATGGGAATTTCAGAAGAATGGAGGGGAAGAAACAATGAAGGAAATGAGAACATTTCTCTGTATACCAGAAAAGACGAGTCTTCGGTTCACACAGCTCTACCTGGTTACAATTTCAGCGCGTACCTACAGACATCAGGGGAACCTTTAAAACTGTAAGAGGGGAACCTTTAAAACTCTAAGACCAAACAGGCTACCCTACAGGCTTATGGAAGTAGTAATTCCAAAAGTGGTAAACGACAAAAGACTGAGAATCAGATGAACACCAGACTTGTCGTCTACTCAGATGCCAGAAAATGATGAAGACATGGCTTCCATGTTCTAAGGGTAAAAGATAATCAGTCTAGAATTCCTTAGATAGTTGAACAAAGTAAAGGTATCCTTACGCTTTCAAGAATTTAAAAATTCACAATCCATGTACTCTAAGAGTCTTTGTGAAGATCCTGAAAAAAATCTTAGAAAGAGAATGGCATACACATTTTTTTTTAAAGTAGCAACTGACAATTAAATCGAAGAGACAAAGAATACTAGACCCTTGGGAGAGTCTCGGGTTCACGTTTCCTTCTCAGGGCTCAGTCACACTGAGTTCCTCAGGGGACACGATTTCCTTGGTCATGTTGTAAGTGCTGTTTGTTGGTTTTCAAGTTTTAGAGTCACCCTGAGTTCCTCAGGGGACACGATTTCCTTGGTCATGTTGTAAGTGCTGTTTGTTGGTTTTCAAGTTTTAGAGTCAACCTACTGACAGTTCAGAGAAGATTTAGTTCTAAATTCTAGAACAGACTAATGAGAAATCATAGCTAACATTAACTGAGACTTATTATATAGCAGGCGCTGTTCTAAGCACGTAGCATGAACTAACACGCTTAATCTTCATGACAGCCGGGGGGAGCAGAAACTGTCTTCATCCCCATTTTTACCAGTGAGGAAACTGGATCACAGAGAGGTTAAGTAACTTGCCCAAAGTTACACAGCAGGAAGTGGCAGAGGAGGGATTTGAATTCAGACATAACTGACTTCAGGGTCCACGAAGTAAAAATAATATAACTCACGTGCATGGAAGGGAAGGGGGAAGAAGAGATACAATACACTAATTTTCTTATCTTTCGCTGTTAGGAATCATTCAGTGCCATCTAAAGTGGGTAAATCAAGTCGTAGAAGTGGGCATATCATTAAAAGTAAACTTCACCATCGGAAAAACAAGAAAAGCCAAAGCGAGAATTAACACCACCGGGGAACAGGCTTGCAAAGAAGACATTGTGTGTTATACTTTCATTATTGGGGTGGAAGGTGGGAGGGGACTTCTCATGTGCATATTGAAACTAGTTCAATTTTCAAAAGAAAAAATATTCTCTGAAAGGCAGGGAATCATCTTGACCATCCTGAGCGGAAGTGACACATTTCGGAATAAAGGTCATGGTGGGGTCTGGAGCCGACCTCCGGCAGCCTGCTCAGCCTCGCCCTCAGTTTGTCCAGTCCAGCCTTCCTCCCACTCCAAGGAAAAGTCTGTCTGGAAAAAGTCCTCCAAGTTCAGAGCCTTGGCAGACACAGCATTCTGAAGGGAGCCCCAAGACTCCTGGGAAATGGCTGATGGCCCTTCCCCCAGAGAGCAAGGGTATTGGATGATGGGGCCTTGGGAGAACCTGGAGGAGGCATTACTGTCATTGCAACTGGGGTCATCGCTGAGGGCTTTTGGGACATTTGTAAAACCCCATCTAGGTCTGAGCATCCTCCAGCTCCCTGGGAGACACTGTGGCCGGGGAGTTGCTCCAGCTTTGGGGTGTCCCCATGCTCACTCCTTGACCACTCCTTGGGTCTGCAGCCCTTCAGCTTCCTGGCCCCCCCACCCATTAGTGCCGGGTCCCCAGAGCCCTAGCCACAGGTCCCTCAAGGGCTCCCCACTCCACCCGGATGGGCCACTTCTCTGTGGTCCTCACCGTGAGTCATGGGGGGTCGGCTGGGCCGTCTTCGCTATCTCGGGGAACCGGAGATCCCCTTAATTCTCTCCAGCTGCGTCTCTGCAGGACTGAGGTCATCGGTTCTGGCGCAGTTGGAAGGCAGTGTTTGTTGTGTCTTTGTTTCATTCAGATGGTTTGGGTGGTGACTCACCCCGTTTCTCCTTCCTTTCTTTCTGAACCAGGGCGCCGTCTGAGAGTCGTTTCTGATTAGAAGTTGACCTCAGAAGTATGCTCGCATCATTTTAAAAACATCTTCCAGCACCACAGAAACCGACTCCGCATAAGAAAGGGCACTGGGTGGATGCAGGCCAGAGCCGGGCGTGTGTGCGCCTGGCCTCCCACGGTGCTCTCGGGGTACCGCCGGCCTGAATCTGAGTTAGGGCGCCATCCCCTCATCGAGGCCCCGGTTACACATATTGACCTCGAGCCGACTGGGTGTGACGATGATGTCATCATCGTCACTTACGTCACTAGCCAATATTGACCAGTGCTTATTATGGGCCATGCGGTTCCTAAGGGAGTCACATTAAGTGACCTCATTTCATTCTCACAGCGTCTGGTCAGGTGGGTGCCGCTAGAGTTTGAGGTCTGAGTGGCATTGCCGAGTACTGCTCAGGAGCTGGGAGGGTCAGGTGCACGGTCTGTGCCCTTGACCCCATAGTCAGGACTATCCAGGGGGTCAAGTCAGAAGGTCTCGTTAGGAGCTCGAAGCCGGTCAGTCCTGAGGCAGAGGTGCGAGGCGGTGAGTGTGTGGGAGAGGGAGGTCAGAGGGGGTGAGCAGGGCCAGAGTGGGGTCAGAGGTCAGTGTTGACAGGAGAAGGGAGCAGGAGATGGGCAGGTGGCCGCACGGGTGTGTGGGGCAGCAGAAAGCTGCAGTTGACCAAGGACGTGGTGCTCTGTTTTTATTATTTGCTACATCTCCAGCATGTGCCAGACGGCGGGTGGAGGCAGGACAGGCACGAAGTGTCCACCTCCCCAGAAGTCCATGGGCTACAGGGAGAGACGTGGCTCAGGGAACCAGAGTGGGTTAGGGAACGCCGCCACGGCAGCCGGCTTTGGAGTCGGGCACGGTGGGAAGAGAGAGCACCTGCGTGTTGAGGTGAGTTTCACACCTGTGTGTCGGGTGTCGCTCTGTGGGCAGGGTGTGAGCTGAGGGAAAGGGAGTTCGGGAAATGCTAAAGGTCGGTTAGAGCCACCTGTGTCGGGCTAACGTAGCGGCAGTGACGACCCTGGAAGAGAGGCGTGGAGTCTCGAATCTCTGTCGTGGCGAGTGGCCGGAGCCCCAAAGGCACGGAGGGCCAAGCAGGCCACTCCTCTCGCAAGAGCAGCTCGTCAGAGGGCACCTCCTCGTGCCTGCATCTCGTGAGCCCTTTCGTGGGATGTTTGAGTACTGGTAAATCGTCCGTGGGTGGTCAGTGTATTAGTTTCCCAGAGCGGCCATAACAAGTCACCACAAACCCAGTGGCCTGAGCAACAGAAACTTGCGCTCTCAGTCTGGAGGCCGGAAGTTTGAAGTCGAGGTGTTGGCAGGTCCACGGTCCCTCCAGCAGCTCCAGAGAGGGATCCTGCATCGCTTTGCCCGGCTCCTGCTGGCTCCGGGCCTTCCTCGGCTTGTGGCAGTAGAACTCCAGTCTCTGCCTCCGTCTTCACGTGGCTTCTCCATCGTGTCTGTTCCCCTTCTGGTAAGGACACTGTCACTGGATTTAGGGCCCACCCAGGTGATCCAGGACGATCTCATCTCGAGAACAACTTAATGATATCCCCAAAGACCCTTTTTTGAAATAAGGTAACATTCACAGGTTCCTGGAGAAATTGTTTTCTTTGGGGGGAGGGGGTATCATTCAACCTCCTACAGTCAATAAGGCCTATTCCCTCGACTGGGCGAGACCTCATCGAGAATTCCTTCCTTCCTTCCTTCCTTCCTTCCTTCCTTCCTTCTTCCTTCCTTCCTTCCTTCCTTCCTTCCTCCTCCCTCCCTCCTCCTCCCTCCTCTTGTTTCCCTCCCTCCCTCCTTCCTTTATTCATCCGTCCATTCATTCCACAAGTACTGAGGGCCCAGGCACAGTGCTGGGCCCTGGGGATGCTGAAACGATCCCCAGAGATCAATTCCTGCCCCCCGCGGAGTGGACTCTGCAGTTGGGGAGGCAGAGGCACCACTGCCCGCTGCAGGTAGAGTTGCACAGAAATGAGAGGTGAGACCAGTAGGATCAGGGGTGGGCTGGGCGGACCGGCTCTAACCACAGAGGTCGAGGACGGCTTCTCGGAACATGTGACGCACAAGCTGGGCCCCGGATGCTGAGAAGGACCAAGTGGGAACCT
Organism: Pteropus medius; assembly: GCF_902729225.1. Taxonomy (NCBI): domain Eukaryota; kingdom Metazoa; phylum Chordata; class Mammalia; order Chiroptera; family Pteropodidae; genus Pteropus; species Pteropus medius. The sequence goes on from NW_024342471.1 coordinate 19,973,470, forward strand.
CCCCCTCACCTCTGAGCTGTACGATCTTGGGCAAGTTGCTTATTGTCGCTGCGCCTCGCTTTGCTCGTATAGGAAATGCTGACAGTGGTGTCAGCACCGTCATAGCGCTGCCCGGGGACTGGGCGAGTGAACCCCTGGGCAGCCCTCCGCGCACAGTTCCTCGAACTTGCACTTGCTCAGTAAGCAACGCTAATCCTCATGAAAGGAGACCTAGATGTTAACACGAGCCCACGAGCAGAGCAGTGCTCCAGCACTTTCTTTTGTTAATGATTTGAGGGATGTTTAAAAAAACCATCGAAGTAATCATGCAAAACTCTGAACTGTCTTAGACTTTCTTACTTTACAGCTTAATGTTGGGTTTGTTTGAATTAGGTTAGCCGCATGGGACATCCTATTCTCTTCAGGGTTTGGGGCTTCAAAGTCTTCGGAGAGGCCCGGCAGGAGTGCCTGTGGATGTGGGCTGCCATTCGGGGCAAAGCGAGCCAAGTCCTTTGCCTTCAGTCCGGGGGATCGGGGGGCTCCTTCATCTGATTGACTCAGTAGACGGACTGCTGTCAGGCTAAATGTTATCCCAGGACGATGACCAGAGGGAGGGCAGGGAGGCAGGAGAAGGTGAGATCTGGGGACAGCACCCCCAGCTGGGCCTCTGGAACTGTTCCTCTAGGGGGCAGTGGGGCTCCACCGAGAGTCCCCTCGTCTCTGGGGGACCGGGAAGTGCTCCTCACCTTAGAACCTGCCTCAGCAGTCAGCATAAAGGGCAGTTTCCGCACACACGTTGCGGGGGCCCAGAGATGTATGTTTCACAGTCAGATGTTACGGGAAGAAATGCTCACGGGGAAGGAAAGGATTTCGTGTCGCAGTGACACAGGGGTGCTTCTACAAACACAAGCCCGACAGCTGCGCCCACTCGAGGGCTCCGGCACATCTCCCTTGGGCGCACACAGACCTCGGTTCACATCCTAACTTTGCCGGTTGGTGCTGTGTGGTTATCAGCAGGGGTCCTCCCTGAGCCTCCCGCCTCTCCGGAAACAATGAGAGACCTCATGCGCAGGATGGCTGCGATTCCCGGACACGGCTTCGGTGACGTGATCCCTGGAGTGGGCGCAGCAGGCACCAGACACGTCGTAAGGACTCGCCGCAGCACTGCCGGCCACCCCTTCTTGCTCCCACCCACCTGCCTGCTCGGCCGCCTCCGCCCTAACCAACCACTTCTGCCTTCCACGGCGCTCGTTACTTGTCCCCGTGTCTTCTCTGCTTACAGTCTGTCTCTCCCGCTGGCATAGGAGCTCTGCCGCCGTATCCAAAACACTCTGTTCTAGGCGCCCCGTCGGCATCGACACATATTTGTTGAGGGCATGAATGAATGAATGAATGAATGGGGGCTCTTACTGCCGTCATCTGGGCTGCGATGCCCGCAGCCGTGGTAGCAGAAACGTCAGAGGTTGCTTTGGATGCATGATGCACGCAAACGCGTGTGAGAGCATTCGACAGAAGGGAGTTCACTTCCCCACTCAGATTTCAAGATTGTCTGTGGCTTTATAATGAAGTCAAGAGCGTCACTGCCCGCCCCCCGCCCGTGCCGCCACCACACACACTCACCCCCGAGCGCAGCTCAGAGTGCCACCGGCCACCCACTTATACAGCCAATGAGGCCTGAGTGTTCCGGGCACCAGGCGGTCTTACCGTGGGCCCTTCCAGATGCCAGGCGGTCGAGGCCCAGGTCCGGGAGGAGGAGTGATTCAGAGAAGTGGAGTCCCTCTCCTGCGTAAGTGGCAGCATGGAGGCTGGGACCGTCTCAGCTCTTCCTCTGCATTAAACAGCCAGGAGCTGTGCGTCTCTAGGGAGAGAGGTGGCCCATGGTGGGCGACAGGCCCCCACGGTGGCCAAGAGCGAGGGCTCCCCAGGCATGTGGGAGCACATGGCGTGAATCCTGGGTTGGCGCCTCACCCTCCGAGTGGCCTCTGGCAGGTGACTTCACACCTCCCAGCCTCGGCTTCCTGTAAAGTGGGGGTGATGACAGCCCCTCCCTCCCACAGCTGTTGTGAAAACTCAGCCAGCACAGTAAACAGGAGTCGTCACTGTGCTGAGTCCGGAGTCAAGCAAACCAGTTGCGGTCAGCAGGACGGCCCCCCATGACGTCCGCGCCCTGATCCCCAGAACCCGCGAATCTATGTTATGAGGCAAAGGGGCATCAAGGTCACAGATGGACTTAAGGGTGCCAAGCAGCCGGCCTTATAAGGAGCATCCAGGTGGATCCAACGTGACTACGAAGGCCCTGAGTCGTGGAAGACAGAGGCACTGAGAAAGGCTTGACCCGCCATTGCTGGCTCTGAAGGTGGAGGAAGGGGCCATGAGCCAAGGAATGTGGGCAGCCTCCGGAAGCTGGACAAGGCAGGGAGGTCCTAGAGCTTTGAGACGGAGCGCCCCTCGATGGGTCAGAGAGACTTCTGACCGCCCAAACTGTAAAATGATAACTGTTGTTTTAAGATGCAAGTTTGTGGCGATTTGTTCCAGCTGCCACGGGAAGCTCCCAGGAAGGGCACTCTGCCTGTGCCTCCCCGGCAAGAGCAGAATCTGAATGCAAATGAGGAGCAATCTCAGGCCTGCTCACAGTGAGTTAGGACGCCTAGGATCCCGGCCCTTTATAAATAAGAGACCTTCAGCGTCATCTATTTTGGCCATTTTAGAGTGAGATGTCCCCTGAATTAGTCCTGGGCAATGTTCCGCTCAAAATGGTCCCAGGGGTCAGCCAGTCAGGCAGTGCTGCATACACTCACAGTGCTCTTTAGCCTCTTAGAGGCTCTGATAAGGCCTGCTGCAAAAAAGCAAGAAAGGATCTTGAACTCTAAATCAGCACTTCTGAATATATTGTACCACGAACCGACTTAGCCCAACTTACCCTTCGTAACACCTACTAACAACTCACAGAGCATGTGTTCGGTGAAGGGCCGATCTAATCAAATTAGCTCGTGTGACAAACGGAGAAATTGAAGTCCCGGAAGGTGGAAGTGCACCGGCCTAGTGGGAAGGACGTAAGTGTCGGAATCAAGGAGGCTCTGCTGCAACCAGCCTCATGACCCCGTGGAAGTCACATCCCCTCTCAGAGCCTCTGTTCCTAACTGGTAAACAGGGATAGGAGAGCACCTGCTTTGCAGAATACCGTGAGTGGTCCTAGTCCGTCACAGAGTACCATAGGCTCTGGTTGGCCTATAAACAACAGAAATTTATCTTCCACAGTTCTGGGGGCTGGACATCTGAGATCAGGGTGCCAGCGGGGTCCGATCCTGGTGATGTCGGACACGCCTCTGGATTGCAGACTGCCACTGTATCCTTATGGGGCGGAGCTAGGGCTTCCTGGAGCCTCTTCTGGAAGGTCACTAATCCCATTCGTGAGGTTCCGCCCGCATAGCCTAGTCATCTGTGACACCGTCACATCAGGGGTTAGAATTTTAACATGAATTTTCAGCCCATAACGACAGCTGGCACCTACCTGGGAGTTAGGGAAGAAGATAAATTACTGTTTGTGTCGGTTTCCTATTATCGCCATAACAAGTCACCATGAACTTAATGGCTTAAAAGAACACGTGTTTATGATTTTACATTTCTGGAGGTCAGTCATCCTAAAGTCAAAATGTCGGCAGGGCTGGTCTTCCGGAGGGTCTGGGGAACAATCCGTTCCTTGCTCTTTCCAGCTTCTAGAAGCTGCCCGTGTTCCTTGGCTCACATCGCTCTGCCCTCTGCTTCTGCCATCACGTCTCTTTCTCTACCTTGGGGCTCCTGTCGCCGTCCTGCGAGGACATTCGTGATGTCCTTGGTCCGCGTGGAGGATCCAGGATGCTCTCCTAATCGCACAGTTCTTCATCGCAGCTGCAAAGTCCTTTTCGCCACATACGGTGACATAGTCCCAGGTTCTAGGAGTTAGGACGTGGACATCTTTTGGGCCATTACTCAGCTGGCCACGCTCTTCCTGGCACGCCTCCCATCCTGACGCTTCCCCTGCTGTAGGGAGTCTCTCTTGCTCCAACCTGGACGCCAGGAGCGACTTGGTTCTCATTTGGGATTCTGGTTGGGTCAAGTGCAGGTAAGATCAGCCCTTTCATCAACCTTCCCCCCATCACCCTCAGACCGTCGCCCCCCAGACCATGTAGGCTGCAGTGGGGGGGCTTCTCAGAAGGCAGGCTGCGGCCAAGGATTCCAAGAAAAACTGATGGGCTGCTGACTGAGGGCCTCGGTTCCTCAGTGTCTGAGGCCAGGAGTTCCGCCGAGTTCCAGATGGAGCTTGTCAGGTGGGCAGGTGGATTAACCGAGTCTGAGACTCAGGGGAGGGGTCCAGGCAGGTGGTGTAAATTTGGGATCCCCATGCACATAAATTTAAAACCACACGAGTGGATGAGACCACCCAACCAATGCGAGCGGGTAGAAGAGAGGTGCAGGGCTGGGCCTGGGGGTGTTCCGATGTCGGGGAGGTGAGGAGGGACCAGTGGCTGAGGGTGAGGAGGGGCCAGTGGGAAAGAAGACGAACCGGGGCGCAGGGGCCCCTGGAAACCACGTGAAGGGCGCATATCAAGAGAGAAGGACGGAGCTGCCTGCTACTGCTGGTCAGTCCGGGGGGATGACGATGATGGACAGCTGGCCGCTGGATGTAGCACTGACCTGGGGTCATCGGTGACTTTGACAAGGTGGTGTCTGGGGGTATGGAAGCTGATGAGAGTGAGTTCAGGAGAGACTGGGAAGGGAGAGGCATGGGGGAACGTGGATGAACACAGCATTTCAGGGAGTTTTCCTGGAAAGGAGAACAGAAATAAGGCCACAGCTGAAGAGGACTTAGGATCCGCGATTATTTTTAAGGTAGGAGAAGTAATTGCATGTGTGTGTTCTGACTGGAAGTATCTAGTAGAGGAGGAGTCACTGATGGGGCAGAAGAAAGAGGGAGAAAGCCGGGTGATGTCTTGAGAAAGTGAGAGGCGATGGGGAGGGCCAAGGCAGAGCAGGACGGCTGTCGAGACTATCAGACGAGGAGGCAAAGCTGGGCACAGGGGCCCCGACGCTGGTGGGAGCGGATGTGGTGCTAGGGGTTCCTAGCGCGCACGGCCGGCAGGAGAGAGGGAGGGTGATGGGAGGAGCTGCTGGGAGTTTATGGAGAGAGGAGAAGGCATGAAAGTCACCCAGAAGAGCTGAACGGAAGAGGAGAAATGGGCTCTGGTGTCCAGGCAGCGATAGAAGACCATGCATCCTGGTCGCTCGTGGGCGTTCAGTGCATTTATGGTTTTCGGCAGCGACATTCGGGGGTGCAGGCACAGAGGAAACAGAGCGTTGGATTGAACCAGTTTGGGCAAGGTGATAATGCGTGGCCGTGGGATTTAAGCTGGGAAAGGGGAGGAGGGAGCTCATGCAGGGAACGGCAACAGTGAAGAGATGGTGGGTACAAAGGTTGGTGGGTCACAGGTAGGATGCAGGATGCAGGGAGTCAGGTGCTAGAGAGAGAGAAGACATCATCGAAGAGCGGAATGCTTGAAGCTGAGACAATACTAGTCATTTCAAGGTCTGGACGATGGTTCTAAGTGCTGCCCCAAGATCAAGAGCCCAGGCACCACCTGGGACCTTGGCAGAAATGCAGATTCTCTGGCCCCACCCTAGACCTACTGAATCAGAATCTCTAGGGGTGCGGCCAGCAATCTGGGTTTTTACAAGCCCCTCCGATGTTCTGATACGCGCTAAGATTTGAGAACCAGTGTTATGATGGCCGAAGGAGGACAGAATCACAGGATGAGAAGAATTTAAGAAACTGAGAAGTCGGGATGTAGGATGGATCCTCTGAGGCAGATAAAATTGCCAAACATTAAGACAGGAGTAGAGCTAAAAACAAACGAACAAACAGTGCCTGGATGTAGGGAGAAATCACCAAGAAATAAGGACGATGGCCCAGGGTGGAGAACGGTCTAGAAGTGGCAAAAATGAGCAAGAAAGACACCTATCCTGGGTCGCCACGATATCAGGGCTGTGGGAGGCAGGCAGCCACCTTCTGAGGGGCGAGTGGGCTGGACAGCAGCTTTCCAATGTCAGCCTCCTAATCCCAAGCACCTGGGGATATGTTACCTTACACGGCGGCAGGGACTTTGCAGGTGCAATTACTAAACTCGAGATGGCAAGAGTGGCCGAGGTCATCCAGGTGAGCTCAATGTAATCACAAGGGTCCTTATGAGACGGAAGCCCGACAGTCAGAGGAGAAGGGATGCCGGGAGTGGGACTCAGGTGAGGCAGTTGCTGGTTTTGAAGGACGACCCCAAGGTCAGGAAGTGGATTTTCCCCCAGAGCTTCCAGGAGGAACACAGCGGACACCTTGACTTCATTCAGCCCAGTGAGACCGTTTTTGGACTTCCGATCTCCAGAACCGTAAGATAATGAATTTCTTTTCGTGCTAATTTATCACAGAGATCTGCAAGAGAAGTGGGGGCCTCGGGAACGTGGCAGCTTCAGGGTAAAACCAACAGGTACCCTTGGGAGGAAAGACGGAGAGGGTGGGAATTTTGTTTGTGGCGGGATGAGATGCAGAGGCCAAAGAAGGAGCAACGTTTTGAGAAGATGGTTTGGAATACACTGATGTGTCATTAGAAGTAGGTAAACTGAGCCATACGGGCCAGAAGGAGGGTTCTCTCTCGAGTCGGATGTTTGGCTTAAAATAACGTGTTAAATATTAGGAAACAATTCGTTTTCCCTGCATTCCGGATGAGTCCATTGTTCTCCATGTCACTTGCGTGTATGAAACTTAAACATCTCCGTTCATTCGACACACAGTTCCGGAGGGCCTACTGTGTGCAGGGTCTGGGCCCACGGCACTGAACGGTATTTGCCCTCATGGAATTCACAGGTGGGAGAGAGAGACGGTCAGCAATCGGTTATCCAAACGGGAATTTTGTATGTCGTGATGAGTGTATGTGTCGCAGGGTCGGGAGAGGTCCCACGTTCCATCTGGTGCTTAGGGAAGACCTCTGAGGCTGAGCTGTTGGATCGGAGACCCAAAGAATGGGGGACGGCCAGGTCGATGAAGCTGTGGGCAAGCACAGACAAGAGAGAGAGCGTTTGGTCTGGGCAAAGGTCAGCAGAGGCCGACGTGTGGACACAGGTGTCTGGAGAAGTGGCAGGCAGGGAAGGTCACCAGAAGTGTTGCCTGAAATCCAGATCCTTCTAAATGGAGAGGGGAGGTCCTGTGGCCGCCAGACACCGAGGCTCTCGCAGTGTCCCAGACCTGAGTGGCTGAGCTGACTGCCCCGTGTGATTTCTGCAAAATGGCAGAACAGGAGTTCTCTACTGTCTTTCTCTCACAGAACATTGATTTTCTTTTTTTCCCCCAGCTCTATTGAGATATAATTGACAAAAACAAGTAAACAAAAACCCCCCAAAGAACTAGGATATTTAAAGTGATGAACCGACATGAGTTTAAATTGTGAAAGGATTCCTCCATCTAGTTAATTAACACTTTCTTTACTTCACTTATCGATCTTTTTGTGTGTGAGAGAACATTTAAGTTTGTACACTTAGCAAATTTTAATTACAGTTGACCCTTGAACAACATGGTCTGAGCTGTGCAGGGCCACTTATACGAGGATTTTTTTTCTAGTAAATACTGTAAATGTATTTTCTTTATGGGTTTTTCTTAATACTTTTGTCTAGCTTTATTGTAAGAATACAGTACATAACATATAAAATATGTATTAATTGACTTTGTGTTATCGGTAAGGCTTCCAGTCAATAAGTAGGCTATTAGTAATTAAGTTTTTGCAGAGTCCAAACTTACACGTGGATCTTCGACTGTGTGGGGGTTCAGTGCCCCAACCCCCTCACTGTTTAAGGGCCAATTGTATACAATAGTGTCAACAACTAGAGTCACCATGTTAGACGTTAGATCTTCAGAATTTATTCATCTTATAGCTAAACGTTTGTGGCCTTTTACCAACATCTCCCTCATTTTCCCTAGCCCGCAACCCCTGGTAATCACTTTTCTGCTGTTTCTATGAGTTTGTCTTTTTTTCTTAGATTCCACATATAAGTGAAACCATGCAGTATTTGTCTTTCTATGCTTGACTTATTCCACTTAGCATAATGCCCTCAAGGTCCATGCACATTGTCACAAACAGAATATTCTTTCTCATGGTGGAATAATATTTTATTGTGTGTATGTATATGTATATATGTGTGTTTTTTATATATATATTATATTATATATATTATGTTATATTATATATGTTATATTATTATATATATTATATATTATAGTATATAGTATATATTATATTATATATTATATATTATATATGTTATATTATATATGTTATATTATATTATATTATATTATATATATTATATTATATATATTACATATATATACCGTATCTTCTTTATCCGTTTTACACTGACAGATTCTTAGGTTATTTCCAACCTCGGCGACTGTGAATAATGCCGTAGTGAACGCAGGAGTGTGGCGTTCCCTTTGACAGCGGCTTTCATTTCCTTTGGCTGTGTAACCAGAAGTGAGATTGATGCATCAGACGGTGGCTTTATTCTTAATCTTTCGAGGCACCGCCATACCGTTTTCCATAGTGGCCGCACCAGTGTACGTTCCCACCAAATGTGTATAAAGTTTCCCTTTTCTCCTCATCCTCACCAACACTTGGCTCTTACTGATAACGGGTGCCCTAGCAGGTGTGAGGTGGTATCTCATTGTGGTTTTGATTTGCATCTCCCTGATGATTAGAGATGCTGATCACTTTTCATGTCTCCGTTGACCATCTGTGTGACTTCTTTGGAAAAGTGTCTATTCACTTCCTTTGCCCATTTTAAAATCGAATTGTTTTACTATTGAGTTATGACTTCTTCGTCTATTTTGGATATTAACCCCTTATCAGATTTGCAAAACTTTTTTCTCATTTAGTGGGTTGCATTTTTATTTTGTTGTTGGTTTCCTTTGCTGTGAAGAAGTTTCAGTTTGATATGGTCCCACTTGCTGATTTTTTTCCGGTGTTTTTTGTTTGTTTGTTTGTTTGTTTGTTTTTTGCTTTCGTGGTCTGTGCTTTTTGGTGTTAGATCCAAAAAAATCATTGACAAGACCAATGTCAAGGAGCTTACCCTGTCTGTTTTATTCTGGTAAGTTCATGGTTTCAGGTCTTATGTTTAAGCCTTTAATTCATTTTGAATTGACTTTTGTGTCTGGTATAAGATAGCAGCCCAGTTTTATTCTTTTACATCCAGATTTCCCAGCACCATTTATTGAAGAAACCATTTTTTTCTCATTGTATATTCTTGACTCTTTTGTCGTAAATTGACCATTTATGTGAGTTGATTTCTGGGCTCTCTATTCAGTTCCATTACTTATCCATCTGTTTTTATATTGGTACCATGCTGCTTTGATCACTATAGCTTTGTAATATAATTTGAAATCGAGAAGTGTGATGACTCCAGCTTCGTTGTTCTTGCTCAAAATTGCTTTGGCTTTCTGGCGTCTTCTTTGTAGTTCCATGCAAATTCTAAGATTGTTTTTTCATTTCTGTGAAAAATGCCGTTTGTTTTGATAGGGTTGACCTTAAATCTGTAGATCGCTTTGACATCCTTTTTACAACATGGATAAAACCGGAGGCTGTCACACTAAGTGCAATAAGCTAATGAGAAAGACAGCTACTGCATGATCCCACTTACATTAGGGATCTAAGAAAGTCGAACTCATAGTAACAGAATAGAATGGTGGTTACCGGGGCTGGGGGAAATAGGGGTATGTTGGTCAAACGGAACAAACTTACAGTTATGAGATCAGTAAGTTCTGGAAATCTAACGTACATCATGGCGACTAGAGTTAATAATGTGTCTTTGAAACTTGCTAAGAGAGTAGATCTCAAGTGTCCTTACCACAAAGAATAAAAAGTTAACTGTACGAGGTAATAAATGTGTTAAGTAGCTTGGTTTTTGGACATCATTTCACAGTTTTTACATATATCAAGATATCATGTCGTATACCTTAAATATATACAATTTTTATTTGTCAATCATACCTTGATAAAGCCGGAAAGAATTAAATGCAAAGGGAAGCCATTGGAAGGCGTTAAGCTTAAGTGTGACGTGATCTGAGTTTTCTTTAAGTTCCGTGTGGCCAGTGTGTGGGCAGTGAGGACCAGGGCAGCGTGAACCAGGGCAGCTAAGGGGCCTCCCTGTCATCCGGGCAGACGATGAAGGTGCTCCAGCGAGCATAAAGCAGAGGTGCGACTTCAGAGGTGGACCCACCAAGCCTTGCTGATGTGTGGGGACCGGGGACAGCGAGGGATGCAGGGTCATTCCCAGGTTATGAAGCTTTCCAGATGGCGTTGCCAGAAATGGATGAGGAGGACCGGGTGTGCTTCGAGGGGTGGGGATAGGAGGCCAGGAACTGGGACGATGGGGACATGTGGAGCTGGCAATGCCACGTGGCTCTCAGAGTGGAGATGTCACACAGGCAGGTGCCTACGAGTCTGGACACTGTGTAAGTGAGAGTGTCTGTAAGACCGTCCTAGGAATGCTTCTACTCAGGAGCCTCGTGATGGCCTCAGTTGCAGAGGCCTCCGTCACATCTCCATGGCTGTCCCCTGACACTTGAGGACCAGCAGCAATGTGTTCGGGGGGTGTTTCTTGGGAAGTTTCATCGGAACCTCATAGAAGGCTATCTCCTTCCCCACTTAAAAAAAAGTACCTTGTACCTTGCGTCTGGAGTTCAGTGCCACGTTTTAGAGTTTGGAATTCTTAGAAAACCAAGAATTCCTGGAAATCACGGCAAAGGGCAGGGGTTTCCGCCTCTTGGTGGCACCTTCACGTGGGGCCATTTACCAAGCTCGACTTCTGAATTTTACCAGGAGGAGACAGTTTGCAGTGGGGAGCCCTTTCTGCATAAAGTTTGGTCCAGCCTCACTCACATCTGTATCACAAAACGACGTGTAATTTACAGCACACTCATCCCATGTAGCTCATCACAGCTCCTGGGGCTCCTCAAACCAAAGACGCGACTTCGCCTCCATTTCGTAATGGTCTGGGCGATCTGCGCCGCCTTCTCGGCAATGTAGGTCACGTTCAGCCCGCGCCTGCCAGGACACCTCTTCCCTTCCCAGTCATGAGCGTGGGAAGTGTTTCGTTTTCTCCCGTAGGTCTCGCTTCTTAAATTCCCGCTTGTTACTAAACCAATGTTCGCCTTCCACTCCTGCCCACAACACTACACCTGCTGTCGCACAGAGCCAGGGACCGTCACGGAGTCGCAGTCGAAGGGCGTGGGCGTGTGATGCCTTTTCCTTTCAGGACTCGAAAACTGGAAAAAGCTCAAGTTTTGGGCTTCAACGATCCAGTTAGAAAAATTCAAGACCTATTGTCAGAGCTCCGAATCTTTCCTTTCAGACGTTTGAGAAAATGAAGTCCAGCCTTAGGGGAAATGTTAAATCTGTTTGCTAAGGGATGGGCCATTGTATCGATAGTTGACAGTTGTCATTAAGCGCTCAATACTGTGAGGTAGGAACTATTCTTATCCTCATTTTACATCTGGGGAAACTGAGGCACGGGCTGACTTTGTGTTTACCAAGTGTGGCTCACATGTAAATGTGGAACACAGACTTATTTTTGATGATTCTGGGTTAATATTCAGGAAAAGTGGCAAAAGCTTTCAGGGAGTTAAAGCCAGTCGTACACAGCGACGGCAAACATCATGAGGGGGCAGGGCTGTCCCTAGGGTGTGCGGGCCTGGGCAAATATTCTCTGTGGGGCTCCCGTCCGCATAAACAATCTGAGTCGTCCTCACGTCAGTGTCTCAGCATCATTCTGGTGGTCCAGTCTCGCATGATCCCACAAAAGAAAAAATAAAAACAGTGTGCTGGCCGTCAGGAGCAATCTGCCCACCAGGAAGCTCTTCCGAAAACTGGCTTGGACCCTTTAGGTGTAGGTTCAGGAGCCCTTTGGGGCACATGAATGGAAGAAATGGGAAGTAGCTGGTCCCAGCCACCAGAGGGGGGACAACAGGCATTTCAAGGTAGGCACTACCGGCAACCAGAACCCAGGCAGGACCCTGTATGCACTTGGGACACCCCGCCCACATGATACTGCTGGTTTCCTTCTTGGAAAGTCCCCCGGGCGGCCTTCCAAGAGCAAGGGGGGTGGTGGGGTGGAGTGGTCCCTGGGGAGGGCACCCTGCTTCCCTGGGGTTTAAGGGTAGCACCGAGGAGAGGGATGGATTTTGAATATTACATTAAGACTTAAATAGCCTTCACTTCCAAACCTCTTAGGTGCTTTAGCTCTAAGGGGTAAGAGAAAAGCTGTGGTTGAGGAGGAAGCCAGCTGGGTATCTCTAGTGTTTACAGTATCTAATTCTGTTTGTGGGTTGATGGGAAAAGATACTTCTTTTCTTAACTTTGGAATTTTGTAAGATGTTCAAACAGACGGACGGCATTTGCCTTCTAAGTGGCCAGTTCTGCCCAGTTGGCTGTAAATGCTCTCGGACCCCCTGCGAGGGGCCACCAAGGTGGACATTGTAAACCTAGTTTACCTGCGTGTTGCCTCTAAAGAGGTCTAGGGGTGCAGAGTATAGCAGAGCTGCAGGGGAGAGAGCGGGGAGAGACTCGCGAATAGTTGCCGCCTCATAGGGCTGAGCTGAGGAGCGGACATACACGTGGTTATGTGCACACACAAGAGGTTCCTCGCCGTATGAACTCAAAAAGGAAAAGGGCCATTTGAGCGGCCCCTCTCGAGAAGAAAAAAAGACACCAAAGTAGCCAGTGCTTTCAACTGTTTTTATTGCTAAACTATCATGATACAAGCCGTATAAAAATACTTTACATATAGCAAAAATAAACTACATTACACTGGAGATTAAAAACGTTTTGCATAGGAATGTGATGTATTCAAACTCCTTTAACAGTCGAGATTTTCAACACCTAAGCCTTCCAGCACCAGCCAGTTGGAGAGACTTGTTTGCTGTAGAACTAATTAGGACATCCTCAACATCTTCTCCCCTCTGAGGGCTGTAAGAGGCAACGGGGGGTAAGTGAGGTTGTTGGACATGTTGTTCTAGATGCTAAGCTTGTCCCAACCACAGCCAGTCAAAATGCTGGAAGCACTTTCTCTTGTGGAAGCAGCATCATTTGCATCCAGTTCGACCAAACCCTGAACTACACACGTGGAGTTTATTCTCATTGGGCAACAGCTGCATGCAAGGCAGAGCATTAAACCTTTCTTCCAGCACCTAACGCCCCCTCTCATCTTCAGAGGGTTTGCCTAGGGAGCATCTCTAGCTCACCAAACACCAGAAAAGTTTGTTTTTTAAACAAGTTGAGTTAAAACAGTGATGTTGGCTATAAGTCAAGGCACTCATGAAACCTGAGGGTAATTGATATTTGCCATCAAAGGTTTATGCGATGCATCTTTTTCTTAAGCATTTAGTTGAAATGCAAGAAAACACTTGCATTGGTTGATTTGGCTCCATGAGACTGACGACTCATGCCTGGAAGACCCAAGTAAGATGTGCTGGTACCTGCTCAAGAGCTGTCTCCCCCACCACCCCTCCCAAAAAAATGAGTTTGGGAACGTTTACCCCCACTTGTCAAGAATGTCACAACCCCATGCTTCTTGTAAACGTGAAGTGAAAAAGTTGTTAAGTGGACCCCTGACATTCTTTCAAAATTCTGAACAATAGAAAGCACTTGGAAAGTGTCTTTTGACATGAAAATGAATTCTGCCTCCCTTTAGTCCAGAGTGACAATTAGAACACATCAGCTTCCAATCTGTCTAAATGTGACAGCTCCTGCATTGGCCACGTCTGGCTTCCCGAGACGGATGTCTCGGCTACTAGGTGTACATAGGAAAGGCTGCATCAGTGCGTCCCAGTTCTTGGAACCAACTCAGTCCATCCTAGCTTGTGTCTGTGCTGGTACGCTGGATGTGCTTAGCCTAACCTGTGTGGTTACCTACCAGGGTTCCGTCGGCACCGTGGACATCAGCCTGCCCTTGGGGAGTGTCTTGTGATTGTGACCTCTTCTAAAATCCCATTATAACACAGGCAGCTTTTCTTTCTTTTTTTCTTTTTTTTTTTTTTAAATCAAGATCATCTGCTTGTTGGGGAATCTAAACACTTTACAATTCTCAGTGAAAAGATCGAGGCTCAGAGCTTGCAGTCAGTCAGCATCAGACTCCGGCAAGAAACAGGTGGTCCTTCTTCCACGAAGCCACTCTGTCCTTCCTCCAGAGGAGCTTCTGTTTAGGGGACAGGTGACTGCCTACCAGGCTCTGAGGTGAGATTTTGTTTTGTTTTGTTTTTTTTTCCTGGAACAATGAACAGATTTTCAAGAATACATCATTTCTCTTAGGAGAAAAGCAAAATCATCAACATATATGTAAAAAGAGACACTTGAAAAAGACTTCTGACCATTTATAAATATTTTTCTAATTCCAACAGGGGTGTGATATTTTGAGGACAGATTAAAAAGCATAAAAATACAGATAAGAAAATAAAATTTAATAACATACTAATTAATTTGGATTGCTATTATATATTATCAAGCAGCAGTATTTTTGTACAATGCAGGAAGACTCATCCACTTTGGATACAGACGACATTCAGCAGCCCGGTTGCTGTTGCAAGTGCTAGCTACATATTTACATCACCTCGAATGTAGCAAGTGCAAACCTCCACCTAACCATGACCTAACCCTTCTAACACACGTGCAGCACACACACCTTAGACATCCTCGCTTTCTCATTCTCTTAGAGGATCCGATTGCCTCTTACCATCCTGTAACTATCTCATGAGGATTTTTACTCTTGGCAAAATTTCCTCCTGGCATTTGTAACTGACAAGACCCTCCCGACAGCTGTCAGTTCCCAGTACACGTTCCGTTGCCTGTTTATGTCTCAAAACCAGTGCTCCTGTTTCTCCTTCCTTTGCTATTTGGTATAGTCGTTTTCTGGAAGTGTTTTCCTGTAATATCCAGCTCAGATGTCTTAGAAAAAGAGCGTTGGAGTGTGTATTATACGCACACACGTACAACATATACACGTAGAGGAGTTCGAACTATCAGGAGGCCGTTTTCACTGACGGGGTTAGAAAACTGATGGAAAATGCATTCATTAGTCTTTTTCCACCCTGTGCTCAGTGAAGCTGAGCGACTTTGCTACAATAGCAGGAAGGCACTTGGGTAAAACATTCAGATAACTGAGGAAAGGCCAAATTCCCTCATGTGCAAAAAATGGCTCCTAGCCAGGGCAAGTGAGAACAAGTCACTTGCCAAGCACTTCGGCTCTTCCCTGGTGAATTCGGTGTTGCTGGCGGGAAAGGTCTCTGGGTAAAGCTGCTTGGATCAGGAACTCTGTAATAATTAGGAAGAATTTTGCATCGCCGAAGCTTTGCAAGAGCCGTTACCTTCTTACTGTCATTGTTTAAAAGAATTTCGCAAAACTCCGTGCTTGGGGTGGCTGGAGAAGAGGTCCCCAGTTGTTGGGGGAAAATAAATGCTCGGACTTGACCAAAAGGTTACAGACAGGTGGATGCAAAGGCCCTAACGTGGACATTCTGTCCTCTGTCTGGGACGCCACACACACCAGGCACAGTCACCAAATCCTGTGCTCCTAGCCCAGCTCGCAGGAGGGTTTTGCCTCTGGGTAACCTTGATGAGAAAGCCAAGACGTAGAAAACCCAAGTGGGCCCTTCACCGCCACGATTCCCTTCTCGGCCTCTGCCCAGCAGATTCGGTTGAGAAATCACGGGAAGGACAGCCTTTCGGAGAATGCTCGGGATGCTCACACTGTGTCGATTACTAGGGAAGCAGCCAAATGGCTGGAAATGAATCCCTGGCTCATCCTGGGGTGTCTGCAGTACATGCAAACAAAACACATCCCGGTGATAAAAACTCACTGAGAACTTCGAGGGTTTTGTGTGCAATAATTGCACAAAAAGAAACAGACTCTAGAGGACCCTGGGTGTGCTCAGTGGTAAGAGACAGCAAGGGGGGGGGGGTGAGTGGGGGGGAATCACACACACCTGGTCATTCGATCTAAGGGACGGGCCCCTGTGAGCGGACCTGCTTCTATCCAGATGAGCCCTGTGCTGGACCTGGCAGCTGATGCAGATGGGTTTGGGGCCCGAGCAGGGCTTTGAATGAGTTCAGGTAAAAACAACCACAGGGCCAACCCCTGAGCTTGAGTGTCCTACTTTGAGTGTAGGCCAGAGAGGGGAGAATTCAGCCCTTTTCTTCCATCCGGGTGGGGGGGGGCAGGGCGGAGGGGAGCACTCACAGAAACACTTCGGTGCTGCCTGCCTCATTCCCAAACCATTTTACTTAAAAATACCTGTACTTTTTGGGGGGGGCGGGGCGGGGAGGGTTTGCTTTAGGCCTTCCGCCATTCCTTCTCAACATTCAATGTACACGCTTGAGATTCTTCTTAACGACTTCATGGGAAAGCACTCTGGCTGTTAGGAAGAAAGCAAGCAGGACCGTCCGAAAGCTGTTAGGTTGCAGGCGGCAGCAGACGGGGCTCGCTCTGCAGCCTGGGTGACTGTCTCCAGTCCATGACCACACGCTGCAGGACGAGGAGCCGCTGGCCGAGAAGGCTCCACCTTAGCCGCCTCGGCCAGCTTTCCGAAGCAGGAAAAAAGTGTACACGTGTCATAACTTAACGCCAAGAAGTTTTAACAGGTGATCTGGTATGGGCCAGACAGTTTTGCTTCAGAATGGGAACTTAAAAAGGAGCCGTGGCCCAGGGGCGGTGGCATGGGATAGCTGACCCCTAAGGATGGTGGTCTGGCGTCTGCATTCCTTCGCTGTAAGCGGACTCGGGCCCCGTTCTTTCTCTTGTTCTGTTGGAGAACCCCTTTCCTTCAAAAGGTACAGGAGCTGTATCTGTGACCTGGAAAAATGAACGCAAGGGCTGGGGTTTAATCACAGGGCCCACGTCCTCCGCCCCCGCCCAGCCCGTGCCCTGCGCTCCGGACGCTCCGTCGTCGGGCGGGTTCCGACGTGCTGTCTCGTTCAGAATTGTGTTTTTGGTCAGCAGGCACTTAAGGTTTGGATGGGACACACCATTAAAAGTCAACCGAGATGCTCTTTGGGATTTAAAACAGAACAAAAACAAATCGAAAGGCAGAGTGTCCTCTCTGGTGTTTCTAGAGAGAGGTGGCGAGCTCTTGAGTCAGAGAGTCAGCTTTCTGCCAGAGCAGCGTCCGGCGTGTGGACTCCGGGCCCGAAGGTGGACAGGAAAGGAAACAGAGGTGAGGGCAGCGGGAGGCTCCGAGGGGTCAGATACGGGAGGTGTCTTGCTAATGGCTTCTTCTACGTCTGATTTCTGGCGGGAGGTCCTGAAAACTCCTTCCTGATAATTTCATTAACTACAAGAGAAGAGAGAGGGAGGGAGGGAGGGAGGGAGGGAGGACGAGTCAGAGGCCACCGAAATCACGGATCACGTTCGCTTTCTAGAACCTAAAGCAATCGGGCTGTTCTTTTAAAAAAACACATTTCTGGTTTCTGCGGTAATGTGTTTAACAATTTTTAACAGAAGAAATGACTTCCTACGTTTTTTTTCCCCCCCCCCGGGCAATAATATTTTGTGATACAGATTTGTCGGTGACAATGTCCAGATGGTTAACTTTAAAAAATCGTGGTGGAAACGGAGCTGGGCTCTCGCCTTTGTATCTAATGCACGTTAGGCTCTTCACCAAACTCCTTCCATCCAGGAAATACCTACTCCGTGACCCAAATAGTTCCCTGACCCGTAAAACATACAGCTCTCCAAAGAGGGGCCTTTTAAAAAGAGTTGGTGAGAACACCTGAGACAAAGACTCGCCATCAGTGGAAACATAATCATTTCTTTCAGCAGAACCAGGTCCCCCCTTTCCACGCCCCCTCCCACCCCCACACGCATTGCCAATCTCCTGAAGGGGAAAGTGTCTTCAGAAGGGCCCTGGAAAATGCAGTCACCCCTTGCCCCAGAAAAATCTGTGGAATTCCTAGCAGAGAACCAAGAATGCAATGCCAGCCACGGGCATCGAGGAGCTGGCTACGTTCCCCATTGGGCCACAAATCTAGGGCACTAGTTCCTGGAACCAAGGCAGCAAGGTGTTAGAGCAGTGGGTCTTGGGGAGAGGGTTCCTTCTGCATTCTTAGAAAGAAGCTGCCATCAGTGGCAGCCCAGGCACAGGGTGTGCACAGGGTTCAGTTTGGCAGTTGGATTCTGTTGACTGGCCCGGGGGGAGGCAGACCCCTTTGGGGTCCCATCAAAGGTAGCTGAATCTCCCCTAAGTTCAGGCACCGAAATCTTCCCACAGCCTCCTCCTCTTTTCTCATCTCAGCCCTAATCCCACAGTTACAGGTGGAAAATTCATGGTGAGGGTTCACTGTTGAGATCCGCTCAAAGTCTCTCCTTGTTCAAGCTGGGGCCTCTGAGGTCCGGGGTGCTGTTCCCAGGGAGACAGACCCCTGCCGGGATGTCTGCAACCCCCATAAGAAGAGGCGAGCAGACAGAAACTGCTGCAGAGCTGGACAAGCCAGGCTTGACTCTCGGCTCCCTCCCTCACTGGCCGCGTGACTTTACCTCTTTGTGCCTCAGTTTCCTCGTCTGTAAAGTGGGAATCGTACTGGTGTGTATCCTTCGGGGCTGCTGTGAGGACGGTAGGGTCTGCGTACATACAAGCTCCTAGCAATGGCTGGTAAGTGCTTTTCAGTAGCCGTTAGTCACGATGGTTAGTGAGGACCCCGCGTTTTGTGTCGGACCCTGAACCCGTTGCTTTGTTTTATGCCCGAAACCCGTCAGTCACCGCTTGCTGCTGTTCAGACGCAGGCTGAAAGCACGTGCGAGGTGAGCGGTCAGGTGCTGAAGGGCTGGACGGCCAGGCAGAATCCCACTTCTGCCACTCGCTGCACCTTGCCTTGGAGATAGAACTGCTCGGTGCCTCAGTTTCCCCATCCGTAAACTGAGTACAGAAACGTTACCCCGCTTCTAGAGTGGAGCTCGGATGAGGTGGCACAAGTGCAAGAAACCACCGCAGTGCCCAGGACCTAGCAGGTGTTGGCCCCTAGTGTGTACGTGTTAGATACGCACGTATGTACTAGAATGTGACACGTGTGTTAACGTGTGAGAATGTTCGTATCAGAATAACAGACATTCTCAAAGTGTGGAAATGGATCCGTCCACGGGAACGCAGAGGATGAACTCACGGATTGGGCTAACCAGCACTGGATGGGCACTCATGGTGTGCCAGGTACCCGCCGACGCCCGGGAACCGCACCCCTGTGACCCCGCGGGGCCTGGCGAGCGGTGGGGCCGGGGGGCGGGGGGAGGCGTGCCCTTCGTGAGGCGGCAGTGAACGCAGAATGCCAGGGGGCGGAGGGGTCACTGCAGCTTCATGCGAAGCTTTCAAAGCCCGGATTCTGAAGAGCTTCCTGTTTTCTCAGCGTAGGAAATGAGAGGGGTCCATCCTTAGTGGGAACTTTCCACAGCCTCAGCTTTCTAAAAATAGCCGGTAGGCAGAGATGGTGGCACCACAGCCCTCACCAAAGGGTCGTCCCCGGGGCAGGGGGGGCGGGCAAGCTGGGAGACCCGTCAAGCCAGCGGAAGTGGCCGTCCCCTCCTGCTTCCAGGTAAAGCTAATAGCACGACCCAGACCCTCACCCGGGTGGGGGCAGGGAGCTGGCTGTGCAGGGGGCACCCACTCAAACCCCGCCGAGAGCTCCCGGGGTCGAGGAACCTTCTCTCTCTGAACCTCAGAGCTTGGCTTCCCTGGCTCTGAACAAGGAGAAAGTTCTAGAGCAGCAATGCTAGCTGGGTGGTAGCAATGGCAGCGCAGCCGCGTCGTCAGTCTGAGAGCTAGGGCCCCAAGGGACCTGCTCCTGCCAGGACCTCGCCTCCCGCTGCACGGCGACCACGCTGCCTTCCATTGTGCCCTGGACCACGTGCCCAGCTCCTGCCCCGGAGCCCGGCCTGGCCCGGCATCCCCGCCCCCTCCGCTTCCCGCCCTCACTCGCTGCCTTCAAGGCTCTGGGAAGCCTGCCCCGGTGGGGGTCTGCGGTGCCCCCCACCCCAACTGCGCACCCCCTTTCCTCCTCCATTTTCAGTTCCGGGCAGCTCAGGAGTGCTCCGTGCGTGTGTTCTCGTTCCCCACTGCCGCCCTAGCCCTCGGACAGTGCTTGGTACTTAGGAAGACCTCAAACTTATTAATCGGTGAGAAAAGGGAAGCTTAGAAAGGGGTTAAGGAGCCTTGGGTCACCCTGTCAGCACTGGGATTTGACCCCTGGTCTGAATGCTTTGCTGAACAATATTCTATGTCACTGCCATCAGCATTTTTCATTCAAGGAATGTTTTGAGCATCTAGCCTGTGTCAACCTTTCCTCCCACCTCTTCCCAAATCGGGCCACAGGCGGTTCTCCAAATAGTCTCTCTCCTCGTCCAAATCCTGACTTCCCTCCTGCCCCTGTTCCTACACCCCCTTTTCCTGGAAGCCAACTCACAGTCCTACCAGGGACCCTCCACTCCCTCCAGAAGCTAGTACAGTTGACCCTTGAACAATGTCGGGGCTGGGGCTCCAAACCCTGCCCCCCTTGCATTTGAAAATCTACATATAACTATTAATAGCCCGCTCTATTCAGTAAGGAAGCCTTACTGTATAACAAACAGTTGATTAACACATATGTTACACGGGTTATATAGTGTCTTCTCGTAACAAAGCTAGAGAAAAGAAAATGTTAAAATCATAAGAGAAGATACATTGACAGTATTTATTGAAAAAAAAAATCCACACACAAGTGGACTTTGCTTTCCAAACCATGTTATGCAAGGGTCAACTGTACCGAATTCTCAAAATGCTTTGCTTGTCCCTCTTGTGCCAGGCTCTGTCACCTGTATCCCCACGGTACCATGCAGGTGCCTAACGCGTGCATCTTAGCCCACCACCAGGACCCCACACCACCAGCCTAGGTCACTTGGTTTAAGGAAGCCGATTCTTCGTCACCCATTTGACAGATGGGGTGTCGATCTACGACTTGTCTGAAGCCTTTTCCCTACGAAAGAGTATAAGCCATTCACACTGACTGAGGGCTAACTACGTGCCAGGGACTGCACTGAGCGCTAAGTTATTTCTCACACCAAACCTAGTCATAGCATCGTGCTCGTTTGATGGATGGAGAAATGGAGACAGGCAGGCCCTCGCCAAAGCGGGCGAAGGGGCGGGCTCAGGACCTGAACCCAGGGCCCATTTCATTAACCCATGTGCTCTGCGGCCGCGTGGCTGGCACAGAGACTGCACTAATAATCTCGGTAGTCGTCACCTTTCTCCTGGGGCCCTGGAGTCCTCTGCATCTAATGTGTGAGTCAGGAAAAAGCAAGGGCGGCCTCTGCTAAGTCAGCGACGGAAGAGGCCGTGTGCCGAGTGGTTAAAGTGGTCACTGAGTGTCACTTTCTTAGAACAGAATTGAGGCCAGTGGGGTTGCGTCTGCCACAAACGCCCCGACCTTTCATTGCCCCTAGGGCACCATCATGAAGACGCTGACCATGAACGTGTCTGTCATCTCAAGGTGGTTTCTGAGCCTGACACCTGCGGCTGAAGCCAGAAGAGAAAAGGTGGACAGATGTACGTACAGAGAAATCATGCACTTTTCTCTTTAAAACTCCAAAAAATAAATCTGTAACATTTTCAGTATACACGACAAAAAGTCATTTCTATATAAAGGTGTTACAAATCAAGAAAGTATAACTATTCCAATAAATGGCTGTGGACATATAGAGCATATACAAGGGGTCACCAAACTTCCTGTGAAGGGCCAGTAAAAATATTTTCAGCTTTGTGGGTCATATGGCCCTTAACTCCTCAGCTCTGCTGCTGTAGCATGGAAGCAGCCACAGACAATACGTGAGCAAGTGGCTGTGGCTGTGGACCAATAAAACTTTATCAAAACAGGCCGGGGTCCAGATTCGGTCTGAGTTGTGATTTAATGACCCCCTAGTATATACCAACGGCAAAGAAAAAAGGGAAAGCAGAGTGTTTTCTTCACCTACTCTTTGGGGGGGTGACAATCTGGGGAAGCCAGTGCCTCTTGTTCATTAGTACTGCTTGTTCATTAGGCAATTCTGGGTTGACTTAGTGTTAAATGTCTGAAAACTGAATTCTGTGAGCATCCCACTCCGCCCCAGGAATTTTCTGATTCACTCGAAGGCCCAGACACCTGCATGCTGACTTCCTCCTTTCAGCTGAGCTCAGAGGTTCTCGAAGGCAGAAGAATGGCTGCTCGGGGTTGCACACAGAAAACCACACATCTGCTTTTAGGTGCAATTTAAGAGCCTCTCCAGGGTTTCTAACTCCGGGCCTTGTCTCCTTAACTGCTGACTTTGGAACTTAATCCCCTGAGAAAGGAGCAACAGGAAGGGAGTGGAGAGACCCCATCCTGCTTCTGTCCCAAACCTCAAGCATGCTTTCTACAGTCTGGTTAGACCACGTGAGTGCCCACGAGAGCCTGGGGCCAGCCACAGGCCATGGCCAGGAAGACACTCAAGCCTGGATGGGAACCGGGGAGGCTGCACGGTCCAGGTCAAGTCAGAGAGTCCGAGAGCCAACAGGGGTGCAGGGCCTGCCCACCACCCTCTCCTTCATCCCGTGGTGCCTTGCTGCATTCATTCCTGAAACCCAGGCTTGGGGCGAGATGAGATGGCTGGCCCAGAAATCACATGACGTGTTTTCTGGGTGCTTCTGCCTTTAGTTCCAACTGCTCGTGGAAAGCTACTCGGAGCCAAGAGTGACCTCCAGGGCCCGAACTGTTTTCTGGGCACCAGGCCTGTTTGTCCCCACTGGCACGTGGAAAGGGCGGAGGAGGAAAGGCGGCCATCGGCCTTCCCGTGACTGTGGGATCAAAACCGGAATGATCTGTCCTCTGAGCACGAAGCTGTCCCAGGGCCCTGCTTTTTGCTGGCTAAGTAACTCCCTAGCGTCCCCTCCCCTCCCGGCCGTCTCTACGTGCCCTGGTGGCGCCTGGGAACGAGCTTTCCAGAGCGGCCGGGCCAGAGTTTAGAGACGCGGTGACAAGGACAAAAAGCCCCTGATGGGCCCACAGACGTGCGTGGGGTCCTAAGAGGCGTTTCGCGGTCCTAAGTCCCCTCTGAGGCCGTGCAGCTCAGGGCCGGCCTGCCAGGGCGGGAAGAAGCACATTGAAAAAGGCCTTTTCATTTTTTGCTTCTCTCAGTGGCTACACGCTCAGCACTGACGTTTCAGCTGCACGTTTGTCATCCCGACTCCTCGGATGCAAAGCCCTCGGGAGGGAGTCCGACATCTGGTGGGCATCCAGCAAATGTTTGCTAGTCCATTGTTGCCTTTGTCTGTTGACAGTGTGTGATGGTCATGGTTGAGAATGTGCCAGAGAAAACGCCCATCCGAGGGTTCCTGCAGCCCTTGGGAAGTGTCTCGGCAGTGGCATCCCAGAGGTTGGGGAAACGTGGTTTGGGACGCCAGCTCCGCCGTGTGTGCTAATAGGCATGGCATCTGTGTTTTCAGAGCGGGCCAGCAGTGTGATGCTTCTGAGGACTTCCGGGTCTGGCCTCGGATGTAATAAACCCACTTTCACTGACAAAGGGACCATTCGAAAGCCACAGCCCCGCGAGCGTGGGGGGAGATGGCAGGAGGCGTGTAAGCCAAGGACACCGATGCTGGCTGCCTTCTGGTGAGTAGCTTAACCATATGTGCTGGGCACTGCGTGCTCACCGATTCTAATCAGAATGGGCGGAGGATGAAAAGCAGTAGCATCTGAACAGCTGAGGCACAGAGAGGTAAAGCAACACCCTCGCTGTCCAGAATCCAAAGTCGAAGGAGGTGGACCTACTGCTTGCAGCTCAATGAGCGGCTCTGCTGAGCTCGGCGAGAAAACCACAACTCCACCCTGGACCCGAGCCGCGAGCTGAGTTGATGAGATCAAGATTGGAAATTACCTCAGCACAGTAAGCTTCAAAAGTAGGTTCCTGAGTTTTCTGATCTACTGCCCTCTCTCTCTCCCCAACACAGAACCCGCCACTGATGAAGTGCCTCCCTAGCTGGATACACCAAGCAAAGTAGACCGAACCCAAAAGGAGCTGGTACGGGGGCGGGGGCAGGAAAACTTGCAAATGCAGGAACATGACATAGCTGCATTCTTCCTGGGACAGGGTGATGGGCCCCTGGGAGAGCATGCAAATTCCCAGAGCCCCACCCTCCTCCCTCCCCAACCTTGAGCTCCAGCCTCACAGACTCAGTGAATCCCAGGGACGTCCCCTTATAAAGCGGTGGGGACCAGCCCTTAAGAGCAGGAAATAGTGTCTGTGAGGATGGACTTCAGGTTGCAAAGGTTTTTTTGACTAAAAAAAAAAAAGAAAAAAGAAAAAAATTCAAGTTAAGGAAACACACAGCTGGAAAACAAAAGGAGAGGCAGAAGATATCGATTACCTTTAACTTTGATTTCTCGGATCAAAGATCACAGTCATTCTGTTTCATAATATGTTTTGTATCCAGCTAAGGTGTGTGTCTATCAGCTCTGAAAAAGATTTGCAAAACCATTTTTGAGAAGAAGAAGAAAAGTCATCTTCTAACTCACGCTAACATTATCCATTTAATGAATATCTCTTAACCTGGGGCCACTCAGAATCCAGGACAGACCGGGACCCTCTGCTATAGTTTAAGCCCGAATTCAGTGTCATCTTAATATTTGTGCCGGAAATCACCCCAAACTAGGGTTAATAATCACTGAGAGGAGGGACTTTGTGCAAAAAATGGGGATCTCTGAGATCGAAGTGCGTCAGCAAGATTACGGTGGTGTTTCTTTTGGTTTGTTTGTTTTTTTTAAGCTAGACAAAACTGGTCATGTCACGAAGTTTCAAATCATGGCCAACTAGTGAGATAAAATGTTAAAAGCTAGCTTCTGCTGTAATCAAGGGATATTAGAATTTCATGAGGGATTTACTCAAATTTAATCCTTCATCCGGCTTTCATGTATGCTAAACTTGACCTCATTTTTTTCTTACCAGTGATAACGACCTCATTAGGCATGCAAATTCCTAAGAATGCAGATTTTCTTCCTATTTTTTTTCAGTCAACAACGAGAAATAGAAGTTCTATTTTCATAGCCCCCTGCCCCATCAGAGCACCGAAGGTACTTAAAAGGAGCTGGGAGCAGTCTACCTCACAAACCATTCAGTTATATCACATTTTCTCAATTTTAAATCACAATAATCTCCCCTCTGTAGCTGTATAACAGCTACAGCTTTCAAAAACACTTGTTGTTTCCATCTGTCTTTCCATGGCCAAATTACAAGCCAGGGTCCATTCTGAGAGCCTGAGTAAGAAACATGTTCTGAGATGAATTTCTTCCAGCGAGTGATCCAGTTTCCACTAGACGCCTCTTTAGTAGCATCATTAGATAAACCAGGATGCTCTTTCAAGGTGAGGCACAAACGCCCTGAAATCTCATCTTCCAGGCACTGAACACTCGGGCAGCGCTTTTCGGCAGTTCCGGGCCTGAACTCCCAACTGTTGGGCTCTGAGAAGTTTCGTTTGCAGGGGTCTGGTCGGGGTTGCTCCCGAGCTGCCGCAGCTCAGGACAGAATAACCACATCCCGTCTCCTCCTCAGCCACTGCTGTAAACAGCTTGGACCATGCATCTCAGGCCACGCCATCTCCTGGAGTGAAATTCCAGGTGGCTGTGGCCCTAAGGCAGTGCCCTCACTGTGTCTGCCTGTCTCTGCTACACCCTGGCTTCTTCCAAACCCAAGGGCAGACGGCACTGTCAACTCACCCAGGGTCTTAAAATACCACCTCTATCCTGACAGTGGCCAAATTCATGTTTTCAGCCCAGACCTCATCCCTGAACTTCAGACTGGGAACTGCCCACTGGGCATCTCAGACGTGGCCAAAACCCATCTCGTAACTCACCACCACCCCTACTTCCCTCTAAAAAATAGCTCCGTTCTACTTGTTCCGACTGTAGGAAGCATGGTCCCTTCTTCGGGTTGTTTAGGCCAACCTTGGTCACAGCCCACATCCCCTCCTTACACCAACGCTTCTGGACCTACCCTCAGAATACCCCCGGAAACTCAGACCTCCGCCACGTCCTGTCTAGATCGCTGCCCTGCTGCCTCACCTGTCACCCCGCCTCTGTGCTGGGACCCCTGGTCTCTGCTCAACAGCCGCAGGCTGGATCCTATTGGAACGTAAGGTAGAGCGTTTGGCTCAGTTGTTACTCCTGAGGAAAAAAACAGCTCCAAAGCTGCTCTAATGGCTAAAACATTTTGACCTTATCCATATGTACCCATTCAAGTAACGCTTAGTAGGTATCAGGTGCCAGGCACATTCCAAGGTCACGCCCTTGGAGCAGCGATTTGAATCGGGGCAGAACCCCAGGCACCAGCCAGGCTCCTAACACCGGCTGGCCAGTTCGTGGTGAGTCTCAGTGGACTCAAAAGGCCAGTCCCAGAGAAGCTGAGCCTGCTCCATTTCCACTCCCTGCCCCTTGTCAACAGAGTTCAGAGAATTTTTAAAGCATCAAACTGATCAGTTTGTCTGTGGTCTTTTGAGGTGCAGCTTCCTGTTTAGTCATGAAGTTTCACTCTTTGTCTCTTGGTGGAAGATAAGCAACCAGAGCCAGAGGAAAGGCCTGTTTTAATTCAACCGAGATCCAGAATTCAGCTCAAGCCCCAGACCACCAGCAGCCACCTCAGTCCTCGGGTGGTGGTTCATGTGCCTTATTTCACCCTCACAACTGTCTCGGGGTTTGGTGCTGTAACGCTCGTTTCTCAGGTCAAGCTACTGAAGGAGAGAAACATAGAATGACGTGTCCAGGAACAGCCTCCTGGTGCTGGGCAGAGCCAAGATCGGGCCTCAGCACTCCCGTGTTTAGAGTCACCATATGCTAGGTGACACCAATAAACCCTCCCAAAGACAGGTTGGCCTTTGTTGGTGTCACCTAGTAGTATATGGTAGGGAGGGAGGCCTCTGGTCCTAGAATCACTGCCCCATCTGGTGGTCTTTGACGCTATAGCTGAAGACTTATACAGTGATGTTGCATTTTTACAACCCTAGGCACAAATCAGTGAATCCTCCCACTGGTCTTGTGGATGAGACGATCATTTCACTTATGGATTGGAAATGGTTCACCGATTAACCAACACTGATAGTTAACATGAAAGCATAAGGTGTCGACAAATAAAATACAGAGAAATACAGCCTTGACAGGCAAAAACACAGACCCAAGAATCTGTCACCTTGACAAAATATACCGCTGGCTTCCAGGCTTCTGAGAGCACAGACGCGCATGTTTCAGTGAGATGGAATTTGGTGGAGAGACCTGTGTGCACCTGTGTCATGAGCTGCTGGCAACTAGACAGACTGGTCTAAGGCGCATTCGGTTCGATGGTCCTACAGCGCAGATACCGACGTCCCTCCCAGCGGGCACAGAACATGCTGCCACCTTATCCATCCTCCGCTTTGTCCACAATTACACGTCAGCTTACAACCGAGGGAGAAACAGCCTGGACTTCCTCCAAGCCAAGCTGCCCCAGCGAGGAAGGACTCAGCGACTGTGTCAACTCAGACCGGAGGCACGCTCACCCCTCTGCCCAGTCCTTTTCTGCAGTTCAGCAGAGTTTCTCGTGACGGCACGCAGCCAGCCCGCGCCTCTCCCCTCACGCAGCCACCCAGCTCGCAGGTAGCGACCACAGGCCGGAAAGCGTTCTAAACAAACCACGGCTTGCTTCCTTGTCCTTCTGCCGTTGAGTCATGACCTTGACCCCAAAACTCTGCTGAGCGGCCTCAGCCACAAAGCATTGCAAAATAAATTGTTGTTTTTTTTTTTTTTTTAAACAAAAGAGAAACAAAAGAAAAATAATTGTTGCTACATCCAATGGAGACTCTGGAAAGAAACAGTGATCCAAACCCACAGAGCAGCCTGTGACCACAAATGAGATGATAAAATAAATACCTAACTGTTCGAGAAGCCATCCTTCTGCTTTGGGGTGGAGCGAGTCACCAAACATTTATGTTAAGGTATCTGAGTTTACTTATTCTTGCTCACGCATGAAAGATGGAACTGAGGCTGGGGTAGGCGGGTCGGACCCTCCAGGTAGGTCAGCAGGTGGAAGTCTGGAGGAGCAAGAAACACTTCCATCCATAGCCACTTTCCTCATGTCACAGAATAGCACAAAACGTCCTTGTGGCCTCTCGCAGGAGGTCCAACCCCCTGGTGTGCCCCACGAGACCTTTCCTTCGAAAATCAGCATGGCCCCCTGCTGCTTAGAAGGAGTTCACTAGATATTTATCGAATCTGCCGGCCTAGCCTCTGCCTCACCATCCCGTAAATTCACCTCCCAGATCATTCTGTGCCCTCCCCACATGTCGTGACCAGCTCAAAGCACAACCTTCCCCAACAGACAACCACACACGTGCACACGTCTCCTAAGCCCATCAGAAGCCTGTCCTGTAAGGAGGCATCCTGACCCCTCCACACTCCCTTCTCATCTGTCTTATGTCTTGAAATTTCCCCTGCGCCCCCAGAGACTCCAGCCACGTCTGTCTCCCTCTTGAGGCCCTCAGGTGTGAGAACTGGTTGACCTGCAGCTGCCTGGGCACGTGGGCCTGTCCACATGTGCACCTGGCAAGCCCTCAGCATGGGGCTCAGCCTTGGACAAGCCCACCTAGCTGCCCACCATCCTGGGGGAGGGAGAGGGCAGGTGCAGGGCCAAACAGCCTCCACCTTCCCGGTCCAGCCAAGGGCCTGCGGCGTGAGTAAAAGCAAGATAAACCAGGGACCGCCTGGGCCAGCCAGCCCACCCCTCCTAAGCTCACAGGCGAGAGAAGCCACATGCTGTCTGGAAAGGAATTCCACCTGGTCCAAAGATTCACAGGTCCAGCTCCAGCATCATCGCTCTCCACTCAAAGCCTGCCCGGAGTGACGGAGAAGGACTGCGTGTGTATGTGGCATTACACCAGGTGTCCCTAAAATACATTAACTTTCCCAGGACATGCAGACAGAGCCATAACTCCTGACGCATCCCCTTGACCAAACCTTCCACCCATACAGTCCCTGCTATAGACTGAATCGTGTCCCCCAAATTGCTGTTGGAGCCGTGGGGAGGTGATTAGGGCTATATCCAGCCATGGGGGTGGGGCCCTCATGGTGGGATTAGTGCCCTCAGAAGAGGAGGCTTCAAAGAGCTCTCTGTCTGTCTCTCTGCCACGTGGGGGCACAGAGAGAAGGTGTCCATCTGAGGAGGGCCCTCGCCAGAACCTGACCATGCGGGCACCCCAAACCCAGACTTCCCACCTCCAGAACTGTTGAGAAAATAAATTTCTGTCGTTTAAGCCACCCAGTCTGTGGCATTCTGTTACGGCATCCTGAACTAAGACAGTCCCGTAAGCACTGTTCTACCAAAGTATCTCCATTTCCGTCCACGTGGTAGGCGTCTGCCAGCGAAGCGACCACCGTTGCAAGGTTACAGCCCAGGTGAAGTGATTTGCCCAAGGTCGTACTGCTGGTCCGCAGGAGGGTTTGAACAAAGTGCGGGCGCTGCCGCCGCGGCCCCAGTTCCCACCGCCACACCTTGGGGCGGTCGGGCTCTGTGCCGGGAAGGCACCCCCCTCCCCTCTTTGCTGTGCATTCAAATCCTGCTTCTGCGTCCGCACCCAGAGTCAGTGCCACCTGAGTCTCTCCAGCCAACAGCCCCTTCTCCAATCTCCACCCTCCCCTGGCCTCACAAATGCAGCCTTTCCGTGTCTAAGGTTGTACGTCTCTGAGGATGGGGCCACAGATGGCTCGGTGCAGGGGCTGAGCTCGGTGGTGAGGGGCACGCCCCTCAGGGCAGAGTCACAGAGAAACACACTGTTGGCAGCCGGACTGCTGGGGTTCAAATCCCAGTCAGCCACGTCCTGCCATGGACTTGAGGCGAGCCCCAACCTTCTCTTCACCTCCCCTGTAAAAAGTGGCTAATAATTGTTCCTGACCATTTCAGAGGGAAGCGGTGAGTCAGCATGTGGCTGGTGCTGCAAACAGAGTCTGGCACACAGTAAGCACCCCACGTGTGTTGAGGGGATGCAAGCTCACCCTCTGTAAAACGGGTATAATAATGAGCATCTCAGATGTGCAGTGGCTACAGCCGGCACGTGCCGAGCTAATGAGAATCGTGTTCGCAGCCGCTCCTGTTCTCGTGGTTGATGCGTATTAGCCCACCCCACAGAGAACGTACAGTTAACGGAACTGACTGGACGGCCAGGCCACCACCTGTCACCAAAGCACTTTCACCCTGGAAGCCATGTCTGCATTCTGAGAGTGGGTGGATCTGAAGTCAGCCATGCTCTCAGAGATGCGTTTTCACATCCTGCCAAGAGGGCCCCCCTCCTTGGCCACCCTGCACGGTGCACTGGCTGCCCTGGGCCAGCGACATGCACAGCAGCCCTCTGAGTCACCAACATTCTGCAAACCAGAGGCCTCCGGAAGCCAGCCCAGGCAGCAGGCCCGCACAGCACCCAGCCACCCAGACACCTTACCAGCAAGGCTTCGGAATTTACGAGAAAAATGCCCCATGCCGCGTCCCAAACTGTCCCCAGCTCTCAGGATGAGTAAACATGGCAGTTCTGAGGCTCTGGTTTCGAGTAAGAAGCTGAGGTGCTAGCTGGGAGGAGGGCATGCTGCTGGCAGATGGTGAAGGCAGAGGAGCTTGCAGCCAAAGAGGCGCCAAGCTCCCAGGTGGCAAGAGGAGGGCACCAGCTAGTCTCCAGGGACACACGTCCATCCTGCTCTGGACAAGCAACGCGAGACGGGGCACGTCCCCGAACTCAGCTTCCTGGGGCCTTCATCCCGGCACCCTCCCCCAAGCCCACCTCCTTGTCAGCCTCCATGATTCCCGACTCCAAATCCACACGCCACGTGACCCCATCAAGGGGCCAGGAGAGCAGTGCCCGCAGGCAGGGAGCCGAGAGCCGCTCCTCAAGGCCTTGAAGGGGGCGGGGTGGGGGACATGCTCATTGCCGCAGTTCCCAGAGCACAGGTGTGCCCAGGCTGATGAAGCGATATTTAGTGGGCACCTGTGTAGGCTCCATGCTGTCACATGCCTCGTCTCCTTCATGACACACCGACAGTCCCGTTAGCACGTGCCGGTGCTCACAGAAGCCTAGCATTAGACAGATCCCCGATGGACACAGCCATTTGGTCGCACATGGTTACCATGGCAATGGACCCCAGTTTGGGGGCAGGGGTGGCATGGCTCAGGCTGCAAGGACCCTGTATCCTGAAGTCCATGGCATGGTAACGTCAGCCCCTCACTAGGTTGTAATAGCCCGTGAGGGCGGGGACCTCACTTCTCATTCACTGCCACATCCCCAGCACCCAGAATGGAGCCCGGCACATAGTAGGTGCTCAGTAAAAAATCCACGGAGGGATGGTCCAGAGAACGAGGAACCACAGACCCCTAACTGATCGGATTTAACCAGACTTCGCCATCAGGTCTGGCTTTCGACGGTCTCTAGGAGTTGGTCTGAAACCCTTGGCTGCTGGCAGTAGCTGAACCAGAGGGGACGTGGACCCTCAGCAATGCCAGGGAGCCCGCGTCACCCATGTGAGCACACCGCCCCCCCCTCCCCGCATGAGCCTCTTCACCAGTCTGCTTCCTGGGGACTTTAGGGTACACAGATAGGAGAAGGGACAGTAAATAGGACCACAGCAGGGAGGGGTAGGGAAAGAGGGACAAAGAGATGTGGGTGGGACAAAGGAAGAGACAGGAGGAGGTGGCACGGGGTGGGGGAGAGGGGCCTAGGGGACAGTTGTGGGATGTGGGAGAACAGGGAGAAGAGACACGGGCCTTGTGTCCAGGCATCAGGGCTCCCGTGCCAGCCACTGTGGCAGCGTCCCCAAAGGCCGTCGGCCTGTCCTTCCCAGAGAATCCAAAAGGCCACAGGTGCCCACAACTTGCTTCCCAGACCTCTGCAGCTGGGGTGCACACAGGGTGCAGTTCTGACTAAAGAGACATCGGAGGAAGTCAGCAGGGACGAAGGCCTGGGGGGAAGGTGCGGGAGAGCCCGCCTGCCTGCTCAGACGCCGGAGCAGGAGGAGGTGAAGCCTGTCACTGCCCACCGAGGTCGCCGGTGGCGGTGGGGAAGATGCTGCTGTCACTCACGGAAGGCGGGCTTGGGGGAGGGTCCTGGGTCCGGGAGGCATCATGGAACAGCTAGCCGCACCTACCCGGAAACTCCCCCCGCCCACTCCAACCTCCCGTGATGTTCGAAACAATGAACTGCTTTTGGCTAAGCCTCTTATTGTCAGCTGTTTTTTTAGTTGTAGATGAAACCTCCTGATAGAATTATCATCATTCGATTAATTTATATAGCACTTTCTATAAAGCACTTGGCGTATATTTATTTAATCCTCACAGTATTCCCATGAAGTGGGTATTGACTGTCCCCCATTTTACAGATGTCGAAACTGAGGCTCAGAGAGGTTAAGTCACATACCCAGGTTAGGCAGCTACTCAGTAGCAGAGCCTGGTTCAAACCTACAGAGCCTGGTTCAAGCTGCTTACAGATGGGAATTATTCTACGATTACTGTCTGGAAGCCAGAACCTGCTTCTTCGAATGCAACTGTAAACAAAGACTGGTCCTTGGGAGACCCTAGCTTTTTTCAGGGTTTCACAGCAGAAATCACCCATAGAGTATGTGAGAAAAAAGGGAGGTGAGCTAAGATACGTGTTGTTTGCTCTAATTAACCTGGGGATGAGATTTAAGAAGCAAAGAGAGGCTTGGCCGTCTTGAGACCACGATGCCAAGCCTGGGGCACATACCTAACAGGTGAGATGGTGCCAGTGCATCACAGGACTTGGACTAGCGCCAAGGCCTGGGGTTCAGAAAGAGATGGCAGCTTCCCAGGTACGACCGGAGGCCTCTCAGCTCACTTACACTTTTCAGAAGAGGAGGAAAGTTTAAGCTCACGTCCCTCAAAACCACTAGCAACCTGTGTTTCTAGACCCAGGGAACCCAAGCCTCGCTGTGGTGTCAGCCTGATTCTGGCACTGGGCTCTGGGGACCACCTGCAGGGCACCCTCTCTCCATAGAAGTACAACCGTTTTAACCTCCATAGCCGGGGCCTGTCTCATAGGGAAATCAGGTCATCCCAGAGGGTGAGGGGTGACGGGCTGCTGGAGCACAGCTATCCACAGCAGGAGCCTGGGTGCCAGGGACACCCACGGGCCTCCTACTCAGAATTCCATTTTGATGGATTTCCACCCGCCAGCCCGACACATTGCTGGGACCCGGGATCTCACCTGGCCTCAGGAAAGGCCAGTCCTTTAAGGTCGAAGGTTACATACTTCTCCCTCCTGTCTGTCCTCTGCTCCCCTGCAGCCCTCCTTCCTACTCGCTAAGCACGCCAAGCACACGCTCACCCAGGGCCTTTGCACTTGCTGTTCTTTCTACCCAGGATGTGTCTTCCCTAGATATTTGCAAGGCGCTCTCGGTGAGATCTCTGCTCAAACGTCACCTCCTCTAGAATGTGCCCCTTACTAGGACAGCGGGCCTCCCCGCCACCCGCCATGCTCCATTACCCCCCGCCCTGCTTGGCCTTCTCCCATTGCCTTTAGCTCTACCTGGTTCCATCATTTCGGTGTAGACTACGAGCTCAGTGAAGGCAGAGCCTTTGTGTTCACTGCAGTGTCCTCAACTGTGAACAATAAATCTGTTGGATGAATGGATAAGTGAAAGAGGGAACAAATGAATGAACCCACTGTGGCTTCTGATTACTGGCAACCGAGCGTTGACTTCGTCATGGCAAGACGTGGAGAGAAGTGATGCTTGTCTCTACAGAGCTGATCCCAAGAGAAGGCGAGAAGTCACGCTTTGCTGTCTTAAGGGAGAAGCAAGGACCTCTGAGCGTCTGGTCATACTGTCACCCGCATGGGGCCCCCTCTGACTAGTGGATTCTTGGCTCAGAAGTGTCCCCCTAGAGCACCTAGCATGAAGCATAGCGCACAACGGGACTGTTAAGCCATTCCACAAATGGGGTTGAGGCAGGAAGTGGGATCTGGAACCCTAAACCTTGGTTTTCCACTCGGTCCGACTTAACGGGGGAGAGATCACATCTCCGTTTGTGAACAGCTCTGTCCTGGGCCCATTTCATACGTCAGCTGGGATGCGGCTAGAAATTGCCAATGAAAAGACGTTACTTAGCAGGAGGCAGCTTTTAAACTGGAAACGCTTAGAGACGTGAGGGTCAGTCTTTCCAACTAAAGTCACCATCATCCCAACCCTGAGCAGGTAGCCAAGCTTCGAGGGGGAGAAGGGTCATGGGGCCACCGTGAGCTCATCAGGTGGCATCCCAGCCCGTGAGGCGGGGTAGGTGGCCAGGAGCGACAGCAAGCCCCTGTGCGAGGTGGCTCTATTTTTTTTTTTTATCTGTTATGAAAAGTGGACTTGAGCAGATTTTAGGGGGAAAAAAACACACACAGAAACTCAGTACTGTACATCATCCATTTTTCCTTGATAGTTGAAAATTCAACTATCTAAGGTTGAAGTAAAGATGTGACATCATTCTGTAGAGCCTGAGACCTGACTCTAACGTGTCCGTAGACAAGCATAAAGCCGAGAACATCCACGACACTTCTGGGGAACAAGCTGGTGACCAAACCTACCAGAAATCAAGACTATCTACAAAGCCGCTGTAACTGAGAACTATTTCTGGGGACAGACAAACTCATCTGTGGGACGGAGCCGAGAGACCAGGAAGAGGCCCGAGCTTCTATTGAGGTGGATTATAGGCCTGTGGGGAAGACATGGACTTCTCGACAGGTGGCCTGGGACCACTAGTTATCCATACGGAAAACAATGAAATTAGAACCTAACCTCAGACTGGACACACATACACACAAAAATCCATTCCAGGGGGACCGCAAACTTAAGTGTGAAAGGTAAGACTGAACCGCATCTGGAAGACAATATAGAAGAAGCTCTTTATGACATCAGTGTAGAAGACTTTCCAAAACCAGTACTCCAGACCTGAGCACGTCAGAGTCGCCTGCTGGAAGGCTTGTAAAAGTGCAAATTGCTGCCTGTCCCCTCCCCACCCAGGATTTCTGAGTTTCTGCTGTGGCAGGTCTCAGGGTGAGGCCGGAGAATTTGCACATCTAACAAGCTCCCAAGTGACACCGAGACTGCCAGCCTGATGACACATTGTAGATAGCACCGTCCCAAACTACACTCGAAAAGCTCAAACCTTTCTGAAAATAAATTTAATTGCATTAAATGTTTCTGTTCATCTAAAGATACTATTTCATACACGAGCAACGCAAAAAAAAATTTAAAAATCTCACAGTATGAAACGTTGGGGGTGGGGCAGAGAGCCACACGGTCACTTCTGTGCTGCTGAGTATAAACGCCAACAACCGCTTCAGGAGACAACTCGGTATCGTCTGCTGAAGTGGCCGGTGTGCACGCCCGGTGACCAAGCAATTCATTCCGTAGGTACAACCCTACAGAAACTCCTCTGTGTGCACGCACCAGGAGACAGAACATTCTAGAAAGCACCATATGTTATAGCAAAGGGGGAAAACCTGGAAACAACCAGCCTCTGTCAATGTGCCTGTCTGGTCACAGGTGTCAATAAACGATGCTGGTGGCTGGTGCGTCCTTCCTCTGTCCTAAAAAATCTACGTGCATCAGCCATTCCACGTTCACAAGGCCCGCGAGGAGGTGTTATTATTTTTGTTGCCATTTTGCAGTTTAGTAAACCAAGGCTCAGGGAGCTGAAGGGGCTTGTTCAGAGTTGCACAGCCTGGCCAGGATCTCAATGCAGGCGGCGATTCCGGGGTGCAAACGCAAAGCCGCTTTACCCCGCTCTCCTGGTGTTTCGTGGGAAAGGCAGGAGCTTTTTGTTCAGGCCTAAAATGATCAGCGTTAACCACTGAAGTTCAAGGAGGACCTGACTGCGCCAATTTATTTCTCCTGCCCACACGAGCTCCTGGCCCTGGGCCGTTTCTCTGCACACACACGCACACACACAGACACAAAACCACACACAGCCATCCATATTACAGACCACAATCCAAGTTACCAAATCGACGCTCCTTGACTTGTTTTCTGCCTGGCACAAAGTAGGCACTCAGCAAGCATGCTGGGTGGCAATGGCTAACGTGCAGGAAATTTGGGCCAAGCTTACCAAAACAGAAACTAGAGGCGCCAACGTGCCCGTGAAAACATCGCACCCCATTTTTCCCTAGGAGACCCACTGGTAGGGACAGCCCCTCTTGGAAATTTGAAGCCCCCACAGGAGGGGTTCCAATCTTATCGGCCGTTCCTGTTTCGGCTGGAATTACTTTACACAGTTGGCTTTCCTTCCTGCCCCTCCATGAACATCAGAGGGGACCTTGAAAGGCTAAGAACTCAGAGTGGCAGGTACCCCACGGCCGTGATCTAGAGTCTGACTCTAGGAAACTCCATCCAAGGTAGGCCTGGCCACAGCCATGCGCTAAGAGGCCATCTAGGGTGAGCACCTGTACCCGAGTGCTGGCCTCAAACAGCTAGGGGCATTGGGCTGGAGGAGGGGCCAGAGCCCGAAGGGGTGGCGACTGCAGAGGCGTCAAAAGCTCGTCCCCAGACCTTTCTCGCTAATCAGAACAGAATTGGAAGCCAGCCCGGAGGCAGCAGGTAACCCTTTCTCTGAAAGGCGCTGGGGGTGGGCAGAAGGAAGTTTCAGTTCCTAGGCTGAGGCGTGAATTTCTCAGAAGCCTGGCAGCCTGGAAAACACAGGGCTGGTTTCTGTTTTCCGCTCCCAGAAACGCCTGGAACCACAGCAGAAGGGAGGCCCCACTGGCCGGGCCGGGAGAACCCTGGCAGGGCCGGGGATGCAAACACCGCGCGGCTGACAGAGGAAGCCTGGGCCAGCCCGATGCCCGTTCCCAGGTGTCCCCTGCCGCCTCCCGCTCTCCACCAGCTGCGCTCCCGAGGACACTATCTTCAGGAGGCACAGGGAGCTGGAAGGTAGCAGCCGGAATAGGGGGCACGTGTGCCAGCTGTGCCGGCCTCTTGGCATGGAAAGGGGGAGCGAGCCTGCAGGTCTCCCAGCAAAAGCAGCGCCTCTGAGTCCAAAGCGAGCCCACGCCAAGCACAACAGCATAACGAGGGCATGGGAGGGGAACGCAGCGAGACACCGGGCTGAGGGTGGCTGCCCTGCCTCCTGCTCCTGGGGTTGCACAATCGTTTCCATGGCACTTGGTTTTGCTGTCACAACAACCTCAGGATGGCCAGGGCCTGGGCAGTGCTGCTGGCTGGAGGTGAGACGTTGATTTTCTAGTGCACCCAGCATCCAGCACATTTTGGAGGGCCAGCTGCAGCCTGGTCTTCGACCTCCGCGTCTGTCCAGTCCACGGGACAGTCGAGGCCTGGAGGGCGTGGCGTTGAGGGGAACCCGGGGACCAGCTGGAGCCCCCGCCCCATTCAGGTGGGGATGAACATCCCTCACTGAGACCCCGCAGAGTCCCAGCGGGACACTGAGGGCACCCAGCACCTTCTCTTCTGGAATCTCCAGGCCAGATCATGCTAAACAACTAAAATCCCCCACTGCTCACAGTAAGTGTAACTTAAACACCGCTATAAAGGTGGAAGGTGACTGGCCTTTCATTAAACACTTATCACTCCATTTTTGTATTTGTCTTCCTGGATTTAGAAGTTTATCCCTCTTCCTCCACCCCAACACCCTATGCCCCTCGTCCCCTGCCCCTACACCCACACCAAGTCTCCTGAACATTTATCAGGCCTTTTGAAAAGCCCGCGGTCCCAGGTTCCACAGCTGTCCTGCCGAGGCCTGAATTCCAGGACCAGCGCTGTCTCCTCAAGCTGTTATGTTCTGTCGGACCTTGTTATCAGTGCCACAGATTTTTTTTTTTTAAATTATCATTCACACTCCTGAACTCCCAAAGAAACGTGCGGCCTCCTTCTTAAAAAACACCGATAAAGAATATCTACAAATGTACTCTCTGGCTGTGTGACCTTAGCACAGTTACTCAACCTCTCTGAGTTATAGTTTCCTCGTCTGTGGGATAGGAATAATAATAGTACTTGCCTCACAGGGCTGTTGTGAGGATTAAATGAGTTAATATGGTAAAGTCTTAGAAGAGTCCCTGGTATGCAATAAGTACCACCCAAGTATTAGCTGCTATTACTATTATTTAAAAATAAGTATTACTTTAAGTCATTTAAAACTCAGGCAGTGTATAATCTCCATTTCATTCCTGGATATTCATTCAACCCCACGAAGATTTGGTGAGCATCTTATGTGCAGGGAGCTGAACCAAGCTTTGAGCAAAGAGGGACGTTAGCAAGTGTCGTCAAGGACCTACTGTGTGCAAGGTCGGCGCAGGGGCACAGGTCAGAGACATTAATCCTTGCCACCCAGAGACGAGGACTTGAGCAGTGGAGGAAAAAAATCTGTAGGAACACCTAAAAGGAGTATGTGAGAAATCGCAACTGTGAGGACCATGTCCCCAGGACTCAGAAGAAGAGAAAGAAGAGTTTAGC
This sequence comes from Pteropus medius, assembly GCF_902729225.1. NCBI lineage: Eukaryota > Metazoa > Chordata > Mammalia > Chiroptera > Pteropodidae > Pteropus > Pteropus medius. Next base: position 20,012,001 of record NW_024342471.1, read on the forward strand.
AGAGCATGGAAACGCTGGGCAGATTTCAAAAGGCACGAGAGAGACGGGGTGGCATCCCAGGTGTAGGTTACGGTGGGGCAAAGATTCAGAGGCAAGAAAATCGCAACAGAGCCGCATATCGTCGTCCACTCAACGCTGAGAAGCAGGATTACACATCTAAATGGTGGGACACACACCCCTAAGAGGAACTAAGAATTTTCTAATTTCTAAATTCCCATTTTTTTACACTAGCCTCTAGGGTCATTTCTAGGACCTGAAATGTGTCCTCCAAATTTTTTGTTGTTGTTGTTCTTTTAAGTAATACACGCATGTGGCAAAGAAGAAAATCCAAAGGAAAAGATCCCCTTCTACTCCCGCCCCCAGCTGCTCAGTACTGCCTTGTGTGGCTGTATCTTATTAATAGACACTGAGGTCATTTCTGGGCATCTGCTCGTATGAACGAGACTACAATCAGCATCCTGCACCCCACACTCCGCAGGGTGTCCCGATGGCCCGGGCCAGGGTCCCTGACGATGAGGCTTATTGTGGTGCCTGAGCAGAGGGCCTCAGCCTGGAGCTGGCGAGGACATATTAAAGAAGCGTTGTCTGTTCTGTTTACGAACTGAATCTAGATCACTGGCTCACACACGTGCCTCCGACAGCTCAGCCTGTGGGCCTCCAGCTTTGCGATCTGAGTCAAATCACTCTCTCTCTCCTCGGCCTGTGATGCGGAGATGCTAATTAGTCTCAGCCTTCCTAAGGTGCTCATTAAGGATGAGAGACTGTCATTATGTTTTAATTATTTCCTGTACTTGCCGGCCTGGCAAACATACCCCCCAAATGGCAACCTTCCACCTGCCAGCAGCTTCCATTCTCTCCCAGAATCGAATCCAGACCCCCGGCCGTGGCCCGTGAGGCCCTGCGCAGTCTGCCTGCCCTCGAAACCTCCCTCTCGCTCGTCACCTGGTCATACTATCAGCAACACCAGATCTCTTTCTGTCCTCCACACAGGCTTCTTCCTAGCTCCGGGCCTTTGCACATGCTGTTTCCCACTGCCTGGAATCCCCTCTCCCACCTCCTCCGTCAGCTCTCAGATGCAGGTCACCTCCTCAGGGGGGGCTGTCCCCGTGCCTCCTTTGAAATTACTCCCTCCCCTACCATCACCTTCTTTATTTTATCCAGAGGGCTTAGTCTCATCTGAAATTCTTATTCTTTCTTGGTTGACTTATAATTAACAACCTTCCCCACCTAGAAAGCTTTGCTGGGGAGAAGCCTCCTTCCCTGAATTCACTGCTGTCCCAGAACCTGGCATGAAGCCCAGCACACAGTAGGTGCTCGGTGAATTTCTGTTCTAAGAAGGAATGCATGAACAGGCACCAGGTAACCAGAAGCGAACCAGGAAGTTAAATTGTCCAGAAAGGGTGCTGCCTGGTGGGTTCCTGAGGCAGCCAGCCCACCAAGGCCATGCTAAAAGAGGCTGCGTCCACACCGCCAACCCTCCCCATGATTTGTGGGGCATGTGATAGTCTATAAATTGCTTTCCATACTTGCTTCACCGAAGGCCACAGGCAAAGCAGGGCCCCAAGTCAAGCTTCCTTTGACAACTACTCATCAGCATCTTTTGACCCTGAAGCCACTGTCCTAGGCCCTCTCCAGGGAATACACTGTGCATGGCAAGAAACTAGTTCCTGGTGGCTTCACACACCCAGAGAGTTCTAAGAATTCTCCAGTCTACAAATAACAGGCTTTTTTCCTACAGCAGACACCCTGCCCCGTTCCAAAAATAACATATAGTTTGGTCAACACTCAACATTATAAAGCTGTTGTTTTCACCAGAATCAGGCACTAAATCCTTGAACTTGTGCCTCTTAACTGGTGGCAATTCTCCCCCACCCCAGGAGACATTTGGAGACATTTTTGGTTGTCACAATGCGGGGGGGTGGGGAGGCTATGTGCTCCTGGCATCTGGCAGGTGGAGGCCAGGGGTGCTGTTAACATGCTGCCATGCACTGGACGGTCCCCATGACAGAGAATGATCTGGACCCAAACGTCACCGGTGCTGAGTTTGAGAGACCCTGCTTTAGACAAAAAGGTAACGAGAAAATGTTTGGGGTTCCTGGACTGACCCTGAGGAAAAGAGCTCCCTGGATTTGGGGAGAATCAGCAATAAGTGGACATTTAAGGCCTTTTAGATCTTTTTCATGGTACTATTACCAGCTGACATTATAATATAGATCTATTTAGCTGTTTGCTTGGTTCTGCAGATAGGAGGTAAGCTCCATAAAGGCAGGGACTCCATCTGTTTCACGTACCTCCATGCCCCCAGGATCTAAAAAATTACACTTGGCACATGGGATGCGTTCAACAAATACTTGCAGAATAAACTCCTAAGAATATTAAAGAATACAAAACAGCCAATCTTTTGGGAGCTATTTTCCCATTATGATCATCTTCCTGTACAGACTCAAACCTATTCTCCGTGTCTTCCATAATAACAGGTTTTAACTCTGCACCTGGTCAAGTAATATAAATATCTAAACTACATTTCCCAGCCTCCTTTGCAGCTCAGTATGATCACATGATAAGGTTCTGACCCTTATCATGTGATCATACTGAGCTGCAAAGGAGGGATATATGTGATTCCCGGGTTATGCCCTTATGGGAAGGGGCATGCCCTCCTCTCTCCTTTCCCTCACCATGAGAAAGAAATCATCTTAAGATACCGTTACCTTGGGTTTCAGTTAAAACGTCCCCCTACATCCTAATCAATACATAACTTTCCCCTGCCCTGCAAACTCCAGCTACTGTTAAATGATTCTTAATGACCGCTCTATGCTGCAAGGGATACACCTCAACCAGCCAGCACCGAAGAGCTATTTATGACTTCCCTTCACACATGCAGGGGATATAACCCTTAAGCTACATGTAGGATTCCTTCTTCCCGGAAGCCTCGGAATATCTAAGTGCATTGCTAAGCCAGTGGAAAGAAAGAGGAAGTTATATTATCTAGATCCATCCAATGATAAGGACAAAAGGAACTACCCCAAAAAAGCCCATTAAAACTTTAAAACATCAATTATGCTTAAATATATGAGTTCATAATGGTGCACACACACACACACACATACACACAAAACTCTAATTGATCACCATTTGGTCATGTTAATGAACCAACCCATTATTTTAAAATCTAGTAAGTAAAGGGAAAGAATCAAGCATTCATTCTGCTTGTTCTATATGAATTCGACCATTGTTGATGAAAGGAAGTTTCTCTTTATAGAAGTTTTCCAGCTGATAGAAGAGGAGAGGAAGACAGAATTAAAATAGAATATCACCATTTTGCAATTAATGTACCAGTGAATTAATGGAGCTAGGCACTGACTATCAACAGCTACTAACATCACTGAGAGAGAGGCAACCTGACATCATGTACTTCTTGACAAAAGGATACGCCACCACCTGTGAAGCAGTCTTGCAAAAAAACATTTGAACCTGAGTCAATTAAGCCTCTAGAATGAACTGCCAATTTACAGGAAATACAGAGGACAGAGGACCATGCTAAACTTTACTATGGGGACATAAGTGGTAAAAACCAAACTATGAGAAATTTTACAGGATAAACAATCTGTTTTTTTTCAACAACTAATAATGATAAAAAAAAACAAAAAGTTATGCTATTTAATATAGACAGAGAACCCCTAGACTAAAAGAGACTTAGAAACCAAGGCATCCACTTGTAATGAGTGGGCCTGGCCTGAATCTGGATTCAAGCTATAGTAAAAATACAACAAAAGAGAAAAAAATCTTCATGATATGCATACAAGAACCATACACGGACGTTTAAACTGGATATTTCATGGGCTATTCAGTTCCATGGATAGATTAAACACTGGATATTTCATGCTATTAAGGAATTTTCACTGTTTCATACTTGCTAATGGTATTATTTTCAGAATCACATTTTTTTAGAAATACATATGATTTTACACATGAAATGCTATAGTTTTAATATCTAAGATTTCCGACGTCTAGGATTTGCTTCGAAATATAAGAAATGGAGGTGGTAGATGACAGTGCTGTAGAAGAAACCAGATTGGCCACGAGCTGATAACAGCGGAAGCTGAGGGGTGGGCACATGGGTACCTTGTGCACTCTACATTTATATATGATCAACACATTTCACAAGAAAAGGTTTTTAAAAAAAATCTGGCCACGAGGAAGGGGAAGAAAGAAAGGTAGAGGGAGCTAACAGTGACAAAGCCCTGACTGTATGCCAGGTGCTGGGTTAGATAGCCATGGATGTAAGAAAAACTGCCAGAAGAGAGGTCACAAATACATAGACCTAAAAGGTCCAGAAAGAAACCTTGACTGAGTGAGGTCGGCCGTGTATAAGAGGAACCGCAGCACGAGCGTGATGGTAAGTAGCAATGGACACACCATCCATCTTCAGGAAACCAGAGGGAGTGGTGGGGACAAGGGCAGGTATGTGCTCTGTCTAAAGGAATTGGTCTCTATACATGGCCGGGCTTGATTCTGACTCCTGATAGCCGCTATACAGAACGAGGGGCCCAGGGCAGCCAGATTCTCAAATTTTCCAAGGAAAGCCGGAAATCGGTATTTTTATGTGCAATCTCCTGGTTCTTAAACACTGGCATCTAATCCAAATATTTTTTTTAAATACTGCGTGGGCCAAACAAAATATCTGCAGGCTAAATGCAGCCCATGGAACACCAGTTGGCCACCCCTGTTCCAAGTATTGAAGTAGACCACAACTCGATCCATCTGTAAGAAGTGGAGAGGATGCATTAATCAACTTTGGGTCAATTCTTTTTTAGGCATCCAATAAAGCTGAGAATTCAAAACTTCCATCAACTTCCAGAAATCTATAAGAACCGGCTGCAGAACATTTCTCCACGTTGTCAGCTTATGCAACAGAACCTCCAGTCTGTCCAGAGTTTTGAAAAATACCCACGAGGGAGTGTCCTTTCAACTTTCCTGGGACGGTGGAACTAACAGGCTTCAGATGAAACCCATTTGTTGGTGTGTAGAATGCCTGGGACTTAAGTCCCAACCGCCTGCAACAGACAACCCCATCGTGAAATCAAGCCGGGGTGCTCAGCGCTCGTTGTAAAATGACCAGGGAGCCCTGTACTTCGGTTGCCTGGCCGCGGATCTCATTTCACGGCAGTCGAAAGGGATGAGGCAGATGTCATCCCAAAAGATCGTTTGCCGAGGAGCAGAACAGACTCCTTCAGATTCAGCCCTCACTCTGCCTTTGACTTCACCCAGAGAAAGACAACTTAACATCCTGGATGGCCAAAACAGGCCTCGGCCCAGCCTTGATAGAATGCACAGTCTCCACTTAACCGGATCCTCGGGTCAGTAAGAAATTAAAGAGGTGTGAAGAACGCGGTGGAGGAGAGCCAGGGGAATGGTTTCCTCGTTCCCCAAGAACAGAGCCCCTCGTTTTTTGTTGTTGTTGTTGTTGTTTTTCTGAAAGCGTAGAAAGTAAGCAAAAATTGATGCTAAAAGAAAGTTTAATAGGTCCAGGGCAAGAAAAGAGTCCAGAACTCTACTCAAAGGTGGCAACAGACAAAATGCACCCAATTCTCAATTCTATGGAATGGAGTAAAACCAGGACTATTTCATAAAAGAAGGTGTTTTGTTTTGTTTTGTTTTGTTTTCTGGAAAAACAAAGCTTCACTATTTAACCAAAATGGTTTTATTGACGGAGGAGGAAATAGGGAGTAGAGAGAAAAATCTAGTATTAATATAAAGTGTGATTAACTGTCCCTCATCTACTTCACAGTCTCAAATAACTAAACTGCTTTTTAAGCTCTACTTTTCTAGAGAGAAAAAGAAATTATAGCTAGAGCCGATAAGAGAAAGTAAGGCATTTCTTAATACAAAAACTCTGGCTTATCTTGGGTTATGGTCTGGGATGAGTGAAGACCCATCACAGGTGTAGTCCCGTACCCAGTGGCCACATCGTCCTGAAGGAGCAAAGCCTCCGGCACGTCCAGCTCGCTCGCTAAGAGAGGAAGTGAGTGTCAGCACGTCTGCACTCTGTCTTAGTAAGGATGGAAGTATGGAGGGGCTTTCATACTGACCTACTTGTAAATCTTGTGTAATGTGCCACCTTATTCCTTCGCTAGGATATTCGCTTGTTACCGTGATGGAATAACCTCATTTGGAGGTAGAAATTAAATACAGCACAAGTGACTCAGACTAGTTAAAAGCACAGGTTTTAGAGGATGACTGTGGGGCCATCGGATGACACCAAATGATGCCTCTTTTGCTCCTCTTTATTGGGCCCTGTCTGCTCTCTGGGGATCAGATGCTGCTCTGGAATGCGCGCTGAGTGGACAGCAAGTCTGAGAATGGACTTTCTTGTGGTTTGCTAACTTCTGACCTCAAAATGCAAGAGTACATTCTTTGGGAAACATCTGCTTTGCAGAATTTAAAAAGATGGCTGAGCTCTTATGGGTCTGGAGTCATCTGGAAGGTGGCTCCTTATAGTTACATAAACCAGCAATGCAAAGTACACAGCACTCGGGATGAAAGAACAGCAAAGTGGCACAACTAGAAACTGAGGTTCTCGGAAGACAGGGGAACGCCAAGAGGGGCAACGTAAAGATGCCCCTCGGGATAAACACCGACAATGATGCTGATTCTCCTGGGAGGTGGACAAGGACCTGCTACTAATTCAGCTAAGTGATCTTCAAACAGAAGCTCTTGCAAATGTCATGGGCTCATCTGTAGGCAAGTAGTCTTCCGGATTTGGAAATGTTCTAACGAGACTGTGAATATTCTTTGCCGAATTAACAAGAAGTAGCCCAGCAGGGTAATATGGACACAGGGCTAAGAGCCAGACTCAGAGCTCTTCAAAGCCCAACTCTGCCCCAACTCTGTTGTAGTAATAATAGTAGCTGTCTTCATCTGTTCGGGCTGCTATAACAAAAAAGGCACCGGGTGGCTTTAAACAACAAACATTCATCCCTCACAGTTCTGAAGGCTGGGAAGGCCAAGATCAAGGTGCGGGCAGATTCGGCCCACTTCTCCATATAACCTCCTCACTATAACGTCATACGCGGAAGAGAGCTGGCGAGCTTTGCTGGGTCTCTTTCTCGAGGTCACTAATCTCACTCAGGAGGGCCTTGTCCTCATGACTTAAACACCTCCCAAAGGAGAAAATAAGAAGACCTATGTTTGCATCTCCTCGCCGTTACCTAAAACAACTCTACAACCCTCCTTCTCAAGAGGGAATGAAGTCACCCCACCGAAGGAGGTGAAAGCTGCTTCTTGAGGACAAAAAAACTTTACCATATTACAACGATCTGTGGCCTTGCAAAGGGCCACGGTACGTAAACAGGTATATAGTAGTTCTATGGGACTGACAATTCATGGGTACAGTGATTAGGGGAAAAATGTTTAAAAAGGAGCCTGAGCGAGGTGGGTGGCAAAAATGAAAAAAAAAAAAAAAAGGGGGGGGTGATGGGTGAAATACTGCTCTACAAGGCTAGAAAAAAACTAGTATCAGAAGCAGGACAGAAATGAGAACAGGAATTTGCGGGATATCTTTTCACATTGTTATGTTTTTCTAACCATGTGAACATATTGCCTACAGAAAATGGAAGTATTTTTAAATAAACTTTAAAAAGAATGCGGACCAAAGCCCTCGGCAGGGGCCTGGCTTCCGTCGGTGCCCAGTAGAGGCAGCCATGTGACTTGAACTTGGCATTGGCGGTTTCTGGCGGGCAGCACAGGCCCCCACAGGAGGCCGCCCGAATCCAGCTCTCAGGTGCTCATGGCCTCTGGGTGGCTCAGCCAGGCAACCATTCTGCTTGGTTCTTATCAGAATAGAGAATCCCTGAGTTTCACCCTCTACTGGCACTAGTGTCCCCAGTTCCCAGGGAGACTGTCAGGAGGCTCAGCCACATGGAGCCAATGTGGCAGCCGAGCACATGGGTCACTCTCCCTAACAGCCAGGCTGTGCGTCCATGGGCTTTGCGTGCCTCACCGAACAGGAGCGGCTTTGTCGCAGGCTTGCCGGGGGCACTGAGCCACCCCAGTGGAAGGCTCCTGGCCTGTTGAACAAAGCCGGGCTGGTCACAGAAATGCTTTTTCCCCCTCGGTTTCTTTCCCCCTTCCTGCCCGTTGGAGGGCGTGGCCCTCTGTCCCTTCTTCCCTGGGCCGTTTCTCACACGCTGGCACATCCAGCTGCTGCGTAAAGAGCTTTTTAAAAGGATACCCACCCCTGGCCCCTCTGCCAAGAGCACAACTGGCAAACTTGGGCCACTGGTCCATGCTCCACAGCGGGGGATGCGCTAACGGCAGCGCCTGGGCCGAGGCCATCATCTCCCTCCTGCAGGTAAAGGGAGGGAGCGTGGGAAGGGAACCGTGGGTCCTTCTGTCCACAGGGAAGAGACAGAGCAGGAGGTGAGTGGTCCCACCTCCGAAGACCAGAAGGGCCAACTTTTTATTCTCCTAAACGAACATAGTTTACAATTTTGAACCACGTCCTACAAGACGTCAACCAAATTCACAAGCAAATAAAAATAGCGGCCAACACTTATCAAGGATCGCTTAGTGCCAAGCGCTGTCCTAAGCATGTGACGTACGGTAACTAGAATCATCTCCGCTCTATAGACGGGGCAACGGAGGCACAGCAAGGCTAGCGACTTGCCCAAGGTCCCACACAAGTAAGTGGTGGCGCCGACACACAACGCCAGCATCTTGCGTCTCACGGAGACAGGGCGGGTACATACTGAGAACTGAGGTGAGGGGAAGATTAAAACAAGACCCAACAGGAAAAAAAGGAGCAGAGGCTGGCCCAGGCCAGAGCACTGCAGGCGGCTGGCGGAACCGTCGCTTCGTGCTGCCCAGTGGCCCAAGGCAGCCGCCCACATGGAGGCTCCACGGGCACGTGGCGTGGTCAGCTCCTCCCGGTGCGCCCGCCCGGACGCTCTTCCAGGGGTGGACGGAAAGCTCCTCGCTGCCGCCTTCCCTCCATGGGCGAGCTCGGCGGTGCTCATCTTAACCCGCCAGCTCTTAGGGCAGGGGACGTGGCGTTGTTTTGGCCCCGAGATGAACTGAATGGTCACGCTGCTGCTTTGCTGCCTGAAGACCGGTCAGTCCCTGCGGGTCATGGATCAGTTCCTTTTTGGGGACTTTTTCCTACTTGTTTTTCACATAGAATGTTCTTGTTCAAAAAAAAAAAAAAAACAAAAAAGGCCCAAAGTCTTTAAGTGACCAAGATAAAGGGAAGTCTGGAGAAGGCACTATGAGAAACTCGGAGAGAAGCAAGGCTGTTATGGTCATTGGGATAATTGTTAATGGAGCGAATGTTGATTGTGGAATGTCTTTTAGGAGTTTTATGTTCTTGGCTGGCAACTCCAAGTTCAGATCTTAATGCATTTTGGGCATTGTTTTCGCAGGTGAACAGACAGGAGCCCAGAGAGTTTAGGCAGGTGGTCCACGCGGGGTCCGAGCAGCTCTCACCCACACAGCTTGCTGCCCTCGGGTCTGCTGCCCAGATCCCCCATAACCAGGCACATTTCTCAGAGGCGAAGAATGCACCTAGGCCAGAGGCTATAAAATGAACTACGCTTCCAGCGACTCCACACGAGTCCCATGCACTGCCGTGGGCGTGCAAACTGGTGCAACGACACTGGGAACCTGCCTGGCGAGGGCTCCCCTCCTGACCTCCCCTGTGGGCACCCAAAGAAGACGTCAAGATCGCTCACAGAAGTCTTGTTCATAAAGCCGGAAGCAACCCAAACGCCAGCACCAGGAGCACAGATGCAGAGACTGGAGGACATTCCCTCAGTGGGACAATCCATGACAGTGAAACGAAGGGACCTCTGCCGTCCCCAACAGTGTCTCCGGGACCCACAGCTCGTGGTCTATGGGGAAGCCAGACACAAACGAGCACCCTATATGACATCTGTCTGTCCACAAAGGAGAAATGAATCTCTGTGGTTAGAAAGTAGGACAGTGGCCTCCTTGTGGGAGGGGTGGGGTGGGGGAGGGAAGAGACCTATGGGGGCTTCTGGGGCGCTAACAGATTCTATGTCATGCATGGTCCAGGCGGTGATTACATGGGTGGCCCACCTGGGAAATTCAGAGCACGGTATTGATTTCTGAATGCGCATATATTTCAATATTTAAATGTATAGAGAAATATTCAAATTCGTTCAGTGTTTATCAATGAAGAATTTTTAGGAAGTTTATATGAGGAATAGAGAAGTAGCTTCAAAAACAGACTGGCGTGTGCTCTTCCTACGTGTATAAACACACACACACATGCACACGCACACGCACGCACCATCTGCCATCCTCACAAGCCACTGGCAGAGGCCATGGCCATGAGACCACATCCTTTCTGCCCAAGACATTTCCATAACAGCACCAGGAACGTCCTTTGAGTCGCAGGCCTCACTCCTGTCCCACTCCTCACTCCTCGTCCGTAGCTGAGTCTCAAGGGTGTGGTGTAGGCTCGCCGCCCCAGAGCCCGTGGTGAGATGGCCTGATGACCTGAGAACCCCCACTTCCTTGGAGCAGGTGACATTTCCAGCACCCTGAAGGAGTCCCATCTGAGTCCCATGTTCTCCAGCGCCTCCCCCCGCTTGCCTGGACCCCGCACAGCACGAACACCCGCTTCCTGCTCAATACAGGCGCCCTGGGTGGGCGGGGAGGTGGGGGTGTCAGAGGTGCAGCTGCCCTTCGCTCTAGGCGACAGAAGTGGCAAGAGCTACCTGCGAACTGACCCCACGGTGGCATCCCAGTTAAATTTTAGACAACCGCACTGGTGAAAAGATGCCCCACCCCTGGTAAAGGGCTCCGCCCCGCCGTCGCCTTCCTGCCGAGGGACTCACGTGCTTCGCCTCTGGCTTTGCCTAAAACGAAGAAAAACCCCCTTGCTTTGCACCTCCTGCCTCCCTCTAGACCGTTTTCCAAACGCAGCCAGAGTGATCTCTTCGAAAGGTGAATCAAATCGCACAGCTCTACTGCCAAAAACCGGCCGTCGCCAGCCCATCCTCTGACCTCATTGCCTCTGCCGCCTGCCATTCCCACCCCCGAAACACCCTTCCCTCGGATCTCCCCGAAACCACCTCCTCGGGGCTGCCTTTCTGTGCACTTGGTCTGAGGGGGGCCAGCGCCACCCCACCCGGCCACACTCTAGCTCCGTCCGAACCCTGTGTGATCTCCCGCCTGGCTTGTACCACCATCTGAAATATGCTTTGTCATTCCCTTACGCGCCAATGTCTAACGCTACCAAAAAGTACCCGACGAGAGCAAAGATTTCACTCGACCTGTTCACCAGTCTGTTCCCAGAGTCCCGGGACAGTGCTGGCCACCGAGAAGGCAACCCCTAAATCCCTGCGGGTGAGAGGGAGGGAGGTTGGGCAGGGTGGAGAGGAGGAGTCACAGGGATGGAGGGGAAGGGGAGGAGAGCAAAGGCAGGGAGGATGGGAGGAGAGAGGAATGGAGGGGGCAGGGAGGGAGGGAGGTATCCGTTCACGGAATCACGTGACTGCTGGGAGCCCTTGGTGTCTTCCAGATACAACCAGGGGCTTTAGAACAGGACACTAGTTACAGCAGGGGACGAGGGAGCAGAGCGAGTGCATGTGCAAAGCGCACATTTCGGAACTATGAACAAGTGCCTGATGTGGGGTGGGCGGGGGGACATCAGGAGAGGGACGAGCCAGGATGCGTTTTGCCCCGGAATACCACTTATTTCGCTAGTTCAGAAAGAGGCTTTTTGAAAATATCTCAAGCCCTTGGAGCGGGGAAAGTAGAAGTTGCATTGTGGAGTCCCAGAAAAAACCGAGGCCCGGACAGACAGACAGCGTCTGTGTGCAGCATCGCGGTTTGGGAAAAGCAGAGAGAGAGAGAGAGGAAGCCAGAAGGGACAGGATGCGGCCAGGTGGGACGCCCCGGGTCAGAGGGTCAGGGAAAGATGACCGAACGCTGGGGGCTTCCCAGGGTCGCAGTGGAGCGGCGTGGTCATCTTCTAAGATGATCTGTTTGCATTTGGCGACCCCTTCCTCTTCCATCTGCGGAACCTTCCCGGACCCTCGACACACAATCCCAGCTCACGGGATGTTTCCAGGGAAAGTCGACTTTGCCAAAATCACAAGGCAAATAAACGGTAGGTAAGAAGTCCCCTCACCCCGGAAGCGTGTTCTGCTGGAGGTCGTGCGGCTGGAAACGTACTTCCTGGGGGAGACCCCCTTTCAGTGATCCGTGAAAGGGACAGAAAGGATCTTAAAAACCTAGGATGTCTCCCAACCAGACTACAAAAATGACCCACGGATTTTCAGTTTACCGGTCAGCAATAAGTACAAAACGAGAAACTGAGGAGTCCATATCCCCACCAACAAAGCCAACCATGGAATCTCAGAATGCTCCACGGGCGCCGGAAATTCCAGCAAGCAGGGGACAAAACTGTGCCCCCTCTTCCTGGTGGCTACAGGGTGGTGCAGATTGGGGCTTCCCGCTGGGCACAACCGGCCACACGGGAACCTCTCCATCGGAGGGTCCTGGGTTGCACAGAGCCTTGGGGACAATGCCAGCCAAGAGCTGAACTAAGAGCCACACTGCTGACTTTTGGGGGCCACAAAGGTAGAAGTTATTCTACTGCCCTGTTGTGCTGTGACCCCAGGAATGTGAAGCCCAAGAATCGAGAAGCTTGGAGATGGCATACGGAATATTTTGAGCAGTACTGGGCTTCGGACTCTGACATTCATGTTTTTTCTCCCAAATGTTGGGGGAGAGGGGTTCCAGCTCTGCCATGTCGCACAACCCCAAGGCTTCATCCACATGGGGCGCAATACGAGATGAACAGCACTCCCTCGCATTGGGCGTTCTCACAGATCGAGTCATTCTGGAAAGTGCCACGTCTCCTCATTCTTGAGATTTATAACATCCGCTAGTGCAGTAAAGGCTCTGAGAAGTCCCACAGGATACAGGTTTTTAAAAACTTGATTGAACCAAGCTCTTTCAGCCCTTTAAAGCCATGGAACCCTCACTTCAGAGAATATCTCCTACAATCCCACGGAACTGGGCTTGTCCAGAATGTTCTTAAGAAAAGGCTCCAAAAGAAGCAGCAACTTCACTGCACTCAGTTCTCCAAAACATCCTTAAGGAGCCGACTCATGTCACTGATCCGCCAGGATCTCCCTCTCCCGCGACTTTGAACCTGCCTGTGTTCAGAAAGACACTTAGGAAGCTCGAGAGGGTCTCCCCTCTCAGCCGCTTTCTCCATAACATAGGCTTCTGTAGAAATAGGAAGCGCCTCTGCGGTCTGGGGCTACGACGCACACGCGAAGGTGACCCCTGCCACCTCAGGCCCACCTGGATATCGGTGGGTCACAGAGAACCAGGGCGCCGACTAACCCACACTCCCTGCCGAGGTGCTCACCATTCGTCTTCGACATAAGCTGGTGGACAGGATGGGAGGGGCTGGCTCATCTCTCGTTCTGGGAACTAAACCGACACCCGACACAGAGCCTGCTGGGGAAAGTTACCTGTCTCTGTTCGGGCACTCATTTATTTATAAAGCACCTCAGCCCTGATATACACACTCCCGCCCCCGAAGTGGGCACGTGGAGAGAGGTCCAGTTACAGCCACGTTTCATTTATTTGCTCGCTATAGGCATTGTGCGTCTGTTGAACGATAATCTCCTTTCAAATGGGTACCAAAAGTTTACCTCAACCATTTTGGGTGTAAATTGTTAAAAAAAAGGGATTGCACATGGATCTCCCTTTTAAAACCAAGTCCAGTGACCCTAACTCAACCTATGTTTGATTATTCAAGATTAGACAGATCAATTAGTCATGAGCAAAACCTCGAAGTCGACCTCATGGGCACAAGGACAGTTTGCTTGTGCTAAAGTGGCCCTAGAGATCTCTGCTTGACACATTTGAGAGAAGTTTTTAATAGTTTGACTGAACATGGAAACAATTAGAAGTCACAGTACCCCCAGATAACCCAGATCATCAAAACTCTGCATAAAATAAAAGTCAACAGTCTCTGAGGAAGCACCGAAGGATTCCTGCCACTCGAGTGTCTGATACGGAGTTCCCGATCTTTATGACAACTCACAGCCATTTTGTAGCTTTTTGTCATATTTCCTACTCCTTGGCTGGGTTCCTGAGAGTAAGTTTTCCTAAATAACCGAGGTTCCAGGGTATATCAGACGCCACTGCCTCTACGGCGTGAGGCTGGAGCTGCGGATAGCGGCCAGTGGTATAGGTTCCCCTTCTCCCGTAAGAAGCCCAAACCACCTGCTTTTCCCCCTGGAGCCCCAGGGGAAGGCTGCTCTGCCTGCCCCGCCCTCTCAGTCCTTCGGCCGCACCTGGCTGATCCCAGGGGAGTCCTGCCAACACGCCCGGAATCACGGACCAATGTCACACACATAGCCACTCCAACAAGACGACCCCCGGCTGGGCCGCGCGCCAACACACCCGGGCACCTACACATGCTCACAAAGCCTCCTCTGCTCCTTTCCTTGGCCCAACCACCCCAGCGGCCGGGCTCGCCACAGCGGAAGCCCCCCGCTTCCCTCCCATCAATGTGCTTCTCTGTTCCGCTGGCACATGGCAGAGAGATGCCCGCAGTCTGCCCGCAAGCCCCTCATTCATGCCGCCTTCTCACAGAGCCACTTTTCAATGAGCTTTCTCCTTCTGTTTCCCCGCCCCGCCCCCCAAGACACAAAAGAGAGTTATAACATGGGGGTTTTTTTCTCTACAGGAATAAAAAGTTAGCTTTCCTTCCTTTCTGTTTTCCTAGGCTTGGTCTAAACTTGGCAAATGGAAAGTGAGTGGAAGCAGTTAAACTGACCTAGTTTGTGACCCAGGGGACAGTCCTGCGGCCAGAACTGCTCTCATTTGCTCTTGGTTGTAGCGGGTGGGGGTATCTAAAAACTCTTACCATCCACCCATCTGCTGGGAAATGTTTCATTTACAGACCTGGGGGAGACCTTAAGTGTTATCTTATTCAACCCCTTCAATTGAAAAGGGGACACTGAGGCCCAAAGAGGTGAAGGAGGACACCCAGGCCATACAGAACACTTGTCGGGTGATGATCTGGGCACTGTCTCTATGGGCAATAAGAAAAACGAGCATCTTACCGTCATCCAGATAGGTCTGATCCAAGTTCTGCTCCTGTTTGATTGTCACTCCTGTGGGTAATACTTCCTTTTGGTCACTGACCGGGGGTCCATTTTTGGCGGCTCTTTGGCTTGTGGCATTCTGCTGCTGAATGACCGTGGGGTAGGACCCCGGGCTCAGCCTCTGACCTTGACTGACAGGGGGCGGGCCGGGCCTGGTGGTGCCGGGTGGGAAATTCTCGCAGTACATGATGTGCTGAATCTCCTGGTGACTCCCGCAGCGCAGCTGCTGGTTGGTAGGCGAGTAGTGGATCACCGGCGAGGCCTGCTGGTTGGCCGGGGAAGAGTGGAGCAGAGCCGAGCTCTGGCCCTGGGAGCCGGTATGCATCAGCACGGAGCAGTGCGCATCCGTGAGGGACAGGGGGGCGGCCATGAGGGCCGGCTGCTGGTAGCCTAGCAGGGTGGGGCTCAGGCTCTTGCTGCGCTGGTACAGGACAGCCGCCGGGTTCTGCTGCTGGTAGCGGGCGTCGGGGGACGAGAGCCCCGAGCGGAATTGCTGGCAGGGAGCCATGGTGGCCACGAGGCAGGAGGGGGACTCGGCCACTATTGGGTGCTGTGGGTAGTAAGGCTGGCTCCCCAGGCCCCCGTGGGCGGAGCTACAGATCAAGGTGGGGTCATATTCATCGCTGGGCTCCGTCTTGATGGCTGGGACTGCTAGAAGAGAAAAGCACACGGGGTGCACCCCGCTCATGAGCCACAGATGGGCACAGAGGGTCAGCAGACAGCTGCTGGTAGCCCGTGACCTTGGGAGAACATGGCCTTGGGAGCCCGACGGGGTGGGATCAAACAATGGGATTCTGTTATTCGTTAGCCTTGGGCAAGAGGCTCCCTGTGCAATTGTCTTAGGTCAGAAATCGAACCCTGGGCGATGACCTTGAACTACAGGTCTTTCCAGTGGTGGAAAGGTGGCTGGTAGGTCTGGCTCAGCCCTGGGAAGTCTGCGGCCTTATTGTCCAGGAGTGCTCAGCGCGTGATTGATTTAAAATTATGCCTCCCCTTCCTCCCTGGCCCCAGCAGCTCCCATCCTTCCCTGTTCATCATCCTTCATAATACTCATCGCCATCCGAAAAGTCTGTATATTTTACGTGCTGATTGACCTAAGCACCCCACTAGAATGTCAGCTCCCCAAGGGGAGGATTTTTCTGTCTGTCTTGTCCAGTGCTGAGTCCCTAGCACCCAAAACAGTGCCCGAAACTTAACTGGCACTCAGATATTTTCTAGACGAGGAATGACCGAATGGTGACTGTCACCTCCTTAGTTCTGTAGTACTTTAAAGGAATGAAACCTACTGGGCTTGGGCCTCAGTTTCCCCATCTGTTACTTGGCTGTAACAAGCACACTTACCCCATGGGGCTGTTGGGAGGATTAAATGAGATGTGTGTGCAAAGTACCCAGCACAGTGACTAGCATACAGTAAGCGCTCGATGTTTGCTGTTGTTGCTGTTATTATCCTACGATCGCTATTATTACTATTCGTGTTGTCATGGTTACCATCCCCCTCGCCCCACCTAGGACAGTCACAGCAATATTTCCTCCTCCAACATCAGCCCCAGGTGCTCAGGAATCAGCTTTTTTCTCACTGAGTAAATGAATCGGTGACAGGACAGGAATCCTGTTGGGTGCCGCCCCCCAAGTGCGGGGTGCAGGGGCAGCCAGGAGGTTCAGCACCTGCAGCAAAAACGCAGCTGTGGTACCAAGCGCAGGAATCATTTCTCGAGATGCCGTTCAAAGATCGTCATCTCAGTCACTGGCCTTACTGGGGGACCGGGTGCTTGCTCGGGCCGGGCTCAGCCAGCCACGGGCCAACCGGGTCCCAGGAGGCCTCGCTACTACAAATGAGAGGTGAGAGCAATGTCACAGTAAGTGAAACCCTCCCCATTAGAAAGGATCGTGGAGCTGCAGGGCCAAGCCCACCCAGAGGTGGCCTCTGCAGTGTCAGGCCTCATAGCACGTCACATCAGTCCTGCAACGGCGAAATGCTCACAGAGGCCACGCAAACCTGTGGATACACTCCACTGGAGCCAAGCCCCCCAAGGCCAGGCTGCCAGGAATGTCCCCTCAAATTTCATGCTTCCAGTAGCCCAGAGGCTCCACGTGAAACTGTCACAGGACAGAAATTATACCCTGGGTGATATTCTCAAATGATAGGTTTCCAGTCCTGGAAAGGTGGCTGGTAGGCCTGTCTCAGCCTTGGGGACCTTGTGGCCTGTTTCTGCAGCCCCTATCCTAATCTGACACGTCAATAATATCACTAATATACTTATTATCTGAAACTCCTCTGTTAGGACATCAGCTCCATGAGGGCAGAACTTTTTATCTGTTTTGTTCACTACAATGTCTCCAAGCCAAGAACACAACCTGGCACTCAGATATCTTCAGGACAAATGAATGAATGAATGAAAAGTAGCACTTGTCACCCTTGTTGAGATTGTGGCACTTTGTGAGAATGAGACCTCCTAGTCAGGTTATCCAGCCAAGAACTCCACTTGGCCACAGGGTGACTGCCCCCGATGGGGTCGACTAAAGGCTCCATAGGTTTTAGGGCACATTTGTCTCCACTCCTGTCATGATCAAACCTAAGAGAGACAGGAGGCCGCAGCTTTGCAGTCTTCGGCTGAACAAGTCCACACGTGCCTCTCTCCTATCCCGCCCTCCCAAAGGAAAATATTAACAATAATAGCTAATATCATTGATATCAGTTTACCATCAGTTTACTGTGCTAAACGTTTTAGTGCATTTGACTTCTGCTCTTACAAGAAAGGTACCATTTGATAGATAAGGAAACTGAGGCTCAGAGAGGTCGAGTCAGCTGCCCAAGGCTGCCCAGCCGGTGGCAGACGTCGCGTGTCCTTGCCCACGTGCCCATGCTGCCTCTCCCACCACAGGGGCCTTCAGAGAGGACTCCTCACCTGGGTGGTAGGTAAAGTGCTGAGGCTGACTCCGTTTTCTCTTCCCGTTGATGACGTAGAAGTTCACTTTCACCGACGTGCGGATGTGCTTGTTCCGATACTCGGGGATCTCAACAAAAAGCATGTTCTGGAAGGAAGGAGTTGTCGTTAACTTCACTGCAATAACATCCTAACAATGTAATAATGTCCTACCCAAGGCCCCGAGCGCGCTGAGCCAGCCCCTCTAAAACGAGGCATGACACGTTTCATATGATACAAAATTCTATTTGAGGGGAACTCGACTTTTAGCCACAGCAAAGAAAGAATTGCTACTTACTCTGTCAAAGTCTATTAAGATGTCACCAGTACAAATCAGAGGGCCCGGTGCTTAATGAATATTTAGGTCATTCATCAATTCAATATCTACTGAGTAACTGTTGGGTCCAAAGCCCTGGGACTTTGATGAGGGAACAGAAAGGAAAAGAAGGTGCGAGCCGGGGGGGGGGGGGGGGGGGGGGGGCGGGGCTGGGAGGGAAGCAGGGCAGGATGTTCTCCGTGTCCAGGTGCTTACAGACTGGCTCTTGTCTTTATCCACCGTGGCCTCCATCTCCCAAATTTGCTGCCCATCTGGAAAAGTTTAAAAATGACAGATTTTGAAAGAACTATTCGAACCCACGACTTAAGACAAAAACCCACCAACTTATATTTATATGGGTTTACGTACTGTATCATTTCGGTAAGGTGTATATGTGTGTTTTGTGTTACATATGTATACATGCCCATATATATGATATACATGTATATTTCTTTTCACAAAGAGAACATGTGTTGACCACAGAAAACTTGGCGATGATAAAAAAAATAAGGAAAGAATTGCCCATCACTCCATCACCATTATTTTTTTCTCTATATTTGAATGTCTGTACATCATTCTTTCTTGAAAAATAAAAGTAGTATTGTTACACATTATACGCTCTATTCAATCAAAGACTTTCCAAAATGTCCTGCATACACCAAGACTGTCACAGGGGCCCAATTACAGATTGCTGGGCTGTCCCAGACAGGCTTTCTTGATTGTCTGAGAACACAGATGGCTCACATAGCCTGTCCTGAGAGTCTGACATGACATCCCAGCTTGTGAGTCACTGGCAAGGGTGGAAACGCAGGAGCCCGCCCTCCACCTTCAGTAAACAGCCAGCCTGGATCTCCCGCGGCTCATGGCAGCAATCCTTGAGAGATCTGCTTGGTGGTAAAACCCCCTGCCCTGGAGCAGAGCACCAGTTCCCCAGCTGGGGGCCAACAAGTTGGGCCAAATAAAACTCCGCATTTGCGAATAATAGATTTCTTTTGGTGACCACCTACATGGGCCACTGAGCAGTTTTCAGCTCAAACAAATAATTTCCACAAGTGTTTCCAGGGTGTTTTGTGGAACAGTGGCTCTGAAGATTATTAAATGGGTTTATGAGAACGGGAAACAAATCCTACAAGCTAATAAGCGTTTGGAAAATGCTGAGTCAAAGTCGGATGGGTTTCTTTACCGCAGGACTTCTCAGAGCCTTTAATCTGCTCACATGCAGCGTAACTAACTCTTCAAGGTGGGCTAGGGTATGAACCATGTCCCAACATTTGGCCAAAAAAACTCTCCCCCGCTTTAAAGATATTATAAGTTTCAGGTGTACAACATCATAATGTGACATATTTATACACCACAAAGGGATTACCCCCCCAAATCTAGTTACTATCCAGCACTATACAATTGACCCTCTCCCCCGCTTTTGTCCACCTCCTAACCCCCTTCCCCTTCCTAACCACTCATCTGTTCTCTGCATCTATGAGTTGTTCTTTGTTTTGCTTATTCATTTGGGGTTTTTTGTTTAGTTTAGTTTTGTTTTGTTTTAGATTCCACATATGAGTGAAATTATACAGTATTTACCTTTCCCCTTCTGACTTATTCCACTTAGCATTATACTCTCGAGGTCCATCCCGTTAGAAAGCCCAGTTATAAAGCACAGCTATTAGCATCTTCTATGATAGGTTAGTTTCGAACCCATAGAATCTTGGCTCTTCAGGTCCACCCCAAGAAATCTGGTTTCCATGTGTTATTCGAACTTACTAGTATAAAACATATTTCCCAAAGTAATAATAAAAAGCCCTGTGATAGCTACCAAAGCTGATGCAATCTAGCTGTTCTTAACAGCGAACAAGAGTGAGTCAGCTAGAGCCTCTGTAATGGCAGTCTGCAAGTCGTGGCCTTACAGTTCTATTAGGTGCAATTCCTGAAATGACTAAGGAAGCCATGGGTCTGTGTCAAAAGGGAGGAGAAAACGGAGGTTATTGCACTGACTTTCACTAGGGTGTGAGATCCCTGTGGAAGGGACTGAGTTATAGTCATCGCCATTCCCCCAACAAAGCGTAGGTGCCTAGTAAATGTCTCATGTCTGAGCAAACAAAAGTGCCAGCGGCTTCAAAGGCTGCGGATGGGGCCAAGAAAAAGCCAGAAGCTAACTTCAGCCACTGCTCAGGAGGAAGCAAGAAAAAATAGATGAATGGGCCTCACAGAATTCGGAGTTAAGTCATCAAGATGGTACTTTCCATGTGCAAAGCCCTGGACAGAGCTAGTTGGAGAAAAGGAGAAAATCTTTTTTTTTTTTTTGGTCAAAGACAGACAGGTCAGAGTTATCCACAGAGACACATGTCTCCTTCTCAGGTGGCAGTAAGAGCTGGGCACAAGTCCTCATCAAAAAGTGCATTCCTCATTCACCACTCAGAGGTAAGCTCTGTGTCAAAAGATCAGGTAAGAAATTAATGGAGAAAATGAACAGTGATGTGTACTTATCCAACATGTTACCTCTTCCCTAACCTCTCGTTGGCCGAACTGAATTCTGCCACCAATGGTGCCATAGTTCTTTCAGTCTGGCTCATTATCCTGCATGAGTTTGACCTGCTTTGAAAAGGAAGGACCATGTCAGAAGCCTCAACGTTGGGAGGAAAGGGAGAAGGACCCAGAAGAGTGGCTGGAAAGCACGAAGCTGGGTCCATAAGGCTCCCATCCCTAGCTCTCTGCCTTCACTCATGCCAGTAACGGGAGACGAAGCACACAGAACACGAAATGGCAGTGTGATGAAAAGGGGGTCACCACGAGCAGAGTTCTCAGGGTCTCGTCTCCTGGTCTAGGGACTCACGTGAAACGGGAAGAGGCCTTTCTCCTCATATTCCACCCTTTTCTCCATCTGTGTGGGCGTCCGGAAGTAAAAGGCCACCCAGGGACCATCATACAATCCTAGTGCACAGGTGCTTGAAATTAGCCAGCCCGGCAACAGCAGATGGGGAAACTGAGGCCCAGAGAAGAAAGGAGGATCGTCCAAAGTCATGCAGTGACCGTTATTAAATCACAGTCCTTAAGCAACAACTGACACTGTCCGATAACAATGTTTTCGAGGAGAGAAGGTCAGAGTTAAGATCACCAGCTCTTTGGAAGGCTGGAGTCCGGGCCTGCATGGGTAGGCTCTTTCTCGGGTCACATCCAGCCCACAGGTGTATGTACATCTTTTCAAGCCCTTCTCCGTTTCCCCTGTGCCTCCAGGCATTATCCAAGTTCCTACAGCGGCCCTGAAGACCCTGTATGACCCGATTCCTACCTCTGTCCAGCCTCTCCAAACATCACTCCTCCCAGTAAAAATAACAGCCATCGCCTATGAGCACTCACTGCATGTGAAGCATCATTCAAAGCATCTCTCAGGTATGAACTTGTCTGATCCACACAATGACCCTAGGCCAAAGGTCTGATCACCACCCCCATTTGACAGGTGAGGACACTCAGGCCCAGAGAGGGGTGGGCACTGGCCCAAGGACACACAGCTAGTGGGGTGGAGAAGCCAGATCCAAGCCCAGGCAGCCAGCGTTAGAGCCAGCCTTCGTCATCTCGCCCATATTACGCAGCTTCCGGTTCCTGCGCCCGTGCGGCAACTCTGCCGCGTTAATGAAGGGCGGTAGACAGGCATTGCAGGTCACTTGTCCCTCAAGTCTCAGCTGTGGTCTCCTGCTTTAGACCAAGCTTACCCCTCCTGTAGCACTCTGGGTACCTCCATCACCTTTCTCACCGTCTCCCCATTGTCTAGGACATCCTCAGTGCGCAGCCATTTGTCAACACAATCAGAATTAAAATCACTGCAATAAGTTATAGTCACAATCCAGGTGGGAGCTGGGGCAGGAGAGTGCTTCCTCAAAGAAAGCAGAGGTCCATTGGGTGGGAATGACCATGGTGTCCATCGATGGATGAATGGACCAACCAAATGTGGTCTATACGTACAATGGTGTGTTATTCGGCCTTAAAAGGGAAGGAAATTCTGACACATGTTACAACATGGATAGACCTTAAAGGCATTATGCTGAATGAAATAAGCCAGACACAAAAGGACAAATACCGTACGATCCCACTTATGTGAGGTACACAGTATAGACAAATTCATAGAGACAGAGAGTGGAATACAGGTTGGAAGAACTCGAGGGCGGCAGGAAGAGGGGGGTTATTGTTAAAATATTCTGAAAATAATGGCGATGATTACACAACACTGTGAATGTATTTTATGCCACTGAATTATATACATGCCAATGGTCAGAACAATCGACATTATGTGTATTTTACCACAATTTTTCATTAAAAAGCCAACTGGCCTCACCCCAGAGACCTGGCTTGCTTTGTGGCCTGTAGATGGGCACAGAAGTTTTGTAATTAGCTGCTGCCATTTCAAAATGAGATTTCACCTAAAAATATAAATTTTGCTCTTGAAGAAAAACAAATTCAGATGATCTGACTGTTCTGGGCAGCGACACAGAAATCTGAGCATGGCAGCCTCTTCAGACAGCGCCATGCTCCCCATTTCACCACGGCACCCCCACCCTGGCCCTCACATCTCTCATTTACTTTCCGTGCCCTGCCTCAGTGGGCCTTCAAAGAGACGGGTGTCACTTCTCATAACGCTCCAAGGAGAACTGGTCAGGTGTCTGCAGAATGCCCCTGGACCGGGATGTGCCTGATGCTTTTCTCACAATGGCAGGACAGCCAACCCAGTGTTACCCGGTCAGTGTCCCACCCTGCGGCACACCCCCTCCCAAACCAGGCCGTAGGCCCTTTGCTCCCAGGACGTGGCCTTCCCTTTTCTTCAGAGTCAGAGCCACATACCCAAGAGGCCTCGAAGAGGTGCCCTGAGCCACCAAGCAGCCCAGTCTCCTTAGAGGGCCTGGATGTGTCCACAGGGGCCTCCCAGCATGCACAGCTGAGGGACATCCCTGCACCCCTACACCACCACTCACTTAAAAACCCTCCCTCCCTCAGCCCCTCTCCTCTGGGCTCCAGGCAGAGCGAACGGGACCTGCCAGGCAGCACTTCCCGGGGACGCCCTCTGCAGTAAGGCGCTGGCACCACATCCCACAGCCCGGCTCCAGGATCCGGGGTCAGGTCAGAAGCTGTTGGGGTTAGAAGGAGACGCCCGCTTCCTCTGGGTTCTCTGGCCCACGTGCTGTCACCCCAAGCCTTCTCAGGCATGTTCTGCGGCCAGAACTGACTTCCCCTCTTAATCACCAAAACACTCAACAGTTTATTCTTGTGTACCCCAAATTCTGGCACAGACAGGTCTGGCTTCAAATCCCTGTTTTGCCCGCCCCCCCCCCGTTAGCTGCGAGTTTTCGGATGGGATATCTCACCTCTTGTCTTCCTTATTTAAAATAGGGGGTCAATCATAGCACCTATACCTCCTGGGGTTCATTCCAGGACCACAGATACCTGGTCGAGAATAAATGTTCTGCGCACATTGGTGAACACTGTTATTACGGCTAGTGGCAACCGATTATTTATTGTCTTCTTTATCTACTTTTGCCTAAAGTATTGGAATAAAATATTGGAATAAAACCACAAGCATTTGTTAATCAGAAAATAAGACACGGTTTTGTAATTGTAAACAATTCTGCCTGCAGGCGTGGGCTGGAGGGAATTTATAAAAAGAGCGTTATAGAGACAGGTGGCATGTGCCTGATTTTCTTTCCTTTCAAAAAAGGGTCTTGTCACTATTATCTCAGTGGGGGAGGGTAAAGGGAGAGAGGAGGGAGGGAGAGAGGGAGCAGTGAAAGAGAGAGGGGAGGGGGAAGGAGAGAGAGGGAGGGAGAGAGATCGATCCCAGGAATGAGAAATTAAAACCTAAGTCCTGAGCCAAGGCCAGCGAGGGCCCCATCATCTTCCTTTTGCATCTTTTGGGCATAAGAGCCCAAAAAGCAGCTTCACACGTCCAGCCTGGCTGCGCCTCTCATCAGGGGTCTGCGCGCGGTTCTGAACAAACAAGTCCCCAATGGGAAGTGAAAGCTGACATCGTGGTCCTCAGTTTTATGTAGCATGTGAAAGACACATTCAAGGGGACTGGTCTCTAAGGAGAGTGTGCGGTTTGCAAAATGCCTCAAGGCCGCCTTCCTGGGCTCCTCCCCCAGCCCGCCACAAGGCCTGGGCTTCCACCAACGGGACATACTGGTCCCGTCCTCTGAACTGAGATCCCAGGAGGCAAAGGAATTCACAGTACATGCTGGCAGGGCTCCCTCGGCCCGTCGTCACTTAGTCGAAGTTCCAGTCCTGTTGTCACCATTTACCAGCTGTGTGGCCTTTGAGTAGTAGCTTAACCTCTCTGTGCCTCGGTTTCCTCATAGGCAAAATAATAATTTACTGACTTCAAAGAGTTTGGCAAGAATTCAAATAGAGATTATACATAAAACGCTTGGCAAAACACTCAGCCCATGGTAAGTGCTGTTCTCATTATTATTATTTTAGAATTTGGTGTGTCATCTGGGTCCAACTCTAGGGAGAAAGAATTGGCTGGCCATCTAACCCAAGTACTCTGGTGGGTATGACAGTCTCTCGGTTCATTTCACTGCATTACAATCTCCCACAGCAAATGAATAAAATGGCCGTAGAAAGTATTCTCTGACGGGGGCAGGTTGGATTAATTACGGGCCATCCACACTTGGTATAGAGTTATCAGGTATATTAGGTATAGGAATACCTGGCAGCCCTTAGAATAAGGAAGATGTGTTCCGACCTAGAAGCTTGTCCCTGTTATATTTAAAAGCAGGCTTTTCAAGTGCGGCAGACCAGCACGTGCAGCACGATACAACTTGGTGAGTCTCTAAATATGTCTGCTGACAGCTAGGGAAGCTCCGCCCCAAGCTGCTCATTTGGCTACAGCCCCACAGCTGAGGCTGGATGGATAAAGTGAGACCCCCACGTCCTCCTTCACGTGACTCGAGAAACATGGAAGACTTGTGGGCAATTTCCGTTTGTGTGTGTTTTTCTAATGTTTTTGAAAATAAAGCTTTTCTCTTATGAAAATAGCATATTGCAATTGTCTGTTGACTTGCCCGCCTCCCAGGAGCCCTCTGGGGCCACAATCTTAGATGGAGGCCGGGCAAGGGCCACCAGCACTGATTAAGTTCCCGCTGCATGGCAGGCCCTATGCAGGCTGTTGGGGCCGCGATACTGGCCACACGGGCCTTCTCTACCCCTCCAACGACCAGGCTTCTGGACATCGCTAAAACCAGTTCCTTCCCTTCCTTCAGGTCCAGCTCAGGGAGGTCCTCCCTGGCCTGTCCCTCATTCTCTGTCACTTTTTGCTTCTACCTTCCACTCTAGGACATTTTATCTGCCTGCTGCTTTTCCGTCTCTCTCCCCTGCGAGGCTGTGAACTTCTCTGTGTTATCCCCGGCACTCTGTGTCTGGCACATCATAGGGGCTCACTAAACACCGGTAGGCTAAATGAACAAACGGACCTCAAGATTCCCCAGTGCTCGGCCCATAGCCAGAGCTCAGGAAATGTCGGACTATAGGCCTCTCCAGCAAAAAGACCCCACAAAGAGAATTTGCTGAGCGTTGATCGAGGAATCCTTCGGGGAACAGACTGATGAAGAAGCAGCCTGGAATACAGGTGCGAACAAGGAATCAAACACCACCAGAGCGACTCGGTGTGAGTTCAACCCACCTCCCATCCCACGCCCAGGTCTGGGCCTCTGAGCAGTCCTGCCCAGAACAGAAGAGGCCCAAGAAAAATCAAGAGAGCTTCTACTGCTCTGGGCGGAGATGAAATAAAGGTCTTCGGTCTCTGGAGCAGATGTTCGGGCAAACTTCCCCCATCCTAAATTAACAAGGCCCAGCCAGAAAGGCCCTTCCAAGTCTTACTCAGAGGGGAAGAGAAAAGAGCCAACTTCTTTGGGCAAAGAGGTTGAGTCTAGAGAAGTCTTAGCAAGACTCAGCAAGAAAAAAAAAGAAAAAAGAAAAACAAAAAAAAATGGGGTGGCAGGGGACGTGCCAGGCTCGACTGGCACTGTAGCCTTTGTTCTAACTTGGCTGCTGTCCCCAGAGAAAAGCACGTTTGCAAACCAATGGCCCCTGCACTTCCCCCGGCTTAATGGTTTCCCTCTGCAGACAGCTCTTGAGTCCCACGTCGTCGCAGCAAAATGTCAGGAAGCAGAAGGGGCTGGAGTCTTAGCTGTTGGCCTCCACGAGCCATGGGCTGGTCAGTGCTCGCAGGGGGCAGGAGCGAGCAAAACAGATCCGTCCTCGCTCGGGCCGCCAGCATGCCACCGGGCTCCGGGCAACGGGAAGGAGACCAAAACGTCAGTTTGGGTTAGGAAACCCTGCATGATGCATCCCAGCCCTGGCTCTGCTTTTAAAAATTAGCTAAATGAAGACGGCTGAAGTCATTTCAGTCTGTGCTTTGTGACTGCTAACGAGCGGAAAAACGTGTACTCCCCAGATGCACGCGGTGAACGGGCAGATGGGGGATGAGGAGTGTCCCCCTAGTTTAGGATTTCACCCACCCGAAGGGCTCAGCTGCCCACGTGTGTTTTGTGGAGAGGTTCAGGACCCCCGGCACCTCGCCCCGCTCCTCCTGCCCCCCGCTTCCTCAGTGGGCTCGTCCCCACTGCCCCACTTGGACGTCCTCAGGGGCTACTCGCTCACCTCCCAGCTTCCACATGTCTCCCCGCCCTCCCCAAAGACCCTTCTTCATCCAGATTGCCAGAACAATCTTTAAAATATAAATTAGATCACGGTCATTCTTCCACTTAAAAGCTTCCATCGGCTACTCAAGCTTTTTAAATAAAATCCAAGCTCCTTGCCTGCAGGTCCCAGCATGATCTGATACCCTCCCGAGTGACCTCTCCAGGGTGGGCTGGTGTCACCCTTGTTCTCACACTGGGCCAGCCACTTGGGCCTGCGTTCAGTTCCTCAAATGCCCCAAGCTCATCCCCACACCAGGGCCGTAGCACTGGGCAGTTCCTTCTGCCTGCGACACTGTTCCTACTGTCCACACAGCTCCTTCTTTCTCACTTTTAAGATGCTGCTCACCACCACCTCCTCGGGGAAGCCCCCCCTGACCACTCTCTACAGAGTTGCCAGACTTAACTAATAAAAATACAGGATATCCGGTTAAATTTGAGTTTTAGAAAACAATGCATACATCTTCACTACAGGGATATCCGAAACTCCGTGCCATTGCATAGGACATACTCATCCTAAAGAAATTCATCGTTCGTCTGAGATTCGAATTTCGCTGAGCGTCCTATATTGTCCCCTCACCTCCAGGCCCTTTGCTCTTCTGCCCATGACCTGGTTTCACTGTCTTCACAGCACCTTCCCCATCTCAAAGTGACCTGCTTATCAACCAGGTTGAGAGTCTTCACCTCCTGAGAGCAGGGACCTCATCTTTCACGTGTCCCCGGTGTAGGTATCCAGCGGCTACCTGGGGAGTGAGGATGGCAGCCCTGGCACCGAGTGAGCGGAGCGAGCATCACTTGGTCACATTGCACGGGGGCCGGATGTCAGCTCATCTTTCATCCCGCCCAAGGTATCGCCCACGCCCGCTTAGGACAGCCAGTCGCTCTGTGAAGCGGGGAGCGGGGCTTCTGGACCTAGGTCTCCACCGACGAGCTCTGTCCCTCAAGGAAGTCTGTTGGCCTCACTGCGTGAGTCGGCTCCTCCCTGACCCCGTTTGTAAAATGGGGGCGGAAAGCGATACCAGGAGCACGATGGCTTGGGGTGAGACGAGGGGTGACGCGTAACGGTGCCGGAAAGGACCCTTCTCCCTGAGAAGAAGCCAACACAACCCTGCCTTCCTGACACCGCGCTACGTAAACTGAGCTCCCCGGGGGGAGCATGGAAAATCAGCTGACATTTTTCGAGCACCTACTATGTGCTGGACGCTTTTAGATCCTTGATCTTCTTTTATTGCTATAACACGATGGAGAACACGCGTCTCAAAGCACATAACAGGAGGCCGATACAGGCTTTAAGCCAAGTCTGCAGGATGATCCCAAATGCAGCCTGCTTATAACTTAAATATACACAATCTTTACTTAAAAGAGTATGCAACCAAAAATATATTAAAAAATAATAGAAAGGAGTGTTTCAGTTAATAAAAGATATCATGATTTTCTTGGGGGAAGGGGGGGACGCCAGCCTGCTAATTGCAAATTACACAATGGCCTATTGGCACCAAGAAAAATTTCTGAGGGAGGAAATTCTAGGACCCAAGTAAATTAGAAAACTTATTTCTATGTGTCCTCTTTCAGAGGCATCCAAACGGAATGAACTGCAGGATTCTTTCACTTGAAAGTCTGTTCCTGCATGCAAGGGGACTAAAGTTTGGGCAAATAGTCAGCTCTCTGAAAATGAGACCATTTTCTTTGTCCCCAGTGAGGCTTCAGAGTGGCGATCTGGCCTCCGTCTTTGGAGGAAAGCTTTGTGTCCCAGCCAACTGTGCAAAAGTGGTGGGCTTCAGCCCAGGGGGCTGATGACACTGTGGACGTGAGTCACCAAGGGCAAAGGTCTGCAGAGTCTTAGTCATGCCTTGGCCCAGCCTGGGTCTGACCTTTCCCAGAGGGAAGAGTAATCTAGAAGGACTCCCATCCCAAGTCTATTGTTCCAGAAAACACCACACCAAGGAAAACTGAACCCACGGGGACAAACAGGTGGAAAAAGGGGGTGCCTCCTCTGAGATTGTTCCAATATTTCCCAGATACTAATTCATGGAAAAATACTAAATTTAGCAAAAAAAAAAAATTATTTTAAGCAAATACATTTCTATTTATTAAATGAAGCTCAAAATACAACCTTTGGGAACCTCCAAGTAATAAAATGACTCATATTAGGATACGATGACTCAGTGCGAAAGAGGGGATTCCACCACCCACGCCTCTAAAAAATCAATTTGCCCTCTCAACAGGTGATGGGAGCCTCTGCCATCAGACTGTTCCAAGAAAATTGTCCAACAAAACAAAACACAAATTTTCTTCAAACAATTTAAGTTTCAAAGTTGAGTAATTTGATGCAGGCCAGTTTCCAACCTACACCCCCGCAGGACAGACAGCAGGGAGCTGCTTGGCTGGGGCCGGGGGCCTGAATTAAGACAGATTTACCAGCTGAAAAATTCCAAAACCCTGTGTCATGTGGAGGAAGCTTCCAAAACATTGGATCCCACCCAGGCTTGGGGAGTCGCTCAAAGCCATGGCAACCCTGTTTCCGCTGCCACATCACTTTTATTTTTGTGTCTTTAGATTTTTTCCTGTTTTGCAATGTTTTGCTGGGACCCCCCAACTCTGCCCGGGGCCTGGGTGACCAGGGGCCAGGGTGACTAGCTGAAGTCAGGAACAGTCTGGGCTTCCCAGCATGAACTTCGTCTGAAAGGTTACACATTTTTCAAATTTCAGAGAATATATAAAGCTTTTCAGCCATCGCTGAGAATGGTAAATAGGAAACACCCCGATCATCCTGTTTGGTTTCTCTTTATCCCCTTGGACATGACTAGAGAGATTATTCAGGGGGTCGATGATAAATGTTGCTTCGGAGTCCAGCTCTGTCACCTGCCATGGGCTGACCTGGGGCCCATGACTTGACCTCTACGAGCCTCGGTTACCACATCTATAAAACGGGGGTGATGCCGCCCGCCTCTCAGAGCCAGTGTGACATTTAAAGGAGACGACACTTTCATTCAGCAATATGTGTGAGCACCTACTATGTGCCAGGGACGGTTCTAGGTGCCGCAGATACGGTAGCAAACGCCGAGTCCCCGCCCTTAAGGAACTAAGAGTCCAGCATGGGAGACCAGATCATAAACGAGTACACGAATCGGCAAGATTTTTTCAGTAGTGCTAAGTGCCACAGAGAAAACACAGTAGGACAATGTGACAGGAGCCGACCTGGTGGTGGGGGAAGATGACAAACTCCGGAGCGAATGGTCAAGTTGGGGCTGAGACTTGAAGGAACAGGAGGGCATAGCGTCACGAAGAAATGCTGGAAGGGAATTCTCAGAAGAAAGAGCAAACGCAGAGTCCCTGAGACACCAGTGAGCGTGGGGTGTTTGAGGACGGAATGAATGGGGCCGGTGCGGCCACAGCCAAGAGCAAAGGCGAGAGAGTTGAACCGGCTGAAAGTAGAGAGATGGGGGCGCGGGGTGGAGGGGGGTGCGGATCATACAGGCTCTTGGAAGTCGTGAACATAATTCAAAATAGTAACGAAAATAATATCACGATCATTATTATTCCTGCTGCTATAAATAAGAGGCCATTTTTCCAAAACATCGAGCTTTTTCTAACTTAAGAAACGCCATGCTGCCCCCCCCTCCGCCCTGTTTTTTCACCGTTCTCCAATTTGTCATCCTGCTGGAGTGGAAACCACCAATTCCATTTCGGTCGACGGCTATAAAAAGAACGTTGGAGCGGGTGGTGCCGATGACCCAACGTGGGGGCTAAGATTAGCCCAGGAGGCTGTCACCTTTCCTTGATGTGAGAACCAGCTGGGGTTCCCCTTTCCTTGGAAAACTTCAGCTGTTCCACTCCACCCCGCCCCACAGCGCCCTTGCCGGCCAAGCTGTCCATGGAGACGGGAACGGGGATGCGTTTTGGAAAAAAGAAGTTAAGCAACAGGGATTCCCCGTGCAGAAGGAGGCCCTGGGCTGGGAAGCGAGATTTTTGGGGTCAAAAGAGCAAGACCAGCTTCCTGCAGAGGCGAAGCCACCTGCCTGTCTGTCAGAGCCATGGGGAGCCAGGCATCCCACTAGAAAGCCCGTCTCTTCTCTGGGGGTTCAGAGGCATCTCTGAGGCCCCCACTTTTCTGCTGGCATCAACCCAGGAACCACAGTCACCTCGGATTCTGTAGTTAGACGTGAAAGGGTTCGAACCGCATCCTCTCGACCCAATGACCCTGTGAAGAATTCAGGGCTCTTTGTCACCACAAAATGGTTCAAGTTGGTGGCTCAGAGCAGCTGAAAGGTCTTCAGCCAGTTAACCTGATTCTAAGCTTTTTCAGAGTAGAACAGCTAACAGTCAAGGGTGCAGACGCCCGAGCCAGGCTGCCTGGGGTCAAACTCAGCACTGCCATTTACTAGCTGTGTGATCTTGGCTAAGTTACTTAATCTCTCTATGCTCAGTTTCTCATCAGGAAACTGGGGGAAAGTAGCTCTCTTGTAGGGCTGTCACGAAGAATCAGATTAGTTAATATGTATGAAGTGCGTAGGGCAAGGCCTGGCACATAGTTTATTATTAAACCTATTACTGTTTTCAAAGTCTCTTGGTTCCATGAGATAAACTCTAACTCCTCTCTGTCCTACCACAGACTAAATGTAATAATAACAGACGCTGACATTTAATGAGCATCTATAATGCGCCAAGCTCTATGCAAAGAGCCTAATCTGTATGATGTCATTTAATCGTCTCACCTCTTGAGAGAAGTAAATCATCTCTATTTTCACGAAAGAGGAAATATTGGCTCAGAGAGGTAAAGAGACTTACCCAGGATGACACAGCTGCTAAATGCAGATCATGGATTCGAACCCAGGCCATCTGACTTCAGAGCTTGTACCTGTGACCGCCATAGCACGCAGCCCTGCACAGCTTGCCCTGCCCAGGCCAGCCCCCGGGGCAGTGTGTGTAAAATAAACCACGTACATGGCCTAAGCTATGATAACGCTGGAGAGACCATAAAAACAATAACAGACATTCAGTGAACACTCCCTCTGCACCAAGTCCATGCCACTCATTTATGCATTTAACTCCAGGACGAAAGGATTGTTACCAACTCATTTTACAGAGATGGAAGTTGAGACCTAGGGAGGTAGAACTACAGGACAATGCTGGATATGATCTCAAGTAAGTGCCCTGACTTCTCCAAGCTTAGCCATCTGCCTCCCACGGATGCCGGGTTAGTGGAGACAATAGGCAGAGAGTGGCAGGCGAAGGGCCCGCCCACAGGTGGATTCGACCATAGGGAGCTGTTATTACTGCTCTTTCATTAACACGTAACTTTGCAAAGTTCAAACAGGCTCTGAGCTTTCCTTCCGGTAAGATGTAAACTGTGAAATTTCTTCCAAAACCAAGAGAAGGCTAGAGAGTAAATGCCATTCATTCATTCATTGTCCCTTCATTCAA